>NW_006357390.1:0-629 GCF_000327345.1 Myotis davidii
TGTGTGTGTGTGTGTGTGTGTGTGTATCCATTTAGAGTGGAAGGATTCTGAGATTTTCAAACTCCTGAAGGGTTAAGGGGACTTAAGATTAGAGAGATTAACGTTCACTGGTTAGGGACAAGCCGGCAAGTACAGTGGATTACTAAAGAGCACTTTTCTAGCCCTAGCAGTTTGGCTCAGTGTTTCCTTGGAATATTGTGAATAATGAATTATTTAAAATGGCATTAAGTAGCAGGTACTTAACGCAACATGTTTTATTTTAAAACTAAATGGTTATTTCAGAAATGCATGCTTTTCACAGTGAAAACACTCAAAAATCAAAGTAAGAGTAAGCTGTGTTTTCTCTCACATCATCTGTTTGTTTTTTATGAAGTATGCATAACCTTTTAGAGGTAAATATACCTTCTGGAAAGGCAGTTTTGTAGCCCCAGCTAACTGTGCACCTTCTAGCTGTGTTACTTGGAATTTAAATAAATATGTAAAGTACAGGAATATATATTTGCTCTGGACAATAGTGGTTCTCTTGGCCAGCACCTTCTCTGAGCTAGAATCAGCATTCCCAGGTGCTAGTCTCCCCTCCATGCCCCAACTAACGGCCAGTAACAAACAGCTTTGTGTACTGTGTGAAG
>NW_006357391.1:0-629 GCF_000327345.1 Myotis davidii
TCTATCCACTGAGTCAAACCGGTTAGGGCGAGTATGTATTCTTTTGATCTGGCTTCTTTTGCTCAGCATTATGTTTCATCTGATCCATCCATGTTACGGTGTGTATTGAAGTTTATTCATTTTATTGCTGAGTTGTACGCCATTGAGTACTTTTAGCACACTTTCTTTATCCTTTTACCTGCTGACAGGCAGTTAGATTTTTTCTATCTTTGGGTTATTCTGGATCAATCTGCAAGATCACGTGAATATATGTTTCTGTGTGAACACATGTGTTCATTTCCAGTCTGGAAAAATCTAGGAGTATAATTGTTAGGTTATCTGATAGGTATGTTTGACTATGTAAGACACTGATAATCACTTTTACAAACTGAGTATATCATTTTACATTTCTATCAGCAATATTTGGGAACTGTGGTTGCTACACATCCTAACAAAATCACAATATTTTAAATCACTTTTTAAAAATCCATTTAGTCAGTATATAAATTGAGTGGTATCTCAATTTGCTTTTAATTAGCATTTCATTGATGACTAATGATACTGAGCATCTTTTCATTTGCTATTGTTTATCCTTTTTTATGTGAAATCTGTTCAAATTTGTGCTCAATTTTTTCCATCTTTAAAAAAAA
>NW_006357392.1:0-629 GCF_000327345.1 Myotis davidii
CTCTCCCTCTCCCTTCCTCTCTGAAACCAATTAGAATATACTAAAAAAAAGAAAAGAAAAGAAAAGAAGGAAAGCTCTGTTAAATGTACCCTGTTTGCACTGGGCGACGCCAGGGAAGCCGATTCCTGACAGTCGGTCGTGGAGAGGAGCCAGGAGCCATCCCTGCCGCCCTCCCCCGAGGAGCCTGTTACCCGCGCTTTCCCTTCCGACTCTCCCAGGCCCTGAGATGAATGACAGCTGTGAGCAGCTCATTACCTGCCCAAGCGGACGCCCACGGGCAGCTCCGGCCCCTCCTTGTGAAACAGCCATTATTCTCACTGTTTGCAGCGCTGAGTCCACCAGGAAGGGCAACGATTCCCGGGGAGCAGACAGGGTCTCGGGGAAATCGTGGCATATCCCCCCCACCCCGCCCCGTTTTCATCGACCTCTCCGGGTGAGTGATTCTCAGCAGCATGTGACAGGGCGGAATCACACTGTGCTCGGAGGGCGGGCGCGAAGGAAAGGCTGGTAGATGGAGGATTAGTCGCCAGCCCCCTCTGTGCCGTGGCCTCTGTATGGAGCCCGGACTCTGCACTAAGCCGGGAAGAGGAGAGAGCGGCCGGCCGGGTTATGCGCACCTGAGTTTCCTA
>NW_006357393.1:0-629 GCF_000327345.1 Myotis davidii
AGTGCCAGGCCTGGGGCTACTTAGGTAGAGACTCAGGGCTCGCCAAGGCTATTAGAAACAGTTTGGTTGACCAGCAAGTTGGGTGGGGCACGGTCTCAGGGGAATCACCAGGGTGGGACAAAAAATGTAGAGCCAGGTTGGTGAGACTCAGATATGGCATCTGCCTATAGGCTTTGTAGGGGGAAGGCTCAGAAAAGGAACAATGACCTCTGCCATCTTCTGTCCTAGAGAAAGCTGCCCCTGATTATAGACAATTCAGTTTCACCCTGTATGTCTCTGATACCTTTTGAGCTGCTGCTCTAGTGCTGAAGCTCAGGGGGAATGAGTCCGAGTAAATCCAAGCATGGGACCCTTAAGAGGAGCTGTGTGGGACTCTAGCAGCCCTCTCTCTCCTACAGCCACAACCCTCACTAGTTTTTTACAGCCAAAAGTTATGAGGACTTCTCTTCCTGGCGTTGGAACCCTAGGCTTGGGGCTAGTGTGGAACCTGGATGCCACACTCTTCTCGGTGTCCTCTGCAGCAGAGATATCTCTCCCAATTTTATCTACCACACCTGAGTGTGGCGCCAGCCCATTCCTTGTCTGTGTTTCAC
Organism: Myotis davidii; assembly: GCF_000327345.1. Taxonomy (NCBI): domain Eukaryota; kingdom Metazoa; phylum Chordata; class Mammalia; order Chiroptera; family Vespertilionidae; genus Myotis; species Myotis davidii. The sequence goes on from NW_006357393.1 coordinate 594, forward strand.
CTATCAGTCTCAATGTGGCTTCTTCTTTATATCCTT
>NW_006357394.1:0-629 GCF_000327345.1 Myotis davidii
AATTAGGAATATAAATGTTAAGCCAAAAGGTAAATACTCATGTAAATTATGAGAGTATGAGTTCATTATAAAGAAATTTAACTGGTTGATATTTAGCTCCCATCAAATTTACAGTGAAATGAGTATCCCTATCAAAGTGATCATGTTAGGAAAACTACTCTTATTCCAAAAATGATGCCATTTCTCAGAACATTCTGACTCCTTTCAAAGCCTGTAACACGTCTTTTGAACAGCCTCAGAGATGTAAAAACTTTATGTTTTGGGGTAGGTTGAATCTTGAAAACAAATTGTGTCTATTTAAGATCAGTTGTCAAGTTAGGAAATATTATTAGTTGTAAGCAATATATGCCTAATAGGTGACAAGACTAGTATAATTTCTAATAAAAAAAATCTTATTTACATCCCACACTTCAATTTTTCCCCACTTAAATGTTGTCTACTAAAGGAACAACACCACAGAGGAAAAATTATTTATACCCATCAACACTGGTGAGAACTGAACCACGTGAACTGCTCCTTGATCAGTTGGAAAGGAAACAGCCTGAGCTGTTAATGACGCTAAGCTGTTCAGAAAACAATCCAGAAGACACCGGTCAGGTAAAATTTAAAGAATCATAATTTTAGAACTC
>NW_006357395.1:0-629 GCF_000327345.1 Myotis davidii
TTTTACATATTATTTCCACATAAAAAGTTTAAAGAATAAAATAATAGCATGTACCTGCCAGTGACATTCTTTGAAGGTTAACTTTTAAATGTATTTGTTTAGACGTATTTGTTTCTAAGAAATAAAATGCCAGAAAACGCAATCCCCACTTATCCCGTTAGCTCTGCCCCTCCACGGAGACAATGATTATCCTAACTAAAAGGTGAATTTTCCCTTTTGTTTCTATACTTTTACCATGTATATATGTCTCCATAAATAATATATGGCATTGTTTTATGTATTTTTAATGATACACTTCAGGGAAGCGGAAAAACTTTTCATCTATCCTCCCAGGTTCTGTGCCTGGGGCTCTGGAAATTACACTGACAAAAGACAGATTAACAAGAGAAATACAGTTTCTTAACACGCATGGTGGAAACCAGTGATGAGTAACTCAAAGGGCAGTTGGAACTTGGGGCTATATGGTATCTTAACAATGAATTTGTAGAGAAGTGACAAGTCAAAGGGAAAGGGGGTGCAGGCTTTCAGAGTGATGTGCTGTGGGAGGTGCTGTGGAAGATTAGGGCTGTTTAGTTAGACTTGTCACATAGATTTCTCTAGCAGTGGTTCTCTACCTTCCTAATGCCGCG
>NW_006357396.1:0-629 GCF_000327345.1 Myotis davidii
ATGTATAAACTGGAGACAAAGGGACACAAGACACATTTTCCTAGATTGATTTTCCCATTAGAGAGAGTGAGCAGGTTTCCCCTTTGGGGGTGGGGGTGGGGCTCCCCATAGGGTCTCTTTTGGAAACACCCCTGCCCAGACGGAGTTTGTATCTAGTTCCAATAAACTTCTACATTTTTTTGATTAAAGAAGCATTTTTGTTCACAAGTTTATCCTTCAAACTTTGTGAGGACAAGAACCTATAGGAAGAATAGTCTGCACCCCGAACGCTGTGTTTCAATGAGATATTCAAGGCAGCAGGTTGGGGGTGGGTGTCACAAGGTATGGGTAAAGCCAAGCCTGGGGGCATACATTAAAGGCTAGCACCTTGAGGTTTGTTTTACAGGCACTAGTCATTTTTCAGGAGAGTAACATAATTCTATAAATTGGTTCAATGACTAAATAAATAAATGTGTATGTCAAAAGAAAAGTATTTTAGTTTTGAGGTTTCTCCACTACAGGACATATATGACTTTAGAGTTTTCTATTATGTTACTTATAAACAAAAAAACATTGCCTTGAAAATGGTTCATTAACAGGACAAATACAGTGACTTATTTTTATTATAGACCAGTGATGGCGAACCTTTT
>NW_006357397.1:0-629 GCF_000327345.1 Myotis davidii
GTGGTCTAATGAAGACCCTGACTCATTATCAAGCTTGGTTAGGAATATTCACCAAAAAAAGTAGTCATTGTTCTACATACCTGTACACACCTTAACTTTGTCTTGGTATTCAAGAACTAGCTAATGAAGAGTTAGAGTTCAATTAAAATTACTGAAATATGGCTAAAATAGGGCAGTCTTGTCTCAGCAAAAGGGAAGAGAGAGCACCACTGCATTTTTGACAGCTGGCTTCTGGAGAGTGGCCAAGTTTTAAAATGTTTATGTCCCATGTTCTCCTGCCCCAAGAGGCTTAATAAAGATTCTGGTTGGAATTAAATTTACAATATGGTGGCGGGACCTTTCATTTTTCCTGAAGACACAGTCTAAGCCCTTTAGAGTATTGTGTTTCATCTCTATAAATATCTACAATTTATGGAGTGTCCCTCCTCCAACAAATTGCAAAAGACTGCTGATGATATTTGGCCTTCCAAGAACTAACAGATTTGTTTACAAACTACATTGAGTATTATTTTCAAGCTTTGCCATCAAAATGGAGAGCCTGAGCAGTCAGCAGCTGGGACATTTAACACATAGCCTTAGACTCAAAGCTCTTGTTCCTTTATTTCTTTTCTTAAAATATATTTTTATTG
>NW_006357398.1:0-629 GCF_000327345.1 Myotis davidii
CGGGCTGAATGTTTAACTTTCAAGAAACTGTCAATTGTAATTTATTTGTTTATATGCTGTGTGATCTTGGACAAGTGACCTAACCTCTCTGGGCCTCAACTTTGTTATAGAACTCAATGATGCACTGCCTGTCAATTTCTACTTTCATAGAACTGTTTATGACAAAAAGGACAGTCTTTGTGGAAATGCTTAAGGCTCTCAGGGAGGAAAATGACCTGAGAGAGCTGAGATGTTATGATTTCTACCATCCTCGAACCCTTAGCAATCTTTAAACTGTTCTCCCCACTGTACTCCCGAGGAGGGTGCTGGCGTGGGGTGGGGGCCCTCTAGATTCCCAGCAGATCTGCCCAACCCTCCTCCCAGCCTGTGACCAGGGCCGATGCTGTCCTAGGTCCCAGACTTGGGAGCTGCCGGCTGACCAGGCCCTGGCCAAGGTGATGAGTTCCTCCTGTGAGGTGTGAAATGTCCTAATCAGGTTCCTATCCCCCAAGTCAGTTGGTGACTCTGTCTGCAGACTCAAAGGCAACATTAAACTACCTACCAAATTCTCCCCCACATCGACAAACTCCAAATCCAAACCTCTGGCTGAGATGGTGAGCACTTTTTAAAAATATATATATATTTTATTG
>NW_006357399.1:0-629 GCF_000327345.1 Myotis davidii
TGCATGAGTCAATAAAATAGGAAATCTCAAAGGTTCAACAAGGCAAATGTTTAGCAAGTAAATGGGTTTTACCCATAGCCACAGGGAAGATAGGAAGCAACCAAAGGTACTTCATAGCAATGATGTAAAGATGACGAACACTGCATGAGCATGTCAAAAGAGATCCTTTCTTTTGGTAGTAGTGATGGGTAACTCAGACCAATCATCTCACTGAAAATAACCACCAAAAAAGTAAGTGACACGTTAAAAGTTCCTCAAAAGCATCAAAGAGCTAATACAATGCTGAAGAACTGTTGGATTAAGATTCAGGAGAAGATGAAGATCCGGGAAAATGAGGTTGGATTTGGGAACATCCGCTTTTACCACGGGGCAACTGAAAACCTGAGATACATGGTCAGAGGATGAGCGGCCCCTTCCCAGTCCTGTGAGACAGGGGACATGAGGCTGCAGCCTGGGGCCGGCAAGAGAAACGTCCTCTGCTTTGGCTTCTGATTCAGCAGAGCTGCTTACCCTGAAGACAGGGTGAAATGGGAGTGTTAATGTAGAAACATTCAAACCTTTAAAGAATTGTGAGTTTATCTGAGCCAAACTGTCATTAATTGCCAGGAAGCAGAATCTCAACATATTGG
>NW_006357400.1:0-629 GCF_000327345.1 Myotis davidii
TCAAATAGACCACTCATAAACTAATCCTAATTTATTCAGAAGATTAATAAAAATTAAGGGGCTAATTGTTCATTTGGGAAAAAAATGCTTCCTTGAGAAACAAATTGATTTTTACAATCAGAAATTCAATTACACAATGATACTGTCTCCACTCATTAGAGAGAAAGTTTAAAAAATAGCCAGTAGTTCTTAGGGATCATAACAAATGGAATATATTCCTGTATCCATTATTATTTATAACACTGCCATTAAAAATAAGCTCTTGTTCCTTGAAAAAATTCCATGGTAAAACATTTGTAAACCAAGCATCTAAATTCATCTGTTTAATAAATATGATGTTCACATTATGTTTCTGTCAGTGTAGCCTTTTTAAAAGTATAGACTATGGGGGTCCTTAATATTCTTCATCCAGGAACAGAGAAGGGTGGCCAGCAGCATCACATATTTCCTGAGGAAAGATTTAGGGAATCCCATTTCTTTGAAGCTATGAACTTTACACTTCAGTCTTCCTATCACTGTAACCCTTTGGACATACAAACTAAAATGTGTTCTCAATACTTGGGGGTGACATTGACATGAACCTTGAAATGAGAAGATAAAACTACCATCAAAGAATTAAACTTTGAAAT
>NW_006357401.1:0-629 GCF_000327345.1 Myotis davidii
ACTTTGCATATTAGCCTTTTCTATATATAGATGATAGATAGATGATTGACAGATGATGGATGATTGACAGATGGCAGCTAGATGGACATTAGGCAGATGACAGACATGAGGGGTAGGTGACAGACACTTAGATGTGAGAGATGGTGGACGGATGACAGAAGCTGGGGTCTGCACCAGGGCTGGGAGGCCCTCAGGACTCCCCCCCCGCCCCAGCCACATGCAGGAGGGGACCCGGGCGGGGAGGAGGGGAACAGGCAGGAGCCCTTCCCGCTGCCACAGGAAGCAGGCGAGGAAGCTGGGACCCCCGGTGGGTGGGCCCGAGGTCCCTCCCACATAGAACCCCTCCACATAGGCCCCCTCTCCTAGGAGGGGTGCTGACAGGCAGCTGGCGGGGGCCGGGGGATCCCATGGCACCCACCGCCCTGAGCCTCTGCCCTGGCCGTTCTCCTGTGAGCGGCCCCGTGGGCCCAGGCGGGGATAGCGGTGCATTTGGGACCCGGGGCGCAGGGAGTCCCAGCTGCCAGTCCCATGCGGGCGCCCGGCCTGGTCTCCCTGCCCCCATGAGCCCCCCTCACCTCAAAGGGCTGCCCCAGCGCCAGTGGGAAGCCACTGGCCACCTCCCAGCCTCC
>NW_006357402.1:0-629 GCF_000327345.1 Myotis davidii
CCCTTCCTCTCTCTGAAATCAGTAAAAATACATATAAAAACAAAAGTAAGGGCCATGGAGCCGCTGGGATATCCTTGCTCTTCTGCGACTGGGGGTGACGTGCTTGCCACCTCCGGGCCTTGGCTCCCTTATCTGTCCACTGGGTGCAGCCCAGTAGCTCCTTCATTGGTTATCGTGAGGGTGAAATTCATGAATGTAAGTTACACCACAGCCCGGCACGTGGTAAGCTCTCAATCAACACACGGTAGCCGTTGCTGAACCACAACTGCAAACTCATGGTGTTACGTGGCCCAGAGGGCTCTTCAGCTCCGTGGATCCTCTGGAATTCTGGACTTCGGTTCCCCTTGGGGTGCACAGGGTATCAGAGCTCACAGGGACTGTGATCCCGTCCGAGTTCCGTGCTGCATGGCCTCCCCTTAAACCAGCAACACGCCTGGGACTCCCACGGGCAGGCCTGGGCTGGAGCGGCCCCAGGCACCATACCTTGCCTCCGCCGGGAGTTGAGTTTCCTAAAGCAGGTCCCTTCCACGAGGCGGTTCAGACGCTGCTGTTTGATCAGCTCCAAGATTTCTGGCTGAATCTTCTCCTTGAGCTCCCTGTGAAAATAAACACATTCGACAGCAGGCCTG
>NW_006357403.1:0-629 GCF_000327345.1 Myotis davidii
TGCTCTGACCTCCTCGAGAGCCTTCCAAGAAAGACTGCAATGCAGGCCCAGGCTGGCCACAGCCCGCAGACTCCTCTGCAGTGCGAGAGCTTGGCAGGGTGGGGCCACAGGGAGTTGGTCTGCTGGGGCTAGTGGATCTCCAGTGGAAGGACAGCGCTGGTTGGGTGCATGGGAAAATCAGCCCTTGCCCTAAAGCCACTCTATTCAGTCTGTCCATGTGTGTCTCTAACATCCCCTGAGTCTGCCCAGGCATCATTCAGAGCTCCCCAAGAAAGTCTGCCACACAGGCTCAGGCTGGCCCCAGTTAGCGGGCTCCTCCACAGGGTGGGAGCCTGGCAGGAAGGGCCACAGAGATTCGGGAGTTGGGGGGGTGGGGGGGAAGAAGGGGTCTACTGCACTCTCCCAGGCAGTGCTGTAGGGAGGGGAGTGCTTGACCCAGGAAAGTGTGTCTGTGGGTGGTGTGGGAGAGGGTCTCAGCACACGGTCAGTGGTGGCTGTCCTTCCAGCCCATTCCCTAAAGCCATACAACCCAGTCTCTTCCTGTATCACTTCAGTCTCCCTTCCTTTCTCCAGAGTCCAGGGTAAGTGGCCCAAAATAGAATTTTGTGCATTGGCCCTTTAAGAGGGCA
>NW_006357404.1:0-629 GCF_000327345.1 Myotis davidii
AGGGAATGCTTAAGTGTAATAGATGTGAAATGAGCAAAAAATATTTTTAAGTATTTTGTGTTCAGTATTTTTGTACATCCTGTAGAAAAATCTGTCATTCACTACATATTTTGAGGCACTTGTTAAATTTGGGGGATAGGAATTCCATTTTAGGACTTGTGTGGATGCAGTCTCATGATTAATTATTACTGAAGTAAAGAGGAAATGATATCAGCAGATGTGCGGAGCTTTTATTCACACTGAATACACCATTCACTTAGACAAAAAGATCACTTCTCAATTCAGATCGGAATATTCTAATTTAAGTTGTGTCATAATCTCTATGGAAACAAAGCGTTCCACTGTCTAGTCGTTGCATAAGTAATTCATTTCCCCCCAAACACACAAGGAAAAGGCAGATGCTTCTTTTTCCATGTTTTTCTCAAAAATTCTCTTACAATAGAGGAGACTCTAGCTGGTGACATTTGTTTTGTCAAATTTAAAATATCTGTTCAGATTTCCTGCTTAAAACTTATAAAATTGTTAAAACTTAGAGATCGTTGATGAGTTCCTTTTTTTCCCCTAGCTGAATCTTGATGCAGAGGGTTACTATCCTTCTAAGTCAGTGGTTCTCAACCTTGACTGCACAT
>NW_006357405.1:0-629 GCF_000327345.1 Myotis davidii
TATGTATGCATAGTAAATTATAAGAAGTTATTAATATAAATAAACCAGTAATCACATGATGAGAGAATTCTTTACCTATATTAACATGTGGTAAAAACTGCTGGTTGCCCAAAAAATAAAATCTGTTATACACTTAATGTATAGCAATAGCAATATAATTATAGCTAAAAACATGACTTCCCAGGAAAATATAACATTCTCTTGATACCCTTTTATTTGTACTGTGATATTTGACTAAATGTTTGTCAATAAGATGCAAGCAGTCTTAACATCTGTAACTTCTGATTCATCATCAATTTAAATGTTATTAATGTGGCCTGGCCTATCTTCTCTCTCCTTCCAATGAGATGCAACATCAATTCCAAATATTCTGCATGTTCTAAAATGAATGGAAACTAGCCCCTGAACAATGATTAGAATAAAAACTGGCCTTGGGATTGTTTGTAAGAAAAAAATACACTGTTTTGTAACTCACTGTACTATTGAGTTTACTTATTTAGAAGAGTTTAATTTTAGTCCTTACTCTTATTAACAGAAGGTATCAAAAAACCACCAAATGGAAGGATCAGTATCTTTATGTGTATATGGAAATGACAGAGAGAATAGATAGAAGAGACATGAAAAAAAAA
>NW_006357406.1:0-629 GCF_000327345.1 Myotis davidii
GGGAGAGGGATAGAGAGCCAGAAACATCGACGAAAGGCTGTGGGTTAGACACTACACTACTCCACGCATTTCCTTCATTCTGGAACCTGAGCTAAAGAGGGGTCTATCTGGGACATGACATTCTCCTGGCAGAGGGAAAAGAGGGCTCATACGCACCCATGTGATTTTAATGAGTTTCCCTTCAATGCTACAGCCAGCAGCATCTATCTCAGGCTTTTAGGAAAGGAAAATGACAAACGATGTCTGGTAGTAATGGAATAAGTCTTGAGGGGGAAACTTTGGTGAGGGCCCAAACGAAGGCAGGACCAGGTGTTGGGGGAAATGTAGAAGGAGATCTGACAGCATTTCAGAAGTTGAATTAATGGCACATTGTCTTTAGGTGATATCCTCCAGTGGTTTAAAAAACCCATTTTATGTCAGTGATTCCTTTTACTTCCCCAACCCTGACTTTGTGGTCAAGGAGTAGACTGCTAAAATCTGAACTCAGTAACTGGATATGCATCTTACAATTGCTACATCCAAAACTTTGTCTTTAATTCCTGACTCCAGCCTCCACCCTAGTTATTCCTCTCTATGTATTTCTTTTTTAATCAGTAGAAAGATAGTATCTCTCACCAGGTGCTCAAGCC
>NW_006357407.1:0-629 GCF_000327345.1 Myotis davidii
GATTGAAGGAACTGCTCTGTTAAATAAGCATGCCTCCTGGCCTCAGCCCAGTGATGGGAAGGAAGATGGGGCTGGAGAAAGTGCAAGTTCTCTCCTTCCTGCGAATGAATGGTTTTGAGATTCAACAAGTCATGGCCTAATTGGAAAATTAAAGAATGAGGCAAGGCCATTGGGTGGGAATAGAGTCCTTTTGCTGTAAAGAGGACCAGTCACAGCCCACACCTCCCTCTGCTACCTCTTTCTGACGGAAGGATGTGTGTTAAAGTACTGTGTTGGGAGCAAGATGGAATGGGTGGGACAAGACTTGAAATATTTGTTTAGATTTCTTTCTTTGAGTTGATGTTGGCCTGGGACATTGACCTTTATTATATGAGGGTGTTGCTGGTCAGTTAGAAAACTTTCCTAAGAGCCTGTTAGGCAAAGGACTCTGGCTAACATAGTTCCTTAACTTAGATTGGCCAGGAACCTATGACTTAGAGCTCCAAGGGGCGAGTAGGTCTAGACATGGACAGTGTCCCTGAAGTGTTTGTTGAATGAATAAAGACTCTTTTTAATACTTATACACTTTTACCTCTTGGCTCCCACAAAGAAGTATAGCCCTAGCCAGTTTGGCTCAGTGGACAGAACAT
>NW_006357408.1:0-629 GCF_000327345.1 Myotis davidii
TTTATATAAAAATAGCTGAACACCACAAAACAGCTTATTTGTCCACCTGAAATGAAGTGATTACTGGAAAAAACACCAATAAGGTTCAACTTCAAACAATATTGAGACAGCTGTGAAACTAAGACAGAAGACACCCAGCTTGCAAAATGCCGTGCGTGTAAGTGGACACTACTGAACTAACGGTTGACTCTACACTTGGAACCCCGGCCAATAATCTTGCACTTAAAATACACGACCTCAAGACCTCCAATCATCAACACCCCCTCCCCCAATATCCTAGAAAATCACTGTTCCCCACTCATGTCATATACAAGTGGTTTTCTTTTCCAACTGAGACAGGAAACTACTTTTACCTTTTTACCATTTGAGTGAAACCCTAGCCTCTGAATAAAACTCAGTTATTATCATGGGTTGATCAAGAATGCTAAACCAGTGAAAATTTTATATACTTAAAATACAGAAATACAATCTCTCATTTCTGCTTCCTTACCTTTAACTTTTCTCTAGAGGGCTTCTTTTTTTTTTTAAGTCCCCTTTACCAATAATCCCTTAGCACCCAAAATCCCACTGGGTTTACTATGTACATTATGTCTCATTACCATAATATCCTATATAATAAAAGGCTAATA
>NW_006357409.1:0-629 GCF_000327345.1 Myotis davidii
CAGCACGTGTGCAGACAGACGAGTGGAGGTGGCATGCAGGTGACAGGGTGAGCCGTGGGAGGGGCCGGACACAGCGCACCCCTGATGCACAGCCTGTCTTTATGTGCGACAGGATGACACGCGCACGGGCACCCCGGGGCGTCTGGGGGGCGCCTACGGCATCCGCGTGGCTGCCCACGGGCGGCGGTGGGCACCCAGCCTCTCAAGTCAGGAGGCGCGGCCAAACAGGCCACCTTTCCTCCAGCGTTCCTGTCCCCAAGCACACAGGACAGACTTGGCGGGGAGGCAACACTTTGTCTTTTATGGGTTTTTTAAAAAAACCAAATGGCACCTGAACAGACTTGACAACATATGGGGAGGGAAGGCGAGGGTTAAGGGCACGTGTGGATGGACGGGAGAATCTAAGCCGGACCCAGGCAGCTGGTGGGAGAGCTTTTATTTATGTATTTTCCTGTTTTAGTACGTGGTGGTGGCTGTTTTCCCCTCGGTGTTTTGAAATATCTCCCTAAAGTCTGAGCCCACTCAGGAGAGAGCGGTTAGTTGCTTCCGATCCGTTTCTCCCTCCAAACAAGCAGGGAGCTGACACCCCACGGGAGGAAACAAAGCAAAACCAAGGATAACAAACAAAC
>NW_006357410.1:0-629 GCF_000327345.1 Myotis davidii
CATGTTTCTCTTTTATTAGATAGGATGATTGAGATTCATGCTACCCAGAAGATGGTAGACTGCTATGAGAACTTGCAATTCAGGGTCTGACCAAGAGATGGCTTCATATCAGGTGACACTAGAATTAAGGTTTAAGAGATAAAGAGTTCACTAGATAAAGAAGGCAGAAAAGGAATTCCAAGAAAAGAAAATACACCAGCATTCACCTAGGTATTTGACATGTTCTGGAAAAAGCAAAGCATTGTCTCAAAAAATTTTTGGCAAAATGAAATGGATCTGAGTTCTCTGGTTGCTTAACATTAATACTCAAAGAAGAGATAGAAAGTTCTTTTTCAAGAGCAATTCACTCATGGAGAAGACTGGTTCAGAGAATTATCTGCCCATCAGGCTATTATAGGCCATGTTCCCTCAGTCTAAAGCACTGGACCTTTACACTGTAAGCAGAGACTCACTCTTTGGGATGGAGAACCGTCAGTGCCAAAGTAAAAAGATGGAGCCTGCTTTCCCTAGAAGGAAAGGATGGGTTGAGTGCCTCAATAAAGAAATGGTACAAAGAACTTGTCTCTTACTTCTTTGATGAATGTTACCACTATTCTCCTTGTAACATAAAATAGAAACTTGAAAGCCAT
>NW_006357411.1:0-629 GCF_000327345.1 Myotis davidii
AAAACTGCACAGGTTTATTCCTGAGAGGAAATCAAAACGGAGGATGACTGGGGTTCTGTCTTACGATGAGCTCACCAGCAACACATGTCATTCATCTGTTGCTCCTTCCTTTCTCCTGCACACTGTTGTTCTCATTCTATGCCTTTTCCTGGTTGTGTGAAATAAGTCAAATCAGCTTTTCCTGAGACTTAGCTAATCTAAAAAGTTCGACTGGAAGATCATGTTTGACAATAACCCATGGATATATTAAATATCAATGAAGAGGAGATGTCTACCCACTCTATAGTCACCATTCAATGTGGTGCAATATGTGTCCAGCATTTCCCAGGTATTACCTCATTCATCCTTTAAAAACTTTGCAGAAAATGTATTATTATTCCTTATTTCTGACAGAGAGAGGAGAGGAGAAGTGAGAAGAGGGGCGGGGTGGGGAGGGAGTGGAACGAAGGGTTGGAGAAGGGAAAGGAAGGTAAGAGAAGGGAAAAGAACAAAAAAGAAAAAAGAAAAGAATAAATACCTAAATTGGCTCATTTAGTTAGCCTCTATAAAATCCCAAGTCACAGAGAGACCATGTGATAGCAATTCTGAGTGGACTTAATAAAAAAGAACTGATCACCACCACCACCACC
>NW_006357412.1:0-629 GCF_000327345.1 Myotis davidii
TTTATATAACTAGCTTAGTCAGAAATACGATAATATTTAACAAATTATTGACTTTTATCTGTACAGATTACCCTGTGTGAACTGTTCAGAAAGGTTACATCATATAACAATGTTTCAACCTCAAAAGTGAGATGTCATGTAAAGAGACAGCTTAGATATACACAAACCACACTTACAATATAATTTAAAAACAAAATTGAAAAATAAGAAGACAATAGAACTGGTCATTAACTCTGCAATTACATTAGGAAGGTAAGAATGGGTTATCAGAGGATAGTTCTTTGAAATTTGGAAAGTAACTTATGGGTGTGGAGCTTGGGGGCTATTAAAAATGAAGTGGGACTAGTGTTTGAGGTGTCTTGTTAAATCTAACAAGCAGAAACTAATTCTGGAAGCATTAAGTAATTTTCTTTACTTTTTATAGGAAGAGAATCAGAAAGTACAAGGAAATATTAATTTATTAAAGATTTTCCGTGGGTTGGTTGACGCCGGATCTTCCCAGGTGGCATTACACGGGTGTCCTGCTTTGACCTCTCTGTTCTGCACTCTCCTGCCTGTCCTGAAGGATTTTGCATGATTTCAGACCTTCACATTCCTGGTGGCACAGACATCCACTCTCCTGTCTTTTT
>NW_006357413.1:0-629 GCF_000327345.1 Myotis davidii
AATGAAAGGCCTTTGAGCACAATTGGCTAGAAAGAGTCAATTTTGATCTCAGGTGATAATGAGAGAAGTATTAGACATTGCTGTCCCTGACAGCCACTTAGTATACCAACCAATAGTGCCATGACCCGTGCCATGCTGGGGAGATAGAAGAAGCTTGCAAGCAGGGTTAGTTGCGAATCATTGGTTGGAGGTGAAGTAGAGCTGAGTGGTACTTCTATGTGTGAAGTAGAGGCTGGGCAAGACTTCCAGCAAAAGCCTATTGATATCACTGCACAAATAAAACTAAGAAAACAAAAATCTGATAAAGTAGCAATAACATTACTATAAAAACAAAAAGTTAGTAGTCATTTTAAAGCTGTGCCTCCAAATAACAATTAAAAATGTGGTTGCAGAAAGTGTGATATATTTTACTCTGTGAAGCATGACTTTTTATTTAGATCAAATAATGTCTTCCAAATTAATTTTGTCCATTTTCAACTTCAAGTTTTTTATGCATGTGTGAAAAATGAGGCAATAATTGTGAATATACTCTCCCTTAGCAGAAGGAATTCTTAGTTAAATATGCCAGTTATTTATTGTGGCATCAAATACTCAAACAGAAAAGCCAGTTACATTGAATCTGATAATGA
>NW_006357414.1:0-629 GCF_000327345.1 Myotis davidii
ATCAGGACTCTTCAGCCTCAAATCACAAAGTAACCTACCCAAACGCGCTTCAGCCAAAATAGGAATTTATCTGTTCCAGTCGTTAAAAGTTCAGGAATATGGTTGGCTTCAGAGACAACTGTTTTCAAATCCTAAATGATATAATCCAAACTCCGTTTCTCTCATCCGCTCAGTTCTGCCTTCCAGGCATTCCCAGAGAGGCTCCACCACTGTGGTCTCAAGGCCACTTCAGCAGTTCCAGTCCTCACACCCTCTCTTGTTGAAGAACAAGAAGAATCACTCGGCGAGGATTCCCAGGAAACAAATCCCACTGTATCTCTTTAATCCTGGTTGGGTCAGGGTCCCCTGTGGTCAGGGAGCATGAGGTGCTGACTGGCTTAGATCTAGTCTGATGCACATACTCCTGCCTGGGCCCCTCCCAAATCTCCTTGGGAAAATCAGACAACAGTGATCAAAAGGAGAAATGGATGCCAAGAGGCCAAAAAAATTATTCATGTCCACCAGAGACAGTGTTTATCTGCATATAGACGAAGAAACTAAATTAGGATTCCTTTAAACTTAGACGCATCGAAAGATAAGATGATGACGGGGGGGATAATTGGGTAGAAAAGAGAACAAATTAAAACCAT
>NW_006357415.1:0-629 GCF_000327345.1 Myotis davidii
TCTAAAAATCAGTGGGAAAATATCCGTGAGTGAAGATGAACAAAAAACAAAACACACACAAAAAAAACCCCTGTCTTCACTTCCCTGCTCATCCTTACTGGCCATCAACTTGAGAGTTGGGGTACCCAACCTCCCAGACCTTCCTTCAGAGTGGAGTACACTATTGTTTTTGCCCCATGACCATTACACATACTGACACTCTAGTTGGAACATCCCACCAACACATACACTTAATTGCTCCTCCTCCTTCAGGTTACATCCGTGCCTTAAGGAGCCACCTTTGACTGCATTTCCCTTTTACAGTCTCCTAGTGCTTAACACAATTATAAATATGCATGTATTTTATTACTTTATTAAACTTATTCAATTATTTGCTTTTCACCCCATACCTAGAGGGCAACACTGTGCCTGTAATGTTCACTATTTTATCTCCAGTGCCCAGCAATACATATGGCACATAAAATGTATTTATTAAATTTATTAAAACATTTTGCTCTTTGTAGCTTAGTCCATTTGCTGAAGAGGCTGGAGAAGGTTCTCATGAAACTTACACTTAATCCAACCTCCTCCATTTCCCCTCTCTGCCTCCCTCTCTCTTCTTAAAAAAAATACATTTTTATTGATTTCAG
>NW_006357416.1:0-629 GCF_000327345.1 Myotis davidii
ATGGCCCCTGCACAAGGATGACATGCAAATTCAGGAAGCGTTCAACATTTAAAAAATAAATAAATGAAATAAAAATTAAAAACATACTGCTAATTAATCCATTTTTAAGCAGGTCTTTTTCTACCCTACATTTTAATAGGCTTTTATTTTTTTAACATTAATTTTTAAAAAAAATATCAGCATAAGTCAATATTTCAAAAAATGCTACATAGGTTAAGTGACATTTTTACTGCTACACTTTTGTCCATGAACTAAATTTTCTTTGGTTTTCCTTTTGCATGGTCTTTTCTACATAGTTCAACTCTGGATGCCATAAGGAATGGATGTCTCTGATGGGTGTGACTAATGGGTGGAAAGGCCTGAGGGGGAAGTGAGCAAAGGGGATGCTGCAAAGTCATATATTCTGTGTGGATCAATGAACTTGCTTCACTTAAGTTTCCCACCTAAGTTTCCCACCTACCACCATCCTCTGAAACTAAAGAAGCCCCTCAAGATCTTACTGTGTCAAATTTAATAATCAATATGAATCTTGCTTACTTACCTTCTCAGCAACATTTGCCAAGTGGATCACACTTTCCTTTAAAAATGTGATGACTCAGTTTATAGGACACCATTCTTTTATTTTTTTT
>NW_006357417.1:0-629 GCF_000327345.1 Myotis davidii
AAGGGGTCACAACCCACAGGTTGAGAACCACTTCTTTAGAGGAACAGAGGAGAAGAGGAAGACAGGCAATGACTTGGTTGATAGGGATCAAAAAATCTTAACTCAGTAGTTCACAGGCTATGGGACAGAAAACAGCCACCGCTTGAGAAAGCCTCAGGGAAAGCAATTTCTTTGAGGCATAGCCAAGTTTCAGTCCAAGCAAGGAGAGGCTGAGGACAAAGGGCGTTAGTGGATAACTGACCATGAACTTCATAGTGTACATTTGAGGGTTTAGGTATTTGGGGAAAGATAGAAAATGAAGACATGTTAGAGAAAATACACAAACAGAATGGTGATAAGAAGAGCAGTGAAGATGGAAAACTTAGTTGATTTAAATAGAAAACATTGGGACACTGGATGGTGATCATCTGTAGGTCATGTGGTATGGTGGCTTAGGAGAAGGTCAGGGCATCCTCCTTGGGACAAGTTTCCTAGGCAGTCCCTATGACTCTGTGACTCTGAGAAACCTGTAGTAAGTGATGTAAGGACATCTGTATGGTCTGTTTGGTGTTTTCAAAAGCTATTCTGCTTAGGGGAGATAATATAGGTTTTGCCAGAGAATAGGGGAAGGGAAACACTGGATTTTTTTT
>NW_006357418.1:0-629 GCF_000327345.1 Myotis davidii
TTTTTTTTTTTTTTAGAAAAGACTCTATCAAAGACAATACAGCCAATAACATAATTGATGTAAAATTTAAGTCACTGAGGTAGAGAAGTCGCAATCTATAAAGAGCCTCCAAGGGCAAGGGGCCTGATAGATTATTAAAATACTCAATGTGTCCATCACCTGGACGATTTTAATTCCACTCCAAAGCAGAGATCCAGCATCATCACAAGCCTAGGAGATGCTCTGAAAGACACTTTCTTCGCCCACTGCGCTATTCTACCTGAGAAAGAACAGTCTCCTCCAGGTTTTGCTGCCGTGTCCATGTGAGTCCAAGAAGGGAAGCATTCCTAAAGCCCCATCAATTCACAATAGGAGGAAAGACTTAATTTCTAGACTTTAAAAGTTTCAGTAACTTTGTCAAAAATTGTATTTAGTCTATGTCTTTCCCCCACCTTCTTCCTTACCTCATTGAGCCTCTATTCACAGAGTTAATAAGTTAGGCATATTAATTTTTAATTAAATTGGCCTTTCTCCAGAGTTGAGAACTTTCTTCTTTGAATTGAATTTTAAACATTTATTTTTTCTTTGCCCAATTTGAGGGAGAAAATAAAGCCAAGAGCAAAGACTTAATTTCCAGTTCAATATAAGTG
>NW_006357419.1:0-630 GCF_000327345.1 Myotis davidii
TAAAAGGGCTCCTGCCCTGGGCTCCCCATCCACAGCCTCCTCAGGAACAGCTTCTCCTGCCTCCTCTGCACCGGGTGAGTCTATAAGGGGACAGACCTGAGCTGGGAGTGATGGGAAGACGGGCCCAGACTTCAGTGGGGAAGAGGGATTCAGAGGGGTCCGGTGTGGAAGCAGCAGGAAGAGGACGTTGGAGGGCAGCAGGGCATAGGAGAGGGACAGTGAGCAAGGAACCTCTGTGAATGCACCCAGGTCTGTGACCGGGCAGGGCCCTGGCTGTCAGCATCCCCTCCACTCCTTACCCTGGAAGGTGCCCACTTGCCAGAGACCTTCTCCAGGCGCCACTACAGGGGTGCGTTTGCTTCCATGTTTCCAGGAAGACAGGCAGATGCGAGTCCTTTAGGAAAGAGGGCCCAGTGAGGGAACTGTCTTTTCAGCTCATTTTAAGTTGAGAGCAGTTTCTGTTTTCCTCCTGAGCATCGTAGCTGAGGAGGCAGCTGGTGTGAGGAGCAGGGGCTTCATCAGACTATTCCTGGAGGAGACACTGGCCTGGAGCTTTTGCGCTGACCTTTTCCTTTAACCAATCCAGGCTCACTCACCTCCTGCCGAGATGTCCTGCCAGCAGAACCAGCA
>NW_006357420.1:0-629 GCF_000327345.1 Myotis davidii
CAGATCATCTCTCTGTTGTTGCCTTTAAATTGTCAGGAAGTATTGCAGCAGCAACACTCAGTGGCATAGCCGGGCATCTTAGAGTACACCAATAAAGGGTTTTCTTCTATTGCCAAAGCACATGAAGACCTAATCCTCCTCCTTCACATGCACCGCATTCTTCCTCAGCTGTCCACATATGAGTACCCAGGATCCATCTCTTACCTCCTACTAAGGATCTTCATAACCCAACCCAATTAGAAGCGAGAGGGGCACAGGAAGAGCATGAGGATGTGAATTACATAGGAAACCACCTGGGGCAGGGGCCATTTTGGAGAAGAATGGAAAGTGAATCAGGACAGTCAAATGGAATATATCTGACTTGCTTTTCATCTCTTATTTGTCTTTGAGTGCACACATTAAAAAACATTAGCAAAAATTAAAGCCAAAGCCAAATCATTTAATACTTGACACAAAAAATAATTTGTCCACCAATTAATTCAGTCATGTACAAGGCACTTGGTAGGCACTGAAAGCAACACAGATATGCACTAGTATAAGGAAAGGCCAGCAGCACAGATATGTATAAGGAAAGTGAGTTGTTTTCAGGAAGCTTATAGTTAAATCATGACATAAAATAGTGTTTTTTT
>NW_006357421.1:0-629 GCF_000327345.1 Myotis davidii
TGCATATTAGGCTTTTATTATATAGGATAATCGTCCTGTCAGCATCTTGAGGTAGATATTATTAGCCATCTGACAGAGGGGACACTGAAGCTCAGAGAAGTTAAGTGAGTTGCCTAAGGGCACACAGGTAAAGGGATGGAGCTGGATTTTCCACAAAGACTTGCTCTTTCCTTCATAACTCAGGCCCAGCGTATTCTGGATTGGGAAAGGCCCGGCCCCTGGAGGCACAGTTCAGGCTACACTCATGAGCCTGTTCTCTGGTTCTTTGGCCCCACAAACTCAGTCCTGGTGACCAGTCTCTTTTGATGCTCTGGCTCCCTAGAGGGACAGAGAGCCTCTTATGAACCCCACTATTGGGGCTAGCTGGGTACCCATCTAGGACCAGGCCTGTCTCAATCCCCTTCCCACCCTGACCCACTCCCAGAGGACCCTGGAGGCAGGGCTGGCAATGCTGCTCAAGGCCCCCTCAGGCCAGGAGTTCTCTGATGGATAATCCCCGCCTTGGCCAAATGCCGTGGTCTCTGAGGTTTGGCCTCAGAACAGGCTATGGGTGGTTCTGAGTCCCATCTGAGCGCTTCTCCTTAGCCACATCTGTTCCCAGGAGTCCAGGCCCCTCATGCCTCTCTCAG
>NW_006357422.1:0-629 GCF_000327345.1 Myotis davidii
TCTTGTCTGACTCCAGCCATCTAACCCGGTGCCCTTTTGGCCACTGTCAGCAGTATAAGTAAGCTAGTACCACAGGTATTAGAAGAACTGTTTAATTCAATGTAAAACTGTAGAAGCATGACTAAGGTAGAGTAATGATAAATTATTGGAATTAAAGAAGAAAATAGGCAAACGACCAATAATTAATGAGAATGAGAGATTTTTAACACACATCTCTTAGGAAATGTGAGGACAAAATGACAACTGAAATATATTGTTAGGAGACCATTTTTCATTGATAGCTTGCATCTCTGAGCAAAGGAATGGACTATTTGCTTTTTGGACTATCTTTTCAAGATGTCTGTAAAGCAAACAGCTTTGGATAATATAGCAGATCTCTCCAGAGGAAAGGGAAAGGTTGCTTACAGCTTGGAAGATAAAATAGTGTTTCTCTGTGGACCAATGTTCTGACAATCATATTGGTCACTATAAATATTTTGACTCCATAAGCTCATTGGTTCTCTTATAACACAATTTACTGTGTGGCCAGGTGTCACTGGACCTTCATTCCATTTGACTTTGGGAAATGGAGCTAAGAGAACTGTCTCATTTGTTCAGGCTGCCATAGCAGAATACCATAGACTGGGTGG
>NW_006357423.1:0-629 GCF_000327345.1 Myotis davidii
TTTCTCTTGGATTTGCCTAATTTAGCTCAGGCTTTGCTGTCTTACTTAGCATGATTGAGTCATTAAAGGAAGAAAAGAGAAATTCCAGCCCTCCCGAGGTTAGGTCTAGTGTTTACTGAGGAAAACTTTTTACCAGTGTTGTTTCATATACGGAATAGTCACCATCCCTACCCCATTGAGCAGAGGAGGAAACTCCTGAGAGAGTCTAAAAGACTGGCCCACTGTCACATAGCCAGGGAGCTACAAAGCTGGGACCGGCTCTGGTTTATGTGATACATGGTCTGGAGCCTTCACTGCTCCTCCATCAACTTCTCACCCATCAGACCAGACAAATTCCAATTGATTTTGCTTGGCCTTGGAACAACTGGAGTGTTATTAGAGTGGATTTCTCTCCTGCATGTGCTTTCCTTATTCTCATGGTGTGGGCAGCTGGCGAGGGTGCCTGGAGGGTCTGACAGACAGGGTGAGAGGAGACACCCAGGCATGGTGGCCAAGTGGCCAGGAGGGTCCACACATGGATAACTGGTGGCTATCCCATAAGGCCCCAGTGTGCCTGCTTCCATGGGCACGTTTCTGTGTTGGAAGTTAATGTACCAAACACCGACATTCAAATGGGGTATTCCCTTCAC
>NW_006357424.1:0-629 GCF_000327345.1 Myotis davidii
AAAAAAGAATAAAGCTGGAGGTATTACACTTCCTTATTTCAAACTATATTACAATAAAAACAGTATGATACTGGAATAAAATTATGGAGATGCATAGAACAATAGACTAGAATAAAGAGCCCAGAAATAAAGCTATGCATACATATAATGTCAACTGATTTTTCAACAAGGGTCCCAAATATACATATGGGGAAAGGGAAAGGACAGTCTCTTCAACAAATGATATTGAAAGATTGGATATCCACATGCAAAATAATTAAATTGGGCCCTTATTTTATACCATATGCAAAAGTCAAATGGATTAAAAATGGATTTAAAAAAGGTTTCAAAACTTAAATGTAAGACATAAAACTGTAAAACTACTAGAACAAGGAAAAAGCTTTATGACATTAGTTTTGGCAATGATCTCATGGTATGGGATCAAAGGGAAATGTAACAAGGCCAAAAAATAGACATTAGAACTATATCAAAAGAACAAGTTTCTACACAGCAAAGGAAGCAATCAACAGAGTGAAAAGACAACCTATGGATGGGAGATAATAGCTGCAAACCATGTATTAGATTAGGGGTTAATTTACAAAACATGTAAGAACTCCTATACCTCAGTAGCAAAAACAAAACAAAACAAA
>NW_006357425.1:0-629 GCF_000327345.1 Myotis davidii
CGCTATACAGTTATCTTTGCCTGAAAATATCTTTATCCTTTATTTCCATCTACCTATCCTTATTCTTAAACTTGGATGTCTCCTTGAATGGGTATTCCCATTTCAAAAATCTCAGATAGATGCCACACAAGTTATCCTAAATAGTTTTTATGTTCTCAGCATTTGAACATACAAAGTACCCAGTGCTGTGTTGTTCATAACACTTCAATGCTGCTCCCTCACTCTGGCTACCTCCCACCTTTATTATACCTCTATAAGAGAAGGGACCATCCATATCTTGCTCACTACTGTATCCCAGATATCCAGCATTGTGTTTGGTATACCTCATATATTTTTGTTAGGGTATTAAACTACATTCTCATTTCCTAAAGGAAATGCACAATGTTAAACACTCGAGGGGAAATAAGACATATGAGCAACTTTTCTGGAAGGACATGATCCATTTTCAGAAATTTTGTTCCAAATTAAATAATCCTCATAGATTTGAGAATGAAGAGAAACACCTTTGAGAGCCAGAATGGGAAGGGCAATTTCAAGAGATGAGGTCACCAGAAGGTTGTTTCCCCGCACAGTTGGAGAAGATTGAGAAGTGACATCACATGATTGAAATGTAATTGAAATACATTTTC
>NW_006357426.1:0-629 GCF_000327345.1 Myotis davidii
CTCTCTAAAAATCAATGGTAAAATATCCTCAAGGTGAGGTTGTTGCAATTTGACACCAAGTTCTCCTAATAGAATGGATTACATTCAGTGCCTTATGTCACCAGCTGTATGGCTCTTGGCATGTAGGTTAGAACCGAAAAGACAAGATGACAAGATGAATACGGTCCAGATAAGTCTTTCTGCTGCTTCTGTCTCCTTCTCCATGTTCTTTTGTGGGTCAGGGCGTGATTTTAAATAACTGGTTGATCAATCATTCATCATTCCCCTTTATTTAAGGAACATTTAGTATGTATGTAGTACTATGTGCATTGAGCTATATTAGATCCTATTAGATATTTCCAAAATACTAAGTAAGGTGTTGAGTGAGGTGACTAGATTTTGTTCCAGATTTAATTTGACTTTTCTGGGTTAGTGCTCAGACGAGCTTTGTGTTTATCAGGCTTAGGCAATGCCCTGAACTGCAGCCTCCCTAGACTCTGGGAATAGAGGATGTGGAAACTGAAGGAATATTGAAGGGTTTTCTCACTCTTTTGTATGTAAAATTGAGATTGTAATTAGTGTTGTATTTGGGATCATAATATTCAGAAATTTTTCACTAACAAAGAGGGCCCAACATCTCTGTTAACTTA
>NW_006357427.1:0-629 GCF_000327345.1 Myotis davidii
AAGAAATTACTATGGTCTTCACCTGGTAATTTTTATTTCATGTATACAATGAAATGTGAATTAATGATTCTACATAAATGACTAGATTTGCTTAATGTAGATTTTAGTTCTCATAAAGTAACTGTGGGCGTTTTGTAGTTGTTGTTTTAACCAATATTTTACCTAACACATTTCTCATGCATTCATTAGATTATAAACTTTCATCTTTAAATGTGTTTCTACACATTTTAACAAGTTTGCTTACTATAACATTTGGATCAATAGGGGCCCCTCATATAGAAATGACCCTAATATTTAAGAAATGATGTGCACCTTATTCGCTTTCTTATTCTTCCATTAGAAATATTGGAGAGTCAGGGCTCATACTAAATCAATGCAGGAAATGCACAAAGAAGCTATCTATTCCCTTTTCCTACCCCTTCTTCTCTTGTCCAGTAGAGGACTTTATGAAGCTTATGCTTAAGCTGAGACGATTTTGAATAAAAATACTACATTTTAAACTCTTAATAAGACACATGTTTTGAACATCCCTGATACCTATGGTTTAAAATGAAGTTTAATATTAAGTATTTAGCTCGGCCAGTGTGGCTCAGTGATTGAGCGTAGGCCTATGAACCAGGAGGTCACAG
>NW_006357428.1:0-629 GCF_000327345.1 Myotis davidii
ACAAATATCCAGAGTCTAAATCCAGAGCTCTGTTTTCATGATGAATCTTTTTCGGAGGTTCTCTATAAGCATTGATTCATTACTTCTGGGATACCATTTTAAGCATTTAGCTATTTCAATTGTATTGGAATATGGGAGGAGGCAAGAGGCATTATAAGTGATTGTTTGACTGGATGAGCACAATCAATTGATATATTGAAAAAGAAGCAATAATGCACTAGTAAATAGCAGTCATTTTTACTAAACACTATCATTTATTAATACCAAAGAGTTTTTATTCTATAAGCAGAGTGAGCACAATATTTCAATGACTGTTGACAATAGTGTCATTAATACGAAACTTAGAATATCTTCAAAGTATAATTTATGCTAACATTAATTACTTCTGGAAAAAATGGTTTAGACCAACTACTTTCAAACTTAAATGATACTTAAATGTTTGAGTTAGATTTTGATTTGTCACAGGGATTTTGTGAAAAAGTTCATTTTTCACATAAACCTTAACAGAGAGATAGGGTAAAAAGGTTATCCCAGCATTCATAGTGGAAGAAACTGGAGACGATAATGTTTAAGGGTCATTTACAAATTCACATGGAAAGTAAATGGGAGCACCAGGCAGGAGCCCAGCA
>NW_006357429.1:0-629 GCF_000327345.1 Myotis davidii
CACAGCTCTTAAAAGGAAGAGTCAGGATTTAATGAGTTCTATTAATATATCCCCTAAAGTGCTATCTTTTTACTATAACATCTTGTAGTCCTACAAAGGAATAATTCATAATCCTAGCAGCACAAGTAAGCAGGCTTGTGCTTTAGGAAATTAAGACATGAGGCAGGAAAATAGAGATTTCAGAAGATAGGAAACTTTTGCCTTTTGTTATGATTACATGAACGGTAGCTTTACATACCAGTAGCTCAAAAAAAGTGATATTTCATTTCTATGAGAAACCATAAATGAAAGTTTAAAACTGAGAGATCCTACTTCAAAATATTCATGATATAGGTTCTATGCTTAGCCTCACAGAGATACCACTCTGTTAGTTTTTAAAGCTAAAATGTGTGGAATTGAAATTCATATGTTAATATGATCAAAACTATTTTAGCTAATTAGGACAAAACTATTATGTTATTATGTTAACCATGGAACCTTCAACATTAAAAAACCATAGTGACAACAGATACCACTTTCAAACTTGGTATAAATAAAGGGGGCACAAAAACCTTTAGCAATAAACGTCAAAAATGTTAAAAATAAAATAAGTGTATTACACGGGAGGAATAATACTTAGAACATTTAAC
>NW_006357430.1:0-629 GCF_000327345.1 Myotis davidii
ATATGTAATAACTTAATCAATAAAGAAATTATAGGGGGGAAGAAAGAAGAAGACAATTTTGTAGGACTTACTGATTGTAAACTTTCATTTTCACGTAAACAAGCTGTGTGAAGTTCTGATTTCAAGGTTGCAATGTGACTTCGATGAGATGTCATTTCCTTCTCTAAGGTTGCAATTCTGGTGCTTGCAAGCTGGTAGACATCCATGAAGCTTTTAATCATAGCCTAAAGAAATAAAAATAATGTCACATACATGTCAAACAGAGCTGTCCCCAAAGAAGAATTTCCATAATTTGAAAGCAAAATCATTAAAATTGTTAAACAAACTGCTTTTCATCTTTCTTTAAAACAATAAAGCTACACCTCACATTTTATATTGAGAACAGTGACTATTTTAAGACAGTTTGGGGGGAAAATAATTGAGACTTCTTTTCCAGACTATTTATTTAAATAAGGTGTACTTTGACCTATTGTGCTTAAAATTTAGAATGCAGTTCTTAAAGATGGCACACTTATTTTCTTTGTAAAGCTAAATTCACGTTGTAATTTGACCCACATTTCAATCTTAAGGCACACAACAGACGGATATGTAAGCAAAATATTTCAAAATGAGCTAAATTAATAAAAAAA
>NW_006357431.1:0-629 GCF_000327345.1 Myotis davidii
ACCCATTCTGGCCAATGATCTTTGTTCCCAGGTTTGATTGACAGGCACTTTCCCTAGTCACCCCAACTTCACTGGGTGTGTATCTATCTCCCATTTGTTGGAACCCTTCCCCCAATAATCTGTGAGGAATGGGTTGGTGGTTCCCTGAAGAATGTGAAATTGCAGCTTCCTGGTGGCCATGTTTATAATGTCTGGCCTTTCTTTTGCTCCTTTCCTATTATCAATAACTAGCTAATTATAATGGTGTCAGTTTCATTGTCATCATCTTTGAGGAGATTATGATTGTATTGGGGTTGACCCATTGGCCAGGGTCAACCAAAATCAATTGCAGATATAATTTTCTTTTTAAAGTGCCCCCACTTCCCCCACAGACTTTTCCTCTTTATTGTCAGGTAAAATTATTTTCCTAGTACATGTAAATCATGAGTACCCCCTGAATTGTGTCAAATTTGATATAAACCAACATATTTTGAGTAACTATAATCAATATCCAGATACATCCAGATTGATCAGAATTCATGCTTTATTATTGTACAATTGAAAGAACCAAAACATTATTCCAAGCACATGTAGTTAAAGTTTGCAGAGAATGATAATACAAAATACATTCAATATTTAAAGAAAAAAAA
>NW_006357432.1:0-629 GCF_000327345.1 Myotis davidii
TGTATAACATATGCATATACATATACTATGTAAAGCCATTTCCATAAAAGCGAAACCTTCAGCTTTATAATTTATTAAAGTCACTGCCTTCTAAGATTCAGAAAATATTTGGAAAACTTTTTTTGGGCCATGAAGGTAATTCTTGTGAGGAAAGCCAGGTTGAGAACAATGCCAATCCCACATTTTCTAGGACTTGATTGAAAGACTATATAAAGATACGTATGAAGCCAATTGTGATTATTGGGCCATCTATATATTCACGTCAACGTATCTAGTTTGCTTCCATATTTCAGTGTGTCTCTTTTGGTACTTTCCTTCTGAAAAACAGGCTGTATTACTGGGCACATTTTAGTACCCCGATTAGTCATGGATGTGGTGATTCATCAGGCTGGCTGGAAAAGTGAAAGCAGCCTTGCCCTTCCTAAGCGCTGGCTGTTGGCAGCTCTCTTTCCTCCCCTCTGAATCAGACGTGTATTTGTTTGAGTAATCAAGAAAGAACCGTCTGTCTTGTGACCTTAGGGGTTGGTGAGACGGAGCAACTGAGTGCTTTTGGCATAGGAAAGTTAGCAGAACAATGCAAATCTGTAAACCAGAGGCTGGTCTGCTTGGCCACTTGCTCTGGGCAGAGG
>NW_006357433.1:0-629 GCF_000327345.1 Myotis davidii
CATGTTGAAATATTAAAAATGAGGATAGCTCTTGGCTGATTCTGATGGTTGACTACTAAACAGCTCATTTCAACACTTTCACAACTGCACTTTTATCATGGTAGCCTTGCACGTTAATCTCAACCAAAGTGTTAATGGGGGGAAAAAATCTTCTCTTGGTGTTCTAGGAAAGGAACAAAGGACATTCTCTTTCAGGTGTTCAGATTGATAAGCATGAGGTTCTTTGGCTGATCCAGTTATGCTCTGATTATGAAAGTGCAAGATAAGAACCAATATTTCCAGGGTAGAAGAGCCTAAAGATAGAAAGAAACTGAATGCTGGGTGATGCTCCTGAATTACTGGTTTAATCATCCCTGGATCCATGCTGCTTTTGGACTTCTCTGTGTAAAATAAAAATGAAGGTTACATGAAGACTTTTACAGACAAACAAAACCTGAGAAAATTCGTTGCTAGCAGACTAGCATGACAAGAAATATCAGAAAAGTTCTGCAGGCAGGAGTATGAAGCCAGCTGGAAATTTGATATAAACAAGAAGTGAAATTATCAGGATTTGTGAAATAAGAATTACTATGACTTTGTTCATTGTTTTTAATTTATATAAAAGATTATTAATTTTTCTAAAGCAAAGA
>NW_006357434.1:0-629 GCF_000327345.1 Myotis davidii
CTCACCCGCCATAAGCATCTTAAAGAAGGTAAATTGTGACGCAAGTAAATGAAACTTCAATGGTGCAATTGGAGACAGTTAAAGAGTTTAGATGTCAGGACATCCCTCAGGGACATTCCCTAACAATCATTGGTCATCACTTTTGCCTACAATACATCTGCTAGGCAGTAGGTTTTCAGCTCTAATGTATAAAATTAATAAACTGTTAGGATTTAGAGTAGTACAGAGAGGAAGAGCATGATCTTGGGAATTTATTTGTCTCCTTAAAAATCCTGGCTCTGCCACTTACCTGCTGTGTGGCCTTGGGAAAGTTACTAAAACCCGGCTGCACACTGCGCCTCAGTTTTCTTATCTGGAAAAAAAGGGGGGAGCATAGTGTATATTGTATGAGGTTGTTATAAAAATTAAGTGAATTGATACATGTAAAGTCTTTAGAACAGTGCCAATGTTGAAATTGAAATCAGTTTATTAAAATGATTAAAAGGAAGATCCTAAATATGAAGAAAATGATGCATATTCTTGTACCATAAATGTTCTTTTATTTAAACAGCAGACTTGCAAACTCTGACTCAGAGATAAATACCTCATGCTTCTACCAAATGAAGGTTAGGCACACAAAGATTTATGAA
>NW_006357435.1:0-629 GCF_000327345.1 Myotis davidii
ATTTATTTATTTATTTGTTTATTTTAGGTATGATACGTTGTGCATTCTCCTTCGTTACAGCAAGAATGTACGATTTTGGTTTACTCATAACATCCTTTTTAATGTTTCAAATCGCTTCTCTGAATATCTTCTGGAGTGTCCTAGTGCAGAAGTGAGGGATGCTTTTGCAAAACTTATAGTATTTATTGCACATTTTTCACTGCAAGATGGCCCTTGTCCTTCGTCTTTTTCATCTCCAGGACCTGCTAGTCAGGTAATTAAAAATATTTTTGTAATTATGATATGCTTACAACTAAGTCTGATTTGTGCAAGGTCATGTCAATAGACATAGATATCTGCTTGTCATATTTATCATATACAAATCCAAGCATACATTATTGAGTTCATTAAAATTGTTTCACAGTAATGAGTAATGATTATTGGGCACTTCAAAAAACATAAGGAAAATTTCTTCTGTTTATTCTGTTACTCATAGTTGTGTATAAGTCTTCAGATTCTATATGTTATGTTAATTTGACTTTTTAAAATATTTTTTTATTGTTGATAATATTACAGGTATCTCCATTTTCCCCTCTTCCCCTGCCCCCTTCCCAACTCATACCCATCCCTCTAGATCAGCGGTTCTCAAC
>NW_006357436.1:0-629 GCF_000327345.1 Myotis davidii
CACAATCCCTCGAGGAATAAAAATGGCCTCTCCTTTCACCCTGCCTGCCTTTCACAGACTGAATGAGAGGAATAAATCCTTTCCTCAGAGAGAGAGAATTTCCCACACGAATCTAAGGATGTTGCTTGGTAGGAACATGGTCTGTGAACCATCTCTCTTTATATTTAATCTCCCATACAAAAGGAAAGCTGCAAAATGTCACTTTTCCATCAGCAACATCCAGTATAATTAGAGCAAATTTGGTAATGGGATCTTTGATTTTGCTTTTTGGTAAAAGACTGTTTGAGAACCGGAGCTGTCTCTGCTGCCAGGCCGCCCCTGTTGCATATGTATAAACCCAACTTTTACCGATCTTCAAGGATTCTAGCCCTTCCTACGGCCCCCAGAAATAGGCCCGGAAAGCATGAAGAAGCTGGTGCTTTCCTTGTGCCCCTGTCAAAAGTGCAAGTCCTGTCAACAAGCATAGAGTCAATCCTGAAATTCGTCCCCAGCTCAAAGTCATACACTTTGTTGAGTGTTGGCATTAAAGGTTGGCATCAAAGATTCTTGCTGTGTTATAATGTAAAGAATATAAACTTCGGAGTCAGGTACACGCAGGTTTAGATGTGGGCTCCCCAAAAATGACTTTT
>NW_006357437.1:0-629 GCF_000327345.1 Myotis davidii
AGAGCCTCTCCCACCTCTGAGGCAGTACTAAGGAGCAATGAGCCCAGTGGTAAGGAGCAATGAGCAGGTGGGTGGTAAGGAGTGAGGGCATGGGCTGAATTTTTGTGCACTAGGCCTCTAGTAAGATTATAGAAGGCTTCTTCTCTCCCATGTCATACTACTACGCCAACAATATAATAACAGTAAATTCAGTGGGGGGAAATGGCAAGACTCAGACTCTAAAGAAGAAATTTTAAGGAAAAATCAAAGACATTACCAATACCAATAAATGGCCCCAACATCAAGCACCAATTCCCATTTGGGGAAATTGGGGGAAAGGTAGGGTTCTGTCAGCAGTAACTTAAGAATCTAGAGGTAGACACATTTGTTTCTAGGTAGAAGCTTCCTCCAAATTTCTTCAACCACAGAAACATCACAGGCTCTACAATATAATTTCTTGCCTAAACAGGAAAATAGCAGGTGGTAAGGGATTGGTGCCTGCTATACCCTGAGATCTTAAATTCAGTAGAAAGTTTCTTAAGCCTTTAGAAGTTGTGTCTAACATCAACTTTGTATTAGGTTCTCCAGAGAAGAAGAACCAATCTGATGGATAGATAATGATAGATAGATGATAGATGATAGATAGATAG
>NW_006357438.1:0-629 GCF_000327345.1 Myotis davidii
ATCATCATCATCATCACCATCATCATCATCCCCATTTACAGATGGGCACATAGAGGCACAGAAGCAAGTCCCTTGCCTATGATCGATCACATGGTGTGAGTGGCAGAGCCCAAGTTTGAGACTTGCTCCAGACCCCATGTTTTGAAAAAACCAAGCCACACTGCTCCTTGAGAGCAGGGCTTCTAAGTGAAGCAAAAGCCAGCTCAGGAAATAGTTAATTTAAGAATGGCTTTTTTATTTTTGTGAAAGATCCAATGTACCAGGTAACTGAGGAAATGTTTTATTCAGTCTGTTACAACAGGGAGAATGAATGATCATGAATGAATGTCACAAAGAGGAGGAAGAGAGCTTAGAATTTTAAAAAACAAGGAAGTCAACGAGGAAAGGTGGACTTAACGGCATCTCTCTGAATCCGCAAGGGCAGATGTCTTTGCTGTTAGCTGGTTGGCCAATTCTTGGATCCCAAAAGGGCTACAAAACGTGAAAGGATTTCTTGACCCTGTTGCTACTTTACAGGAACACAGGGCTCAGATAAAGTTAAACATTGTCACCTCCCACTTTTGTTTAAGACAATGAATAGTATTGGGTGCTGAATAACGGAGAGACTGTCACATGTCTCCTGAGTAGGG
>NW_006357439.1:0-629 GCF_000327345.1 Myotis davidii
TCCCCCAGGCTCCAGTATTTTGGTCAGTCACTGAGTGGGGGCCAGGACCTCACGATGGATGGCTTGATGGACCTGGCTGTAGGGGCGCAGGGGCACGCGCTGCTGCTCAGGTGAGACCCTCTTTCAGAGCATACCTGGTTGTCTTCCCTCTAAGGAGCAGCTTAAAGAGACCTCTGGTGTCTCTACAGGTCCCAGCCTGTGCTGAGGGTTGAGGCCACCATGACCTTCACGCCCGGGGAATTGGCGAGGAGTGTGTTTGAGTGTCGGGAGAATATGGTGAAAGGCCAACCTGCTGGGGAAGTCAGAGTCTGCCTCCGTGTGCAGAAGAGCACAGCGGACCGGCTGAGGCAAGGTGAGGCCGGGGGGAGTCTCAGCAGGTTAAGTGGCCGGGGTACTGACGGGTGGCTCAGCCTTCTGGGCAGTCCGGAGCAAAGTGCTCACAGGCTCCAGCAGCCTTCCCCAAGCTCAGCTGGAGCAAGTGAGTGACTCCCCTATGGGTGGGGAGGCCCAGCAAACCCGATCGAAGAAGTGAGCCCGTGGCACGCTCTTACTCTCTCAGTTCTCCAGATAATCGGGGCCCCCCACCTGTGAATTAACTGGGATCTTTTTTGTTTTTTAACTAGAGGCCC
>NW_006357440.1:0-629 GCF_000327345.1 Myotis davidii
TTATTCAGATAGACAGTGGAGAGACCATATACACGGTCCATTTTCTCTACCAGCAGATTGAGTTCTGAGTGCAGAGTTGAAACACTTGAACCAGATGGGGACTGATGAAGAAAACCATTGCATTTCATGGAAACAGCATCCAAGTCTGACCTCAGTTGTTGCAAATCGTCCTGGGTATGCTGTCAGGAACAAGACATATAACAAAGATGGAGATAGATTAAACAAGTTAGAAAGAAGTCTTTGTTTGTAACAGCAAAATACTGGAAGCCACCTAAATGCCATCTATAAGAGAGTGGTTGAATAAACTCTGAAATAGCACTGCAGGGGGTGAAGAAGGAAGAACACAAACAGTAATTTCTGAACAATGTACCTGGACTATTAACATACTTTTAGGCCAACAACAGAAAGAACTACAAGTAAATGTTGAACTCCAGTTAATAGGTTTGTTTTTTGTAGTAATATTAGTTAGAAATTCTAAAAGTACACTCTGTACATGTAAGAACTGAATAATAAGTGAATTTGCTAAGGATAATATAAAGTAGGTTTTTCAGTCTTGGGGAAGGGAAGATTAGAGTAAGCCCCGTGGAACTGAATAGAGGTAAGATACATAAAAAATCATAGATGTTGTT
>NW_006357441.1:0-629 GCF_000327345.1 Myotis davidii
TGATATTGAGGACACAACAACGAGTGACATAACCCAGCCTCTGTCTCCTTGAACTCTCCTACTCTGAGAGCAAACGTGGTTTGTCTTAATTAACTGCCTCATTAATTAACTAAATTTTCTTTGAGATGGTGTGTTCTGCTCTGGCCAGAGGTAACTTCCCTCTCTGTACTTAGGCCATTTGAGAGTGGATACGAGGCTTACACATTTGTGATGTCCTCTAGCATCTAGCACAATCAATGCCTTGAAATTTAACGTTAATCAAAACAAATGCCCATTGAATGAATGCATGCTTATTTGTGAATCCTATACCTACATTCTAGGAGCCAGAGAAAGAGAATGAGGTGGTCAATAGGGATCTGTCTAGACTAGTCCCCGGATGTAGGAAGAACTGTCTGGATGGAAAGGGGGGATTTTGATATGAAGGATGCTTGTGGAAGGCACTTAAATTTGATCTGTATTAGGTGGTGGTGGAAGCTTGTTCTTTTCTTTCTTTGTCCGCCCTCTCTTCTAGTCCATCTTGCTTAAAAATTGTATGCTGCACTAAGAATCAGGTAGTCTTACTGCTAAGATTTTATTTATTTCACTTTTTGGAGGTCAATCCTCACCCAAGCACATTTTTCCATTGATTT
>NW_006357442.1:0-627 GCF_000327345.1 Myotis davidii
TTCACAGACTGATGCTCAACCACTGAGCCACGCTGCCAGGCAGAACCATTGGGTTTGAAGGAGATCCCTGTTACCGGCAGCACTGAGAGCTGCTAGTTGAGGAAGACGGAAGCCTCCACCATTGCGGACCTCTCGATAAGCCCCCCGGTTTTTCTTTTCTTCTGGAGCCTTTCCCCGATGTGCACGGAATCTACTAGTACTTGTCCTTTCCACAGTCCGGTACGGACAACTCTTCCAAGGCGGACCTGGCCTCTGGGCGCCTCCAGTCGCTATTGTAGGACTTGCAGCCTTCGGGGGCCAGCAGTGCTGGGCACCATGCATTGCCTGGAGGCTACACCGAGCCCAGGTTTTCTTCTGAGATGTAATTAGAGACATTTGCATTTAGGTGTTTTGCATGAGCCACTTGATAGTATTGACAGGTAAAGCAATTGGAAGGTCTGCTGACATTTGGTAAAGATTTTACGTTTAATCCCTCTGGCGTGTTGTCGCTCTCCGCTTCCTCTGTGGTCACAGAGCTGGGCAGCTGGAGGCTCTTTTTCTATTACTAGGGCAGCTCCCACGTAATTTTCCACTTTGACTCCTACATCCTTTTTTATTGAGTAAAATGGTGTTTTACTCTTTAAAACA
>NW_006357443.1:0-630 GCF_000327345.1 Myotis davidii
TCAATCCTGGCTCATTCATGCCATTATCTTTATACCATTACTAGGTGGTGACTTGAGCTTTTCTGCGTTCTAAGATTTCTATTTAACATATATGTGAATTGGTCTCATCAATTCAGGTATCAGCTAAATATTTTAGGAAATTTAACATAAACATGAACAAATAATATTAATCATTTAAAACATTATTTTAAAACATATTTGTGACTGTTAAAGATACTGATTCAATTTAAACTATCAACAACTTCACAATAAGGACCAAGTAGCTAGTATTCTACTTATTACTTATTAGAAACAACATGTCATGCCTGCTTCTGGACACCAAAATAAGTTTGCTCCCTTTGTTTGGGTAATTGCACAGTATAAGCTATAAT
This sequence comes from Myotis davidii, assembly GCF_000327345.1. Taxonomy (NCBI): domain Eukaryota; kingdom Metazoa; phylum Chordata; class Mammalia; order Chiroptera; family Vespertilionidae; genus Myotis; species Myotis davidii. The sequence goes on from NW_006357443.1 coordinate 372, forward strand.
ATAAACCCGATTTTCAATCTTTGATAACAGGAGATTACTAGACTATTGGTACTTGCAGGAAACCTACTGTACTCCTAAAATAAAGTAAAATTACTGTTATTGCATACTTTTTGCTATTACCCTATTCTGTTCCTTTTAAAAATGTCATCTAGAGCTTTGCATTGACATAGTAAAGATTAGTCATCTGCTTCATCTCCTACTTGCTGTACGACTCCTTGACCCACTGGTTCTACTAATCTGAATTCATAATTATATTTTT
>NW_006357444.1:0-630 GCF_000327345.1 Myotis davidii
ATGAGGCTTTGTTCCAGTTTCTGATTTGAAACTTTGTAAGGAGTATGTTCAAATCTCCCTCATATTGCCCTGCCCTTTCTCCTCATGTAGAAACCTAAAATTGAGGTAGTACTTGACTCCTCTGCCTCTGCTCCCAGACACCAAGCATTGAACCTTGTTTAATCCAGAAACACATTCATCACTTTTCTTTCTTAATCATCAGTTTACAAAAAGGAGAAATTAGGGTCAAAGTGTATCTATGAGTGGCAGATGGAGAAGGTTCCATTAGAGCAGCAGGGGAGAATGTGGGTATGAATGAAAATAGCTACTTGAAGTTGTAATGCAGAATACGCTACTGAGTCACAAAAGAATGCAGTTATTTTTAAAAACATAAAGCCTGGCTAAAGGAAATGAATCATCCAGATGGTGAAGTGGCAGCTGCACCTTGTTTATAGTGAGTTAAAGAGAGCTTTAAAAGTTTCCCTCATGGTAATTAGCATTGGCGATTTAGTCGTAGGTACTCAATATACTTATTTTTATGATTTCACTGAGACTCAAGCAGCAATGAGAGTAAAAATATTTTGAAGTTGGAATGGCTTGAATACTGACAATTCAGAAGAGGTGCCAGCCCATAGTTCTGGAATTAGGTGC
>NW_006357445.1:0-629 GCF_000327345.1 Myotis davidii
AAAAAAAATGGTTATTGCAAATATCTATGTAATTTAGCTAGGTATTTTTCACATCTTGTTTTATGTTTTGCTTTGTCCTTTCCTCATCCTTTTGGTGATCATGGCAATTATAACTTAGAAGCTAATTTAAAAACCCTGCACAAGTGTCTGGCACAGCATGACTTAAGCACTGTTTTTAGAAAAGCGATGACAGCTGTGCACCACTCCCTTAGCTGGGCAGAACAGAGCCACACACTTTAGACTAGAGGAGGGCCCACATACGGTTTGCTCAGAGGCTTCTCCAACATCGTCATATTCAAGAATGGCCTTGTACAGGGTGTTAAGCAGGTGAGATGCCCGCACGACATTCCGAGTGTCCGGTGGGACTTCTGCTATCCCAGTGCTAAAGACTTTGTGCAGAACCTTCAGCTGAGCCAGTCGAGGCGACAACTTGTCCACTACTATGGCAAGAGTTATTGTTGTATCTGCAAATATCAAGAAATCAAACTCAATAGCCAGGAAAAATATGCTTTCAAATGTGTTCAGCCATTATGGAAAGGCAGAGCCAACAGAGGATGCTGGATTTTCATCTTGTATCACAAAGGATTCATTTTCCTAAAGAAAGTATTTCCTAAAGGGGAGAAAAAAAA
>NW_006357446.1:0-630 GCF_000327345.1 Myotis davidii
ATCAATAAAAAAATATTTTTTTTTAAAAAAGAAGATGTTTAACATGGAGAGGACTCAATATTTTAACTTTGGAAATTTGTTTTTTGTTCCATTGACCTTATTTGGCACAAAGGGCTGTTTCTGGCATTGAATTGATAGAAGAAATAAAACTTACCTATGTTTTACATCATTATAACCTGAAAATATTTACAAACTACAGAGACAGAACTGGCTTTTCCTAAGGTGGCAGAGGCACTTCAAACCTGAGGTAGTTCCTGTGGACCTATGGACAGGTAGGTTCTTAAAAAAGAATTTGCTGCTATGTATCCTGAAGCCCTTCAACTAGCTCTGGGTGGGCTGTAGTGGCCTCTGAATATGTAGCGTTGGGGACAGGCTCCTCTGTGCTGATACAAAACAAAAAAGGAGGTCAGTGGCTGTCTGGGATGGAATCTGTGCAACCAAAATGAGGTGCTGGGAGGTGCTATTCCAAGCCCCACTACGTTGCTCCCACCAGAGAAATATAACAATTTCTTTTGAACCACATACCCTTCTATTTCTTAAAACAAAATCAACTGAATTATAATCTTACTAGAGGCTCGGTGCACCAATTCATACATGGTCAGCCCTGCCCCCTGGTCAAACTCCCAGTTG
>NW_006357447.1:0-630 GCF_000327345.1 Myotis davidii
TTAGCTGCCACCCTCCCCAACACACCTGCAATGCTAGATTCCCAAACTGGAGGCCAGCGACCAGAAAACCAGGGTTCTGATAACCACCTCAAGGGCTACTCTGAATTTTCATTCCCGAGCAAAGCTTCACTCTGTCTGAGTCTCTTCAGTCCTTTCATTTAATTGAAATATTCCCCACTCACATATTCAAAATCCATTCTTGCACTAGAGAAACTGAGCATCTGAACATAGTATTACCTTAAGGACAGCATACACACAGCGACACAAGTAGAGGAGTAACAGATAAGCAATATTTAACATTTGCATTTGAAGAGCACACAATATGTGTGAATATATAAAGTGGATATATTTTTAAAGAATTATGCAGTCTCTTGAATGTTGTTACAGTGTTTTTCTCAGTACTTGTGTCTGCAGAATGATGCTGTGAAGAGAGAGGGAAATTAGTGCAACTGCAGGATTCTTTATGGATAACCTTCCTGGGAAATCAAATCATTAGTAATACCCCTGCCATTCCAAAACCTACAGGTTAAATCAGAGACTGCGGTAACCACTACATTCACTGGCAATTATTATTATTAGTTATTAATCTCATGTTGAGTAGAATAACCATAAATTTCCTTGAAAGAAGTT
>NW_006357448.1:0-630 GCF_000327345.1 Myotis davidii
AAAAAATCCAATTTGGACATGTATAGCATCAACAATAACTCACTATAGTTTGTCCCTTACCGTAATACTAGGCCAGTCACACATCTGGGGCCACACACATGAACTAGTCCATGACAAAGTCTACTCCTGGATTTTTGTTGGGAAAGGCATTTTCTTTCCCTGCTAAATTGGAAGGTTGTAATCCTGTAGACACTGGTGGCCATCTTGTCACCACTTGGGCGGAGTCTGCCTGAGAACCGAAGCCAACACAGAGGAAAGCAGAGCTGAGAAATGGAAAGAAAGGGATTCTGGAGTTACATCATTTGAGCCTCCAGATTTAGCTATGCCTAAAGCCAACAACCCCTATAATTTTTGGCTATGTGAGCCAATACATTCTATTATTTTCTTAAACCAGTTTAAGCTGAATTTCTGTCACTTGCAAAAGAAGTCCTGACTAATACAGTGTGTGTGTGTAATTGGCTGAGCAATGCATAATCTAAAATGTTCTATTTTATGTAATAATTTTTGTATGATCATATTGTGTATACAACATTATTTTTGTAACAACTTTATTGAGATATAATTCAGGCATCCAATATTCACTTAAGTATACAATCTAGTGGTGTTTAGTATAGTCACAGAATTGTGCAA
>NW_006357449.1:0-630 GCF_000327345.1 Myotis davidii
CCTCATGACCCAATTACCTACCAAATTCTCCACCTCTAATACAATCACATGGGGGGTTAGATTTCAACATATGCATTGGGTGGGGGCACAAACAGTAGGTCTATAGCACATGGTTAATGTTATCTATCTCTAAGAAATTTAGAATAAAATTGTCTAACTCCAATAAACAAACAAACAAATGGAGCATGCAAATAAAATAAGTGGATGAGTACTGAACTGAGTTCAAATCCCTGCTCGGGTTCTAAGTGTATAAACTAAGTGGGTAAGTTCTTTAGTTTCTCTGGGTCGTTTTCTCATTTGTAAAGCAAATGGGAAGCTAGCAGTACTGCCCTGTAGAGTGGAATTAGGAATCAGACAGACCTGGTCCTATTCCTAACTCGGCCACATCCTCCTTGAGCCTCTGCCTCCTCACTGCAATACGGGGTCTGCATTAGGGCCGACATGATAGAATTGGGTGAGGACCTCACCAGGCTCCTAGTAAGTGGAGAGAAAAAATAGTCAGTAGTTATGTGCTTGGGGATCATTTAGTTATTGTTTCCTGCTTCAGGTTTTTAACGAGTAGTGAAAAGATATAAGCGGCCAAAAGGTGATCAGAGTCTGACTTGGGGTGATGAACACACAATACAATAT
>NW_006357450.1:0-630 GCF_000327345.1 Myotis davidii
TGGAGGGGCAAGGCCAGCAGCAGGGAGTTCAGAGTTGGGTGCAGAAATCCAGGGGAAAGATGACCAGGGCCTTCAGATGAGAAGGAAGGAAAGGCAACTATGATTTATGGAGGACAGGGAAGTTCAAGGAAGAGGTTAGCCTTGCCCCCAGCAGCCAAAGCCGTGCAACAAGAAGGCCCTGGAGAGTGAACAGTACACAGCTCAGAGAGAGAAAGCCCACTGGGCTAATGGAGTAACTTACGTGGGCAGGTTACCATGAGCTGTTCCCAATCTCAGCTCTTTTCTGTGGTCACCTAGGGGAGCCCAGGCTCTACCTCTGAAATTCTGATTCTCTAGGTTTGGGGACAGAGACTAGGATAAATATCCTTATACACTCCCCAGGTGATCCTGATGCAAAACGGCATAGGTGAGCCAAGAGAATGGCTCATAGTGGACAGCTTATGCCCAGTGATGGCCAGGGACAGGCCTAGCAGGACAGGACCCTGCGAACATGTGAGTGGCATCCCCCAGCTGAAGCCCTGGTGCCTCTGCCTTTGCTTGATTGACAGGTGGCAGGAAATGTACAAACCAGACTAGATCTTGACTTGCCTGGTTGTCACCCTAAATCAGTGATGGCGGACCTTTTGAGCT
>NW_006357451.1:0-630 GCF_000327345.1 Myotis davidii
GTGAAAACCTGAGAGGCACTAATACAATGGAAGTAATAAACTTATGTAAAACTGGTTTTACTTTACCCTAAAACAAAATACCTATGTAACTATGGCTTGCTGAATAGAATGTAAAGCTTTTTACAAATGAAGGATCTAATGAGGTACTGATATGTTTTGAATATTGGTCCATGAGATTGTTAGAAGAACTTGGCTGCCTTACAATATTACGTTATAAAAAACTTCAGTGTAGAGTAATACAATTCATATACACCTTAATGGGAACCTCCTGGCTCTGACTCACAGCAAGAAATGAAGCCAAATACTCCAGTCCATACTGCTTGTTCAAGTTCCTGGGTTTAAATCCGGAGTCATATTTACTTTGCATTCATTTTCTGAAGTGAATAATATTCATGGTGGCCAGGATTCCAGGTATGGAATACTAACAGATAGTTAGGAGATACTTCATCTTTCAAAAAAACCAATGTAAAAGATTTTTAGAAGGTGAGCCAGAAGAGACTTTATTTCTAAACAGAAAAGACATAGGCAAAAGCCAACAAGGAAAAATTCACTGGAGGAATTTAACTTTATTTAGACATCATCCAACTAGCATATGTGAAGAATAGTAATGCTACTTTCCAAAAAAAAAAA
>NW_006357452.1:0-630 GCF_000327345.1 Myotis davidii
ATTAATTATTTAGATTATCTCAGGTTTGGAAATTTCTCTCAGTTCTTGAAATATGTTTTACTCATTGCAAAAATTATTAAATTATATATAATTCATGATACTGTGGGGAAAATACAATATAGTGGTAAATAGTGTTAGAACCAGACATACCTGGATTTAAATCACATTTCTGCTACAAGCTATTTGTGTATAACATATTTGCCTCTTTAAGGTTCAGTTGCTTTATCTGTAAAATGGGGATGGAAACAGTTACTTATTTCTTCAAATGGCAGCTATAAATATTAAATTAAATAGCTCACATCAAAATACAGAGTAGAGAACCTGGCCCCTATTAATTACTCAGTAAACTTTAGCTACTATTGCTAGCATAGCCAATCATCTAATTTTCATGTTGATATAATGAGGCAGGGATTGAATTTTCAGGTATTAACTTCAGCGAACTGAAAATTTTCAATGTTAAGAATGCTTATTTTTGAATAATGATAACAGAGTCAGCAAGGACTAGCAGTTGAATAAGACAAACTGGGTTGGAATTCCAGCTCCATGACTTAGCATACTAATAGCTGTGTGATTTTGAGTAAGTCAATTGGCTTTGTGAGTCATTCTTGGCATCTGAATAAAATAATACAA
>NW_006357453.1:0-630 GCF_000327345.1 Myotis davidii
CACAAAATGCTACAGGATGACACTGATATTCTAATTTTTTAATTAAAAAATTCTAAAATGTAGTGAATTTTTTACAATATTTGAAATGAAGTAGAGAGTGACGACAAAAACAATTTGCTATACAAAGGTTCACTGGTTATCTCTGATGGTGAGTTACCAATTTTCCTTTAACAAACAGCAAATATTTCACATTTGCTGACATTTCTGTGGTGACAAGTCACTGTCACTACTATGCTAACTGAGCATACATTTAAAAAAGGCCTACATAATATGTATTTTCCCAGATAAGGATAATGTTTAAACAAAGAGTGAGGTAACTGCTTTATAAAACAGCTCTTGTTATGTACAAAATATTCTGGAAGTATTTTGGAAATGTGTGTGTATTGTTATGTGAATTTATTAGTGAAAATGTGTATGTAACACCTATTAAAACTCCCATAACAACATTAAAAAATCATAGTTTTCTAGCCAGTTATAATTTTTTCTACGTGCAAAGTTGCAGTAATTTCAAACATACATATTAAAACCAGATCTCAGAGGAAGGGGGTGGGGGGACTAGATAAAAGAAGGTGAAAATATTAGCCAAAGAACGTATACTCATAGCGCATGGACACAGACAACGGTGTGATA
>NW_006357454.1:0-630 GCF_000327345.1 Myotis davidii
TTCAACCAGGCAACTCTGCTAAGGACAAGGTGTGGCCATATTTTAATAAAACTTTGTTTACAAAAACAGGCAGTAGGCCATAGTTTGTTAACCCATGTTCTACAAGGTACCAAGTCCTTTCAAAGATTGAAATGCAATGATTCTATATGTGGGAGAGTGTGGAAAAATGCAATTGGATATTACAAAATCTCCTATTGCCCATGCTCCTCTACAATGTGACCCTACCATTGAGGTGTGGGTCTACAACCCTTCTCCTTGAATTTGGGTGGGCTCGTGACTTTTAGTCCAGGGGAGTATAGATGAAGTGAATGAGGCTAGGTGATGAAAGGCAATGTAGCTGCCACCTATCCTCCTGGGCACTTGTTTTTATAACTGAGATGCCATGTAAAAAAATCTTGAGGCCTCCCCATTGTGAGAAAGTCTAGGCCACATGAGGAGTCATGTGAAGGTGCTTGGGTCAATAGCCTCAGTGTTTTAATGCACAGCCAGCATCAACTGCCAGACATGTAAGTGAAGATTCCTTTGCATGATTCTATATGTAGCTATTGAGTTACACCCAACTGAGACCCCATATATCATGAAGCAGAAATGAGCTATACCTCTTTGAGCCTTCTCTAAATTTGGGACCCA
>NW_006357455.1:0-629 GCF_000327345.1 Myotis davidii
TAAGGGGGTAATTAAAGTTAAATGAGGTCATAAGAGTTTCTTAATGTAACTGGTGTCGCTATGAGAGAAGAAAGATACCAGGAAGCACAGAGGAAAATACATGGGGGGATAACAATGTGAAAATTAATAACAAAAATCTTATTTACAATGGAAACAGGAGGCTAGAGGAGAGAACTCACATAGGTGTCACACCTCTGACCCCAACAGGAATAGATGAAACTTGCACCTCCAACAGGAAGTAATGCTACATTACTACGTCAGCAGGAGAGAGAATATTTCTCCTAGCTCAGAAACAGCTCAGTCAATGACACTTCTATAACTTAATCAATAAAAAGTCACTACACTTCAAACTTTGTTTCCTTCAACAAACTCTTCATTTACAACAGAGCCTCTTAAATCCATAAAAGAGTTTTCTTCTTTGTTTCTTTAGTCTTGCCTGTGGTTTGCCATTAGATGCATGTCTCAAATTGCAATTCTTTCTTGTTCACAAATAAACCCATTTTTGCTAAAGAAAGAATTCCTGGTTATTTGTTTAAAGTCAACAGTTAGAAGGTAGCCATTTGCAAGCCAGGAAGAGAGAGGTCTCACTAGAAATCAAACCTGCTGGCACCTTGATCTTGGACTTCCAG
>NW_006357456.1:0-630 GCF_000327345.1 Myotis davidii
GTGCTTACACTCTTACAGAATTTATCACACTACATTTTTATTGTTATATGGTACATACATATTCTAGTATCTGTGGTACAGTGTCACCAGAATATGGAACATTATCTGTTGCATTCACATTAAGGTGCTAGGTAAGTGTTAACTGAAAGAATATTTACAATTTCCACGTTTTGCTGCATACAGAAAACTGTTTGCCACGGTTAATGACAGTGCCTTTACAAGAGCCCAGATGCTATCAACCATGAGAAGCAAGGAGACCTGTATTTCAGCTGTGATAGTCACAACATCAGGCTGAGACAGAGCGTAACGCTGGAACTCCAGGCTTCAGTCAATCTGTCACTCGCTGAAGGTGAGCCATTTCCACAAAATACTGAAAATCTACACTTAAGGACACTCGCCATTTCCCAGGTACTGAATAGTTACACGTTACACATTTGTGAGCATCATGGCTACAAAGTATGGCTGAGAAGCAGGACGTGGATTTTTATTAAAACATGCTGAATCGGATACTTAGCTGACTTCTACTGTTCTTTGTGTTTTCACCACTCCAACAGTTGTTATAAAACACTCAGGGAAGAACTAAAAAAATCTAAAACAGGTGGTTTTAATCCCCAGTTCACATGAAAACAC
>NW_006357457.1:0-630 GCF_000327345.1 Myotis davidii
CTGCAAGTAGCCTTCAGTGAGGTATAGGAATTCTATTAAGGTGTGGAGGATACAAATCCTCCCAAATCGCAGTGGTAAATGCAGTGAACTTTATTTTACACTCAGCGACAATTTGATTCACGTGATTGGCAGATAAAGTTCAGTTATTCCTAATATACTGCTAAAGTTTTAATTAAATGGGTCACATCAAAGGTATTTACATATTTTCATCTTCTGCTCTCTACTTGGGCTGCATAAAAATATATTTCTCATTTAAAAGTCACCTTTTAATCCTTTTAACAGTATCCCATGTGGTTATATGACACCATCTTAATGTTTAATAGTAAAGAAGGAAGCAGTTTACACATTTGTCATGTTATAGCCTCTCCTGTCCTTAGACTTTCATGCATTTATTCATGTGACAGAATACTAACTACAGCTCTTGCACGTAAAGTACAATTTCTTTAAAACACTTGCTTGACCAAACAGTTACATTTCTAAATGACCTAGAAGATTTTACCTAAAATACAAGAGTGCTTGTTTTTCTATTCAGTCTCTTGTTTTATAACGTCTGCATTTTTTAATCTTGATATACTCTTCACCTATTACACATATTGATCTTACTTCCAAAAGACATTGTGGTAGTTTCCT
>NW_006357458.1:0-630 GCF_000327345.1 Myotis davidii
TGCCACATCCCCTCTTCAGAAATGAGATACGTAGAGCTCAAATCACATTCCTGTAAGCAACTTCATGGATGCAAATGGTGTTTTTAAAGTGGAATTTTGGAAACAGTCATTTGAAGCTCAAGTCTGGTGGTCATATAGGTGACCAAGCCCAAAAGAGGGTGGACTTTGAAGTGACAAGGCCGATTTTCCCAGGAGGTGCCCGAGAGTCACCTGAGATTCAGCCGAACCTGGCTGTAAATATCTGTTCCATTCGTATACCAGCACCTTTACTTTTTAGCCTGTTTACACTTGAATATGTAATAGATGGTTATTGATGCCTTCAGTATTACTCCTGAGCTTCCAGGTTTGGGGAAGCTAAGGAAGACTCCTGGTTCTCTGTGTCAGTTTGAGGGCTTGTGGCACCTGCATAGGCCCCCTTGAGTTTGGCCAACTCACTTCTGCAGCCATTCCCTTGCCTGGAGATGCTCAGCCAGGGGGCTCCAGGCACACCTGGCAGGGCCGCTCTCTGCATTGCTGGAAAGTACCCGAGTCCCCAGCTCCGGCCCTGCCCTCTGCTTCCTCCTGCTCTGGGTCCCACCTTGCCTGGTGCATTTATTAAAAACCATATCGCCGAAACCGGTTTGGCTCAGT
>NW_006357459.1:0-630 GCF_000327345.1 Myotis davidii
TCTGAAATCAATAATAAAAATATATTAAAAATTCTGTCTGTAAGAATTCAATGTTTTGCTTTTCTCAAAATATCATCAGCTTTTATTATTTTTTAGTCAGGTTTTTCACAAGGATGGGTCAAAAATTATGGAGAGCTGACATTTTAATAATTTTTGGAGACTGTTTTAAGAAAAATAATGCATACAGTATAAATACTAGGCATATATTTGTTTGAACATTTTTAAGAGATGAAAAACATCATAAAATGTAACAATATTCTGAGAAAATAATTAAATGTATTTAAAAATTGACACCTCAATAAACCTTATCTTCACAGCTGCATTCAACATGAAAACTCTAAAAAATTTGTAATTTCATTCCTTTCATACTTTTGACATTAACAATAATTCAAAGCAGAGGAGTTAAATGTCAAATATAAAGGTTCCTGGATGGCAAGGAAAATAGTGTCCCTCAAACACTTGACTTTCCACACAAACACATCCTGTCCTTGGGTTCTTAAATCAGAAACTAATGGCTGACTTCAGTGAGCTCATTTTTGTGTGTGTATCCAACAAAAATGGCTGTCTACTCAAGATTTTATATATATATATAAATTCCAGAGAGGAAGGGAGAGGAAGAAACATCAATGA
>NW_006357460.1:0-630 GCF_000327345.1 Myotis davidii
TTTTACCAATTTGCCATAAACTTTGACCTTGCAACATTACATCATTCCCAAGACAAGGTTTAAAAAGTTACATATAAGAGATATGCAACGCTCTTGAGCAATTCTGAAGGGTAGAAATATTTGTAAATCATGCGAAGGAGTCAAGTCAGCCTGCAGGACATGAGATGTGAGACCCGATGGAAGTGTACCCACTGGGTATTGCAGAGTCAAGACAGGAATTTAGATCACGTGAAGTAGTGACTAGTAACAGTCTTCTCTCAGTTACCTGCTGTGAATCCAATCATTTCAAGTTCCACAAATAAGATCAACATATGTTTTCTTTAACACACAGCCTAACCCCCTAACATTTTTTCTCTGAATAATCGAAGCCATCCAAAATCAAAGAGACCACCAGCAAAATTTTTCGGCTGATAGGACCAGAAAGAAAAAATACCAACACCAAAGTATCTACTTACTACAGAAGTAAACACTTTTTTCATGTTTGTGAAGATAATCTTCCAAAAATGGGAAAAGATGTCATCTCTCCACTGCTTAAAGGTGCTCTGATATAACCTCTTTTTTCCTACATAAGGAATTGTCCATGATCCTATCTTTTGAAAGGCTAGCTCAAGCCCTGGAGGTCATCCTTAA
>NW_006357461.1:0-629 GCF_000327345.1 Myotis davidii
CAGTGGCCCTGGAAAATAGGCTTTATTTTTTGTTTTATTTCTTATTACTTGGTAGAAGCTTCCCAAAATCTATTTTGAGGCGGATACTGAGACTTCCTTCAGGTTCATATGGAAGAGTGCCAGGATCAATTAATGAGGTCTGCAATGGCTGTGGGAGGGGAGAATTGCACTATGTGTGCCAGACAATTGCCATTCCCAGAGAGGTCCCATCTGAGTAGATTATACCTGTGTCATTATGGTCTGTGCTCTTCCAGTTTCCTGAGAATGTTATGAACTCAATAAGCAAGTATTATTAAGTCCAGCATTTATGTACACATGAACAATTATTTGGATATTCTCAGAGAAAGATTGTCCTACATAAACGCAAGTGTTACTGGTTACTTCTCCAATCTTTAACCTCCTCTACATTGAGTCCCCAAGTAGTCCTGCAACTCAACTATGTTTCACAGAATCTCTTTCTGTTCATGACTCCACTTTTTTGCCTCCCTGAATCCCAACTCAAAGTTAACATCAGCCTCTTAGATTCTCAGAACTTTTTATTGCTTATTTGCTATTCTTGTCTTCTGTTTGGAGTCATCTAATTCATCTCCCTCAGAGCATTTTAGAAAACACTGACCTGCCTCTTTCCT
>NW_006357462.1:0-630 GCF_000327345.1 Myotis davidii
GAGATGAAAATATAACTGAACTAAAAATTTGCCAGAGGGGGTTCAACAGCAGACTCAAACAGGCAGAGGAAACTGAAGTTGAAGACAAGCCATTTAGAAATTCAAGTCTGAGGAGTAAAAAAAGGAAGCAATACAAAGCTACAGAAAAGTGAACGGTACTTAAGGCACGTAAGAGAGACCACCAAGTATTAAAATACATGTATTATAGTAATTTCAAAAGAAAATAAATCAAAAAAGGCAAATAGCTTATACAGAAATAATTTTCTCCACCTTCCCAAAACTGAGGAAGCACCCAAAGGGACCCACATTAAGATACATTACAGGATATCCCTGCCTATCCAAAGAGATTACCATGAAACCTCTCCTACATGGAAATAGTGTAAAGTGAAGAGAAGAGTATCTTCCAGTTTCCAAGTCTGTGTTATGCCACCTTACTTTCATGAAAGTCCTACATTAGTACAATAACATTTATTTTCATAAAAACAAAAGCCCTGTTAAGATTTGTTTTGATTAGTAAAAATAAGTAGTAACATAGGCTTTTTTAAAAAGCTAAGTGGCATAACTTGAACTCTCGGAAAGTAGGGATAATCATGTAATCTGTTTAAAGCCAAAAACAGAGGGAGTAAAAAG
>NW_006357463.1:0-630 GCF_000327345.1 Myotis davidii
CTAATCATTATATGAAAATAATATGATTATCTAAAGAGAACATTCATGACAATCTTTTGACATGTAATCAATACTTATGAGAGAGTTCTTCAAGGTTGATGGGCATAAAAATCAATGTTCAAAAACCAATAGTGTTTCTATCTATCAGCAAATTCTCCTTAATGTATACATTTTGTTAAATTTACAGTCAGAATTCAAACAGGGTGCTTTGTGGAACTTAATCAGTTGATTCTGAAATGCACATGGAAGACTTCAAACAAGAATAGGCAAGGCAACTTTAAAAAAGAAAAATGAGAAGCAGAGTAGCTAACACAGTGTGGTACTAGATCGTAAACAGGTAAATGGGTAAATAGAAGAGGACAGAGCAGTACATATGAAACTTGGTAGATAATATATGTGAAAGTACGAAGCAATGAGGAGAAGCTGGACTATTCAATAAATGGTGCTGGGTCAATTAGCTATCCCAGGGGAAAGTTAGATCCTTTGCACTGTACACATAAGTAAATATCAAGTAGATTAAAGACTTCAGTGTGAAAGGTAGAGTAATAAAGCTTTCAGAAGATAATAAAGGAGAATATATAATAAAGGGTAGGCTTTTTTAAGGCATGAAAAACAAATTATAAACAAAAA
>NW_006357464.1:0-630 GCF_000327345.1 Myotis davidii
TCTCTCTCTCGCTCTCTTGGTTTTTCTTCCCTCCCATGTTCAGTCCCTTTCTCTTCTTGACCCTCCCTGGGCTTTCACTGTTAAGTGTTGACTAGGCATCCCTCCGCTTCCTTCCTCATCTTCCAGTTGGAGTGGATTAGCATCTCTTGTTCTACATGTCAAAAGTAGAATTATTGGTAACACAGACATTATGCAACAGCCTTGGAAGATGGTCTGTTCTTCTTCCATGAGTTCAGAGAGGTCACCTCACTTGGGCTTAGAATCTGCCCCCTCTTTGAGAGAGGACTGGAGTGGGGACTCTAAATTTCCAGCAACCTACTTAGGAGCAGCCAAACCAAGAGGCCCAGAGATCAAACCCTCTCCCGGAGTCCCCTCTCCTGTTGACTCCTTTTCCCAAAGTGCCCAGTTTTATCAAGGACTTCCTAGAGGGAAACAGGATAGTGTGCCTATGGCCACAGGACTATTTGGGGTAGCAGGCAGGGGTGTCTGGGAGGAGTTTGACCTTAGAGTCTCTCAGCTTATTAGGTCCCTGCAGGGAGACCTTGGGCAAGTTCTCTCCCTTCTTGGGGTCTCCCTTCCCTATTTGTAAGTTAAGGAAGTCTGTCTCTTTGTTCTTCCCTATTCAATTTT
>NW_006357465.1:0-630 GCF_000327345.1 Myotis davidii
AAAAAAAAAAGTGTGATTCCCAGATATACTCATAAACCCTTCAGTCAATGTCAAAAATTCTTCAATCAGTGTGCCCTCTTTGGCATAGATGAGTGCTAAAAGGCAGAGATCTCTGGGAGGGTTATTGCCTTAGATAATGACCTTTATTCACATATATATTCACACGTGGGAAAGGGAAGGTAGGAAGATAGGTCTAATGGCAGGGAGGATAGAGAAAACCTGTAACTGGGTGCCTGGGAGGGAAATAGAAACTAACAAGAAGTACAAAATAAAAGCAAAAACAAAAAACAAGCCCAAAAAAGATCCAGAAAGAGGAGGCTGAGACAATAAAAACAAGCAAAGTAATAGTGGTAATAATAAAAAAATATATAATCATTGCATGGTTTCTATATGTCAGGCACCTTTGAGTACTTTACATATATTAACTCATCTGGAGAACAAATTTGTCAACATGATTACATGTTGTAAACATGTAAACCTGTGTTCTTATAGTATTCATTCATTCATCAGCTCTTCACTGAGTGTCCATGAGTGTGTGTATGAGTCTGTGTGTGAGTGGGGGTTTGTGTGATAAGGCACTCTATACTCTTTGGAACTTAAACTTATTTGTTGGGAAGCTTATACATTTTT
>NW_006357466.1:0-630 GCF_000327345.1 Myotis davidii
AATCTGCTATTATTAACCGGTACACCTAGTATAATCAGACAGAAGAAAGAGCACCAGCTAAAGAGCCTTTGAAAGGTTAGCCAGTGTAATAGTATCAAGAGAGAGCGGTGGCCTAGAAGCAAATGAATTTTAATTTTCAAGATTGAAGGATTCCTAAATGTGTTATAGGAACAAATATAAAATAACATGAAGACTGTGAATTGAATGTTGGTTAAGGGCTGGAGTGGTGTTAAATGAATGAAAAAATCTGAGTTAGTTAGTAAAGATATGGCATAGATATGTTCATAGAGTTGTTCTCTGATTGATAAGATAGCAACTGCATTTGGTTCTCACAACTAAAGAATATCATGATCTTAATATGTAGCTATTCAGGTATTTACAGAAATACTGGACACTATTTTTTTCACTATTTTTAAGTTGCTCCCTCTCCCATTTCCCTTTTATAATCCTTATTTGTCTTCTCAGATTCCCTAACCACCCTCTGCCCATTTCAGTCTTGGCTTATGAGCTTGCCTCATTCTTGATTTAGGTCGTAAAGGTGAACATTTGTGAGCTCCATGAATTTCCTGTCCTCATTCCCTGCTAATAAATCTTTTTACCTCTAGCTCAGCGGTTCTCAACCTGTGGGTC
>NW_006357467.1:0-630 GCF_000327345.1 Myotis davidii
AAAAAGAGTTGGGGGGTGTCCTTACAGGCCTTTCTTGGGTTGAACCACAAAACAGCTCTCACCAATTCAGGAGAAGATGGACTGGTGGTAGCCATGGTAACAAGTGGCCGCCAGAACCGGTTTAAACCTCTTCAGTTATGAGCGCTCACTGCAATCACAGCTTCCATAAGCCGGCCAGTCCTTGGCGGCCCCTTGCTTCTCAGAGCCATCAGGTGAGGGACAGACTCACCCCAGAGGGGTGACCGCCAACGACAGTCTCCCCAATAACTGCCTGTGCAGACGGTGCCACCCCACCGATGCCCCTAAAACGCCACCAGGCCTTGAGTTTCCCATGTCCCCGAGCCCCTCTGCTCAGAGAGCCGCCAACCCCAATACTCTGTCCTATTCCCGTGTCACGTCTCCTTTGAAATACCTTCAGATCAGCCTTGGAGATGAGAGAGCCCGGGGGGCAGGAAACAAAGCAAACAACAAACTCTCTCTAATGAAGGCCCAGATCCCACCGACACAGGGAGTCCCTAGATGGAATTTTAATTTCACCTTAAGACCTAGGACAAATGGAATTTTCAGCAGCGGAATCAACAATTCTTAAAGTGGGACTGAGCTAAACGGAAGTCATTTACCAAACTCCGC
>NW_006357468.1:0-630 GCF_000327345.1 Myotis davidii
AAAAAAATAAGGTATTTTACATAATGCATATATAAACCTGAGACAGTTATAACTGCATAACCCAGTAATGCATTGCACTTTATCTGCAGTGATGGGATTAAGAGATCATAAAAATGCATATGTTTGATGGCTTTTTATAACCAAACTTAAAAATGTGTGGGTCCACAATGTAAGATATTTCTGTGACATGGATTACATACATATCTATTTTTTTCATAAGAATCTAAGGATTATCTCATTAATTCATTGACATATTCAATTAAAAAACCTACCAAGAACCCTGACCTCATGACTTTTTAATCTATGATATCAAATAAATATTGAAAAGTATGTAAGTGTAAAAATTACATAAGCATAAATTTAATTGTGTCATAAATAAATAAGATGCAGTGAATGTTACATAACTAGGGAGTCCTGAATTATTGTGGAGAAGGGGTTGCTAAGACTTCTCTAAGAAAATGCCTTGGAATTGAGATGGAAGGACAAGTAGGAGTTAACTAGGCAAGTCTCTGTGGCTGGATTAAGGCAATGGATCTGGACTGTGGCATAAAGGAAGGTTTTACAGCTAGGTTGCTCAGTTACATGGGGCTTAGTAGCTATACTGTGATATTTTTACCCACTTTTTTAGGA
>NW_006357469.1:0-630 GCF_000327345.1 Myotis davidii
TCCCTCCTTAATTTCAAATGCATAAAAGAAACTTCAAACTGTTTTTCTCTGAAGCATTTATTCAGTCTGTTGAGATCTTGCTTCCAGGTATATTCTTCTTTCAGCTCAAATAAATTTTTATTAAAATTCTCTTTAGGTTTGGATGTTCTTACATTGATACCACTAAAACTGGTTTCTTTTCAATTTTTCTTTTGCTCATCTCACTTTCTCAGCTTCAATATCAACATTGATGGAAATGATTCCCAAATCTGAGTCCTAGATGAAGACTTATTTCCTAATTTTGAATCCTGCATTTCCAGATATTGACTAGATATTTTACCTAAAGTTTCTGCCGTGTCTTCAAAATCAACTGAAAATTAATATATATTTTAAACTGACATAATCAGTTTTTCTCTGGCTTTCTCCCACTTACGCAATGGAATTTTTTCCCCCCGTCATTCGGGCTTGAAAACTTGGTGTCAGTCTTGAGTCTCTTTTCCCTGTCCATTCATTTCAAAAGGTTGTCAAGTTCTGTTACTTCTGGTTTAACTGAAGCTGCTTCTGATGCAAGGCATTCTGGGATCATTCTATTGTCAAATATGGAAAATGGAAGGAAGGTGGGGCTAAGTGGAGGCAAAGTTTGAGCATCTG
>NW_006357470.1:0-630 GCF_000327345.1 Myotis davidii
CATATTAGGCTTTTATTATATAGGATACTATTAGAATGAAGGAAAGGTAAGAGTCAAGAGAAAGATATAAATGACCCTACAGTATGGAATTCCTTCACACATTACCCACCAGAACATCTACTCCAAGTATCAAACTTTTATTGCTTTCATTTTACTCTAAGTTTTTTTGATTGTTTTTTGTTTTGTTTTTACTAGACTACAACCTCCATAAGGGATCAACCTTGGTTACTAATATACTTCAATTTACACATATGGCTCTAAATTATATCAACTTTCAATTATCTATAGAATAATTGTTTCAAAACACTGCAAGGGGGGCGGAGTGGGTGTGAAGAGAAAAAACATGTATTTCATATTAGACTGAGTTTATCTAACTACCTAGCACCAACATTGTTAAATACTTCCTACAGAATATGTGTGTAAATCAACAATTAAGTTATATTACTGGTTAATTGGTTGATTCCAAAAAGGAGGAAAAGTAGTTCTGGCTGTACAAATGGCATAAGGAAAAACCAGATGTAACCGCCAGAACAGAGAGATAAGAATTTTCTTTTCTTTTACTCCTTTGTGGCATTTAAAAACATGCATCCTATACCTAACATTAATTTTATTCCAAAACCATATATTCCC
>NW_006357471.1:0-630 GCF_000327345.1 Myotis davidii
CTCTATCCACTGAGTCAAACCGGTTTCGGCAACATTTTTACTTTTTTACGACAGTCTCTCCAGCGCTCAAATCATTTTGTGCACTCAGATGGCTTATTGTGTGGACATCAGCACCAGGAAAGGAAAACCTCTCAAGACAGCTGTTAGCCTGTCCACCTGGTACAGCCTCAGAGAAGGAACCAAAGGATTTATTTGGATAAGTGGTTTGCGTTATGTCGTCTGAGACCACCCGCACAAACATTTGTCCGACAACCCACATGGTGTGCATGTGGATGGGCCCCTCATATGGACACCCTCAGCATCGTATACAATGTGTAACTGGAGACAGGTACTGTGTTTTCTTGGCTTGGTTTTGTTTTTAACAGCCATGTGCTATGAATTGTTCATTCATTGAGATATGAGCACTCATGTAATTCAATAACCATATTTTACAAATCTATTAAATTGGTTGCTAAAAGGAAAGTGAAGGTATTTTCAAATTCTTTCTATGTTTTAAGTTGTGTAGTTTAAGAATATGTCAGTAAATAATCTGGTTTGAATAGGAACTTTTACCATAATCCCAAGACCTAGAAGAATAACTGATTGTAAATTGGAAGATGCATTCCAGATTTGCAGTTGAAATCAATCAAA
>NW_006357472.1:0-630 GCF_000327345.1 Myotis davidii
CTATCCACTGAGCCAAACCAGCTAGGGCCAACATCTATTTTTTTAACCTTCTACCAAGAAAGTGGCAATTCAGATAGAACATCAAAATATCTTTCCAAACAAATATCTTTTTCCATGTTCCTTGTTGAAACCAGGAAACTAAAATCCCACAACTACTTTGTGTTAATCCATATTAGGCAACTCATGGAATGCAAATTATCATTAATGATTGTAAGTATGGTTTACTATAGAAACTGCTTGTATGATATACTTACAGTCCTTATATTTCATTATATTAATCTCATTTATTCCTCACAGTCACTGTCCACTATTATTAATAGATAAAGATATTGGGCTCAGACAGATTTTGACACACCCTGTTGGTAATAGAGCTGAGATTTAAACTCAGGGAGTCTTGCTCTAAAACCACTATATTCCCTTGCCTTTCACCCTGTTGAAATAGTACCTGAATGAGAACTCAGAGGGCGAAAGGAATAAATAGGAAATGTATAGCTATGTTTCTGGAGCAACAATGCTCATATGTAAGATGTTTTCAAAGTGAAGTAAGCAAATAGGTTTAAAATAAAAATTGGGACCTGGCTGGTGTCGCTCAGTGGTTAAGCATAGTCCTATGAACCAGGAGGTCACCGT
>NW_006357473.1:0-630 GCF_000327345.1 Myotis davidii
GGTGCACAGAACAATGCCCAACCAACTGAGTCACAATAGCCAGGGTTGAAAAGGGTGCTTTTAATAAATATACAATTTATTTAGCCATTATCTTGCAGTAGTTAATCTTAAACATTAATTAATTAATTCTTACCGAACTATTTCCTTTATATAAACATAGGGAAATGGGATTTCTGGAATGGGAGAATAGTTTTAATGTTCTACTCATGTAGTGATAAATTTTTCCAGAAAGTCTAGTAACCATGTAAGAAAATGTTCCTCTCACCAATATCCTGCCAGCATTAGATATTATCTTTTTTAGAGATTATCTTTTTGCCATTTTGACACTAGATTTACTTTTCATTACTAAGGTAATTGAACCTTTTTTCTTATGGCATCCATCATTTATTTTGTTTCTATTATAAATTGTCTATTCATGTACTTGGCCTATTTTTCCACAGGGGTATAAAATAACACATATTTTGCCAGCAGGTTTCAACACACATGGGAAAAAGATATATTCATGGAATGTACTTTTGAACTGGCATTCAAAAGAACTCAGACAGAGGTTAGTGGTAAATAAAGCAATTGCCTTTGCTTAATAACAGGTGGGGAAAGAGGTTGTAGAACATGGTTTCTTTTTTTTAAAAA
>NW_006357474.1:0-630 GCF_000327345.1 Myotis davidii
CTGACAGGTGTGAGGTGATACCTCATTGTGGTTGTACTTTGCATCTCTGTGATGATTAGTGTTGTTGAGAATCTTTTCACATGCCTACGAATTTAATTTTAATGATTGCTGTACCAGTGAACATTAATTTCATCTGTGAGCTGAAATAACAGGTTGAGGCAAAAAGTGAGCTTGAGAGCAAAATCCATATGCTAAGATGTTGTAGCATCTCTGAGCACATCAAGAAGCAATCTAAAAACCCTGGACCACTCATTACTAGGCCTAATGTATGTCCAGGTAAGTAAACTTTGATATCTTTTAAGTGACTTTTATTTTGCCATTTTCTATTATATACACTTGAATTTAATTCATACTGATAGAGTATTACTCATGTTGAAGTCATGTTCCTACTTTATCTCATACAGGCATTTCTCCTAAGATTTGTAAATGTAAAACTCCTCCATAGATATCTCTGTAAATGCTGTATTAAAAAAACAAAACAGCAATAACTTTCCATTCAGGAGAGCAGGTGCTTTATAATACAAAACATTTACACAACAGATAACATCTATATATATAAAAGACTAAGCAATCATCACAATTGAATGGACGACCGAACAGGCTGCATGAGGTGACCAGGCCAGCAGGGGG
>NW_006357475.1:0-630 GCF_000327345.1 Myotis davidii
TCCACTGAGCCAAACCGGTTAGGGCCAAAGGGGTGGCTTTGGCTAGCAGCCTAGAGCACATAGTACTGGTCCCTAGAACCTCCCATACTAAGATGATTTCTTTAGATGCTTGATAACTTTGTCTCTCTATCCAAAATATGTAATCAACCCAGCTGACAAAAGCACTAAAATGAATTATCATAAATCCAGACTTCAAGACAAGCTCTTTACTAGGTTACTTCACTCACAGCAGCACCTACATGAAAACATCATCAAGAATGACAGGGTCACGGGAGACTCCTCCCATGTCGATATACCGAGGGACCTCTGTGGCCCCTTTTCAACACTGCTTCACATCCTGTTAAACAAGTCTTTTCCAACACATGCATGGCTCATCAGTAATTCTCAGAACAAATGAGCAAAGTCTGCCTGACCATAGGAGGGAGAGTAAGAAGATGGCGAGAAGAAGGGCTTCTGAATCATTCATTCTTTTGGCCCCAGCAGTGGAAGTCCAGAGAGCTCACCTGAGGACCTGCCTGTGTCCCAGAAATGCCAAGTAATCATCAGTGATCTCGCAGCGGACTCACGGCCACGGGCAGCTTCTCATTTCAGAGGAGCTTGTCCTCTCTGGCAGAAGCAGAAGAAAAAAAA
>NW_006357476.1:0-630 GCF_000327345.1 Myotis davidii
CATAAGTTTACAATGCATTCATTCTTAACATATGACCTCTTTGGTTTACCATATATTTAGTAACTATAAAATATAGTCTACTCAGATGCCATTTACCATCTTTTGTCAAAGTGAACATATACTTTTGTTTTCCCCAATTCTAAACTTCCCTTCCAGGAATTACTCAGGAAGCAGTTCCTATGAAGATAAGTTTGTTTGCTTTTACTAGAAAAATATTTAGTAGTGAACTTGCCAACCTAACCAGAGCAGACCTGGCTGTCAATAGTAACTGGATACCAGGATTGTCTTAAAATGATGAAAAACAGTGACTAGAACTGTATCTCAGCTAGAAAAATCTATAACTATTGGTCTTGATGACAATATGTGCTCATTAACGAGTGGCTATTATGTTCCACATTCTACAGATTCACCATATTCAATCCTCGTAAGTTTTTAAGAGATGTGTTATTACGCCCAGATAAAATCGGCCCAAGTCCAAGTAACTTACCCAAGGTCCACAGCTAGTAAATGAATCTGAACCTAAATCCATGTGGCTCAAGGGCTCCTTATCTCCCAATGCAGTAATGCTGTTGTCAGCAGCCTGAACTCCTAGTTACTCTGTTGTCATCAAGCTGGAAGCTTTTTTTTTTT
>NW_006357477.1:0-630 GCF_000327345.1 Myotis davidii
GGATCCCATAGCTTTCCAGTCACTTTTTATTATTAAAATATCTTAATTTCTTGTTAATAATTAGTTTGGGTTATTTTTAAAGTTTAAACCTCATATTTATTTCAGAGATCTTCTCCTTGCCTGGACCCAGGTTAGCCTTGATTTTCTAGTTGTCCTGAATATATGGGAATGGGCAGGGCTGAGTGGTAGTGAAGGAATAAGTGGAAAGGACCATAGTGCTCTGCTTTGTCACATCCCTTCCTTTTCCCTGTTCTTATATTTTGGAGTTGGAGCAGAAGAGAGAGGAGGAACCCAATATATCCATATATAACTCTCCTTGGCAAGTGGCTATTCACTCTCATTTGGTTGTAACTGCTGCTCTGTCTTTATTCTTCTCTACTTTCTATTGTCCTGAAGCCCACATGTGCCAAAGTCATGCTTTTGGTGGTTTTTCAGAATGCTTTTAAGGGCTACTCTTATATAGTTGCTTAATGTGCCAGATGTGGCTGAAGTTTGGCCTGTTTCTATTGATCCTCAGTCCTCATCAGCCTCCATCATAGGTTACCACATTGTATGGTTCTTTGTAGCTCTCAATAAAGTAAAAATAGCTTTAAAGTAAAAATAAACATTAATAAAAACACACAGAAGTCA
>NW_006357478.1:0-630 GCF_000327345.1 Myotis davidii
CATTTCTAGCAAGTTCCCAGGTGATGCTGCTGACCTGGGGACCACACTTTGAGAACTCTGCTCTGGAAACAAGAGCTAGTACTACTCTTAGTAATATACAGCAATTAACATTTTATAAGGTACATCACCCCCAATGAACTTTCACTGCTTTGAAAAGTCCAATTGAGAAAATGAAGTGAAAACAGATAATCAAGGGTCTTAGCCAAGTTCATACAGTGTGCAAGTGGTACAAAACCTTCATTTCTTTTTACTTTCTTTCTATTTTAGTAATTTTCTTTGGCTTGCACTCAGGTTTTCTGACATCCAGTTCAATGTTCCTTCCAGTGCACAAACCCCAGGCTCTAAGTTCCAGGAGGCAGGAGCCTTGTCTATCTTGTTTTCTCTTATTCCTCCTGAACCTAAAACATAGCTGGTACTCAACACATATGCTTGAATGAACGAATGAATCATGGTATAAATATAGTGAGACATGGGTCCTGAAGAAGAAAATTATAAGACAGGTTGATTGTGCCTCAAATTAAAGAATTCTAGTAATTAGAAACATTCAAAAATAGCATGAAGTGCCTCAGTAAATAGTGAGCTCCCTGTCCTTGGAGAGACACCAGCAAAAGCCAAACAGCCAAGTGACAG
>NW_006357479.1:0-630 GCF_000327345.1 Myotis davidii
CTAGGAGAGGGAAATCTTGTCTTTGGAATGTGTTCAAAATAAGTGGGAAGAATGTGGTTTGGGGAACCTAGAATAAGATGAGAGAATTTACAGGTAAGTGCTAGGTATTTTACATTTGTGGTAATGAAACAATTTGAGAAGAGAGAACAATTACAGGAAGACTTGAGTTTTGAATAAAAGGATTTATGTGTTACAGGTAAATGGCATCAAATGAGATCATGTGGGATAAAGAGACACTTGTATAAATGTTGGTCATTGGGCTGCTAAATTACAGCATGTGCAATACTGTCAAAATAGGTGAACTCACATATCCATGTAATAGTTTTTCACCTACCTCTCTATACTTTGAGTACTTAAAATATTTGTACTTTGCACATGTAAAAACCAAAGTCTAGAAAGGGAAGTAATTGCTCATCTAGTGTCCTCATTTAAGAGTAGTGTGTAAGAGAACCACTGTTACTAATAAGGTGTATTTTTTCCCCCCCGTCCTGGATTTATATGTTTTAAGTTTAAGGTGAGATATGTTATATTTTAACGTTTTCCTCGTATACAGTATAACCTAGGGGCTAGGGTCAGGTCTGGGTTTGATTATTCGCATCATCTTTTGAGAGAAAGATTACTTTCTAAACT
>NW_006357480.1:0-630 GCF_000327345.1 Myotis davidii
ATAAAATTTACATTAATAATAATACAATAGGTTTTAAATTATCATTGGCTTCTCCAAATTTAATTATTAAATGATCAATAAGATATATAAATAATTTATTTTTATTAGGAGAAGTTAAAGAACCTTTTACAATTAATTTTAAAACTGGTTATCCAGAATCTAATGGATTATTTTGTGAACGTATTTTTGGTCCTTTATTTTCTTGAAAATGTAGATGTGGATTAAATTTTACATTTATTAAAAATAAGTTAAAATTTAATACATTTTGTAATTTTTGTGGAATAGAATTAAATAAAAATACTAGTAGACGTTGAAGAATGGGATTTATTAAATTAAATACTCCTATTGCACATAAATGATATATTAAAGATATTCTATCTTTTTTTTTAAATATACCTGTAAATGAACTAAAAACTTTAATTTATTATAAAATATTTTCTTTATTTTTATTAAAAAAAAATCAGCAAAAATATAATTTTTATTGAATTTTTTCAAAATTACTTTTTATATCTGAATGATTTAAACAAAATTTAAAAGAATTTAATATATTAAATGAATTATTATATTGCAAAGAAATTTATTATAATTTATATTTTTATAATAATTCAATAAAAAAAAAACTTTTAAAAA
>NW_006357481.1:0-630 GCF_000327345.1 Myotis davidii
TTCCATTTAATATTTTCAGACCATGGTTGACAGTAGGTAACTGAGTAACAAAAATAGTGACTGCTAACACTTACCTCTATTACCTATGAAGTAGGTACTAATATTCCTGTTTTATAGATTGAGAAGTGGAGGCACAGAAGTGAGGAAACTTTCCCATGGTCTATGGTGAGTCAGTGGCATAGCCAGAATTCAACCCCTGCAGTCTGACTCCATAGTCCGTGCTGTTAAACATTCCACTGTAATATTTCTCAAAATGTTACTGACCCCTATAAGGTACTGAGGTTGATAGTAATGGCAGGACCTATTCTTATGTTTGGGTTCAATTATTCATGTACAGAGGACCTGAGTTACAGGACAGTTCTTGGGTCTTACCTTCCTCACAGCCCAAGTTCATTAAACAAGTATTTATCTCTGCCTACCGTGTACCTCTTCTGTCCCCTTCAGTTACCTTCAGTCTTTCGCCATAGGTTTCTTCTCTGTTTTGAGTTGTCTAGTGTGGGATAGACTTGAAGACTAGTGTATGGGTTTAGCATCCTCTATAATAAAACTAATCTGGGAAGACCCCAATGTTTGCATCTGTGATAAAATGCTCCCAGGTGTTAAAACAAGTGTCCTCAAACTACGGCCTGC
>NW_006357482.1:0-630 GCF_000327345.1 Myotis davidii
TGAGGATTAACAAAAAAATAAAAATAAATAAATAAAGATGATAGGAAATGTGAGTATGGAACTCAGAAAAAATGCTTAGTTTAGGCACTATAATTCAGGAGTCCTCAGTTTTAGACAGCCAGGTGAACTCTGAGAAAAGGATGGAGGATGAAACTCTCCAGTACTCTATTATTACAGAACATAGAACAAGGAAAAGTCAGAAAGAGTCTTATAAACAGTTGCAAATGAGGAGTAAAGAGAACAAGAAATAATATAGGCTTGGAAAAAAGGAAGGAAGGGATCTCAAGAAGAAAGGGATAAACTGTGTTAAATGTGGCAAAGAGATTAAATAAGATAAATAGACTGGAAAGTGTGAACTAGATTGAATGATGATGTCATTGTTGACTTAGCAAGAGCATTTTTAGAAGTAGAATATGGTTGGGAGGAAGTCCATAAAATAAAAATAATAACTGGAAAAATGAAATGAGGCAAGAAAACTAAAATAACAAGTAGGCAAATATGTATGGAACAGGCATTTCCCAATCTTTCCCCCTCTTGTTCCATCAGGACTTCTTCTACCAGTAACTTGCAGACACTTTAAAAGGAAGAGAACAGCCAGGCTGGGAACCCCCTAAATTTAAAAAAAAAAAA
>NW_006357483.1:0-630 GCF_000327345.1 Myotis davidii
CCATCACCCTTTAGCTACTGTTGTATATCTCTTTTCCTTTGGAGTCAGACTTCTTGAAGAACTATATATATTTCTCATCCTCAACTGATGCTGATTTATCTTCTGTTCCTAGAACAGCAATGAAATGATTTCCACCAATTAACTTCATTATTAAATCCAGTGGATATATTTCTTCTCCTTTATTTGACGATGTTATCAATTTCCTCTTTCTTAAACCTCTCTTTTTTTAAGTTTCATAAAATTTTTCTCCACTGATTTTGCTGTTGTGTTTCTCACACTCCTCAGTCTCCCTCATTGACTCCTTTTCTTGTGATCCCTCAAAAGTGACAGTGTTCTCAAAGGTTTCTTTCCATGTGTAAGTACATTTCCCCACACTGACTTCTGCAGCCATGTACATATGGCTGACTCATAACTCTAAATATACAGCTCATTCCTCTCTGCAGGATTTCACACTCACATTCACTTAAGTATTCCTTAGTCACCAGAACTGACATCTCCCAAACTAGACTCATTGTCCTTGTTCCTAAGCAGGCTGTTTCTATATTTATCTTAAAGAATAGCACCCAGAGGCCCAGAAGGAAACCTGAGTCATTCATTAATTTCCCTTCTCAATCAGTACATCCTTCTATG
>NW_006357484.1:0-630 GCF_000327345.1 Myotis davidii
TTATCCTGGCTCTTAGGAAGGTGAAATCAAAGCGGTTTCTTGGCATGGAATGTTCCAGAAGCTCAGGAGAGGACCCAACTTTCCACAGGGCATAGCATTGATTTTTTGTTATTCACATTCATTACAGCATTAATAAAGGCTGCTAAATTTAGTCTACCCTGGAGCACTCAGGAGGTATCTTTTGACTTAGCAAAGGTGCCTATTACCTTGCTGGGTGATTTAAAGCATGTTTTTAAAAATGCACACACACCTTTAACTTAAAAATACATGTACATTAAAAAATACACACACAATACAAGCATAGCTCTCTCCTATGCAAGATCACTGTATGGATGGAGACATTTTTATATAGGATAAACAAATGGCCATCTCAGCCCATTTTAGGATCATGAGGACCCCCCTCACTTCAAGCGTTCTTGTGAAGGGGCCCAAATCCCCCTAGATACCTTGTACGTTCCCTTTTTTACTCTCTCACTCCCTGACCCCAACCATGCACACTTGATCCCCTCACTTCCTTTCTCAGTTTACCTTCACAAGTGCCCATAACAGAATGAGAACTTGTCTTTGACTTATTTCAGGTGAGTCCCCCAGTCTTGGCGTCACATGAACTCTCTGCAAAGCCAAGGCAGT
>NW_006357485.1:0-630 GCF_000327345.1 Myotis davidii
GCACAAATTTCATGCACCAGGCCTCTAGTGGAATTATAGTCAGAAGAAAATGTATAAAGCAAAATCTCAGGGTGCTGTGAGTATATAACAGTGTCAACCAAATTATTGTTGTTTTTCAATTACAATATGATGTGGTAAGTGCTGCAATGGAAGTGTACATGTAGGAAGCACACAGGAGTGGAACTTTGCCCTGACTGAGGCAAGTTAAGGAAGGGCTGTAGCAGAGGCAGCACCTGGATCTTGACTAAGTGTTGGAAGATGAATAAGAGGTAACCAGGCATGGAAGAGGGTGGATTCCCTCTCAGGTTTCCAACTTCTTTTCCCTGAGTGGATGATAATGCTATTTTAGTAAAACAGAATGCAGGAGGAAAGTAGGTTTACAGAGAGTGACAGTCAGTTCACTTTCAGTCTAAGATACTTGTGAACATCTAAATTAAGATGCCCAGAAGGCAGAGGACTGTATAGGTCCAGAGCTCAGTGTGGGGATGACCTGGAAATCATCATCAACAACTAAAAATTTGGGAATGGATGATGGAGGAAAACAAGAACTCAGATTGGGTTGCAGAGAGGTCAAGCCAGCTATGGACTTACTTGGTCACTGGGTTGGGCATAAAGAGTCCACTGACATCT
>NW_006357486.1:0-630 GCF_000327345.1 Myotis davidii
AAACGCAGCTATCGAGGCTCTGAAAGCAACACTGGATGTGTTTTTTGTCCCGCTAAAAGAACTGGCAGATCTGCCTCAGAGTAAGAGCTCTCAAGAAAGTATTGTTTGTGAACTGAGATGCAAGTCTGTGTATTTGGGCACTGGATGTGGAAAAAGCAAAGAAAATGCAAAAGCAGTGGCATCAAGAGAAGCATTGAAGGTATTTCTCAAGAAAAAGGTGATAGTAAAAATATGTAAAAGGAAGTACAGAGGCAGTGAAATAGAAGACCTAGTGCTCCTTGATGAAGAATCAAGGCCTGTCAACTTACCTCCAGCATTGAAACATCCTCAAGAATTACTGTAATATATGCAAAGGATCACCGCATACAGTATCTGGTATTGGAAGAGAAAAACTGACTTTTGTATAATATAAACACAGGCTTTCACAAATTTTGTATTGCTTTTTTCCAGTTTTGCAGAAAATTTACATTCTAGTTCTCTTCACACAGTATAAGTTGTAAATAACTTATGAATGACAGTACACATTAAAAGATAAGCATTAACAGCATATCAGTATGCTGTTTTATTTGCTGAGGGAAATACTGTCTTCTATTTTTAATGATGCATTAGGTACGGTGTGTAGTTCTGTAG
>NW_006357487.1:0-630 GCF_000327345.1 Myotis davidii
AAAATTAATCATGGTGATACAATTGTTATATTTTCCCCAAAATTGATTTGTCTTCCATCTACAGTTAACATAATGCCTGTATAATGCCCAAAGCAACTCAATATAAATAGCATGTATACACACAGACATACCTATGTGTACATACCTGTTGTACATTTTAAACCAGCCAGTTTAATTTCATGTCAAGATGGTTACCAGTATTTGTTTTGCAAACAGAAAATTATAGGGCATATTCTGAATTGTTCACAATTCAGTTACTTAAGTATAATATAAACGGCTTTAGACTGTAAACCTTCTGGGCCAGAGCCCATGTTTCTGGTGTAGATCCACACAGGCTGAGCTGAGTGCTCATCACACAAAAGGCATTTCCTAATTGTTGAAGCCTGAATAGTGAGCAGGACAATCATAGATGGGGAGGAAACGTGTCATTATTTTGAATTACTTTATGAGGCCTCTCTCAGTACACTCCTTCAGTGCCTTACCTTGTGAAATTAACAGGGGAAAAACAAGCGGCTTCTATTCTTAAAGCAAACAAAGAAACAGATGTGTCCAGCTTTCATACTTCTTTTTTTTAATCTTTGCCATCTTGCACTGGGTAACAATTCTTTCTCTAGTGTAAAAAAAAAAAAA
>NW_006357488.1:0-630 GCF_000327345.1 Myotis davidii
TTGCATATTAGCTTTTTATTATATAGGATAAGTCCCCCCAAGCTCATTGGTTTAATTTTTTTAAAACAGAAATATCATAGGTTTATGTCAATGAGATATATTGTCTAACTATTTGTTAAAATTATTGGACCAAACAGTGTTCATTCAAGTTCCATTAATTTCTTTTCTCACTGGTGTTATTTTTATTCACATAACAGTTCAATACCAGAAAACTCATAGGTTTCCAGGTTGTGACTCAGGTCATAGGTCTGACATGAACTACCCAAAGTCAAGGCAAACTTCACAAGTTAAGGGAGCAGCCCCACACAAGAGTGTGTTCGCTTCAGACACCTGCTGTAAGTTTGGGGGTCCCCAGCTACACTTACTTCTGACAAACTAGTTATAAATTCAGGTGTTCTTGTTGCCCTGGTCAGGTTTTAAAATTCACTTCTAGAACATCTCACAGTGCACAGAAAAGTGATATACTTACAATTACAGTGTTATTATTGCAAAAGGATACACATATGAAGCTGCCAAAAGGAGATATGCAGAAACCAAGATATGAAAGGGTCCTGGCATTATGATGAGTACCATTACCCAGGGTTTTGCCAACCAGGGAACCTCCCTTGATCTTTGAAGTTCATCTTTTTT
>NW_006357489.1:0-630 GCF_000327345.1 Myotis davidii
GGCCCCTGTTTAAAAAGTTTGAGGACCCCTGTAAGAGTTGATGTAGTTTATAAGAGTGAGTCAAGGATACCCACATCCATATTCTGCTTTGAAAAAGGTCCTTGGGGCTAAATGTCCTCTGGACATCTCCCATCTTGCCTTCATTGCTTGGGATACTGGCTCCTTTCTCTCATTAGTAAGGGACCTTAACTTTTTTTCATATTCAAATTGATAAACTTTTGATGAGGAAAATGAATTCCTTGTTTACTGAGAATTTATAGGACGGCAGCTTACCACCCCTTTGCCTCCTGTTCGGTCACAGAATTCACTGAGTTTCTTCATAAAGATTCCCCGTGGAAACTAAACAGATAAGCTACTTGAAAGGAGACAGGTTATTGGATTCCCTCATTAAACCCGCTGCTGGATTTTCATTAGTACTAATCCATTTTCTTATATGATTAGACATGTAGGCCAGTTCTTATTTTCATAAGATTTGAATAAACAAAATATGTTGAGTTGTATGTGCCTATAAGGCCAGTGTCCAGAGCTCCCTTTCCATATTACAGTCGGGAGTAGTTTAGTGTCCAAGCTAATAGAAGTCTAATAGTCCATGTGTGGAGGCTCACATGGCCATAAGCCACATGGGCACAG
>NW_006357490.1:0-630 GCF_000327345.1 Myotis davidii
CCCTGTAACCTTCTCTCACAAGACTTGCTCCTCCTGTAATGCAGTGAATTAACTTAACCTTCAAATTTGTCTCTGATGTTTCCATTACACTGATCCACACCAGAATCTTTAACTAAGACACATGCACACACATCCTAAAGTCATTCTTCCTTTTCCTCTCAGGCTAATTCAATTTCTGAAGTCACTTTGCATTTTTATAGAAACTATGAAAGATCAAGGAAAACATTAGGGATTTTATCACTTGTCTTTATATAAAGTGTTACCAATTGGATTTATATACAGGCTGTTACTGGTTTAATCATAAACGCATGGTTTATGCCTTAAATTCCAGCTAATTGCCTCAGGCCTCATGTTGTCTTCCAAAACTTACTCAGCACATCTCTCCATTTGTTCATCATTCCAGAAAGGTTAGAGGATGTGTGGCACATTAACTCACGAGCTAGTATGAAAATAAAGCAATCAGCATTCAAAACTCACTTCTTTCCAGCTCTTCCCATCCTGTTTTCTAAATGCTGACTTTTAAAACTTACAACTCCATTAATTATCTGTATTTGTGAATTTCTTCACATAAACTTCCCTTCCCTATTGATTACGTTTCTGGTCTTTCATCTTACTTTAACATATACTTGT
>NW_006357491.1:0-630 GCF_000327345.1 Myotis davidii
TGTTTCTGTTTATGAAGACCTCAGACACTCATTATCTGATTTTTTATAACTATACATATGATTTATAGTAGTGTGACAAATTATTTTTGATATTTTATACTCTGTACAGTGTAGTAAACCAATACTTTATTTTTAATTTTCAAAGAGTGATATTATGGTTGTCAAAATGCTGCTCCCAAATATTTTCAGCTGTCTGTCTTCTGGTCACATGGTGGGATTGTATTTCCTGGCCCTCATGTGATTGGGTGGGGTAATATGTCTAGTTCTGTCCATTGAGTAATGAATGGAAGTCATAGGTCACCCAGATGTGAGCATCTAATTCTTGATGCAAGACCCTCTATAGAGATCCCCCTCCTTCTCCCTTGTAGCATGGCGATTCACAATATTAGAAATAGTGGCCCTTCAATTATCCTAGTCACTAAAGGATTATGAAAAACATCCTGCCAACCTACAATAGAAGTGTATGCTTGGGCAACTGAAATCAGCCTTTGTTGTTTTAAGTCATTGAAGCTTTGGGATAATTTGTTATTATAGTAGATCCTAGCCTATACTGAATCAGACTGGATTTTTTAATAACTGGACTTAACAGAGTATCTGCTTTATCGAAGTCAAATATAACAAAAGATAACA
>NW_006357492.1:0-630 GCF_000327345.1 Myotis davidii
GCTGCCTCTTGCACACCCCCTACTGGGGATCAATCAGGCATGTGTCCTGCCCAGGAATGGATTCTGCGACCTCTTGGTGTATGGGATGACACTCAACTACTGAGCCATACCAGCTGGACAAGGGAGCATTTTTTAATACAACCAACAATAGGTGTGTGATAAAGAATTTAAATGGAGGCCACAAAATGTCAGAAAAATTATTTCTTTCTTGAATCTTTCTTATTTTCACATTTCCTGAACTAGCCTTGGCACATAAAGAAGCAACAATAATGCTGTCAGTTATTGAGAACATAGAACTTGTGCCAAATCCCTACACAGGCACGAGTGTTTGTTTATTCAATAAGTACTGAGCAGGCACCCACCATATAGCTGGTGGTGCTAAAGGAATTAGGAAAAGGAGGGTGATCATTGCCCTCAAGGCAAATATTAAGAGACCTGTCTAATCAAATCAAATCAATTCTAATCCTAATCAAATATTACGAGATGTGTCCAAGGCCATAACAAGATGTGCAATGGGAATTATAAAAACATAGACTCATCTGAGGCAATGCTTTCTGGAGAAGTTTAGAATCGAGCTATGTATTAAAAGATAACTTTAGATTTGCACTTAAACATGAAGAGACATGACTA
>NW_006357493.1:0-630 GCF_000327345.1 Myotis davidii
CTCATTGCTATCACTTATATGGCCTCCTGAAGCATTTTGCCCAAATAAAGCAAGACGTTTTCCTGCACTCACAGGTTAGGCCAGTCTATTTTCCAGGACTGCAGAGGTGACAGGGGCATCGGGAGACAGGCTCTGGCAGGAAAAATACATGTTGTTGGGACAATGTCAGGATGAGTTTCTTGCCCAAGCCTTCGATTCACAGACTCGGAGAACTACATGGAGCACTGGTGCTCACATTACGTACTAGGAGACAGAGTTCCAGGGGACCTTTCAATTGCCTGGCCTTTGGGGACATTGTCAGGGGTGCCACCGCCTGGACCAGAACTCAGGGGTCTGTTTCATACCCTGAAACTTGTGAGTGTATCTTTCCAGCATCGATTGTTTAGTACAGTCTATGTGCAGCTCTGGTCCTCTGATGACTGAATTGGTCCTTCTCAAATCCAGCTGCACATTAGAATCACTTTGGGAGTTTTTAATCATCCCCACACCGTGGGGAATCAGCAGTGCTGAGAACAGGGCCCAGGCACCCGGGTTTTGTAAACTGCCCCATGACTCCAATGTGCAGCAAAGCTGTGAGCCAAACTGTCCACCGTAGGCTCAGAAGACCGTGGCCGGTAACAACATTCACCT
>NW_006357494.1:0-630 GCF_000327345.1 Myotis davidii
ACTGAAAAGCCACTAAGAATTAGTCATCACCGTGATTCCCTCTGTAACAATCATCTTATTGGAGGTGAAGGGTGGGGAGTGAGCAATTTAACAAGCAACTTGTTTCTCAAGTTAAACAATTTATTGTTTTATTCTTCCATACAAACAGCCCAGCTAGTAAGAAAGGATGAGAGATTCTTTTTGGCCTATGTCATAAAACACTTCTGAAGAAGTGCTTACAATCACCTGCTGATTTCCCTTTTGGGTAACATGCTGAGGACTGCAGCGGTCCTTTGCTTACAAAAGCCGGCGAGAGGGGAAGACCTCCGGGGTAATACAGAGAGAACTGAGAAGGCATCTCTTTTCCCTCCATCGATTCAGCAAAGCTAAGTGTGTAAGGCTCTATTCCCCCTGGGACATTTCAAAGACACTGTGCTGACTTTCCCCAGATTTAGCATATTCTAAAGCCACAAGACCTAATCAGACAGAGAATAATCATTTTTAAATACATTCATTCCAAAACTTGATAGGCATATGATATTTCTGATGTTTATAAAAATCACTAGCTACAAATCTAAAAACAGAAGGACCACAAAGGTAAAAGTAGGCCTTTGCTCTAAAAATAATACTGCTGTCTATTCTTAACTTAAT
>NW_006357495.1:0-630 GCF_000327345.1 Myotis davidii
CTCCCTCTTTCTTCCTCTCTCTGAAATCAATTATTTTTATATTTAAAATATTTATTAATTTTACTGATATGTCCCCGGAATATTTTTTATATAACATCCATAATTATTTTCTACTGTAGTTATTATTTCTTACAGATCTATGAATATATCTGATTTAAAAAGAAAGGAAACAGTTCATCAGTTTGGTTTTGAGTTGCTTTTGCAATATTATTATTTCATTTTTTTATCATCACATTCACTCTTCTACATTAACTCTTGTTTTTTAAAAATGGATTTAACAAATGGAACATGCCAAGACAAATTCCTGACATATTAAAAATAGGTTTAAAGTGCATTTAAAATATGTAAAATATCTCAATAATTTGTCAAACAAGTTAATGTTTTTACATTATATTTATAAAGTACTCATTTTACAAATTGCATAAATGTATCTACACATTTATACTATTTATCTAAATATAAATGTATAACATCACTTCATAGTAGAGTTCTCAACTAATTATCCCTCAATACTTAGACTTAAATCTAGGGAAATCATTTCATATTTTCAGGTGTGTTTCTCACCTGAAAAGTTGATGTATTAAGCTAAATGCTTTTAAGGTCCTTTAGGGAGTCAAATGCTTGAGTCAC
>NW_006357496.1:0-630 GCF_000327345.1 Myotis davidii
TTACCTGTCCATAGGTGAGCTGGATGAAACCTTCCCAAAGCAAAATCCCTTACAGCACTTAGTGCCATGATTTATGGAATCATGTGTTCATCATGTGCACTTCAATGTGGTAAATAAGCATAAAGATATGGGTTCAAAGCCTGACTCACCAGCTTCTTAATTGCTAGATATATCCCAAGCCTCAGATCTGTAGTTTAAGAGATGGATAGGATAATACCTACAACATAGGTTTGCTATGAACATCTGAACTTTAATTATCTATTCATTAATCCATCATTCATTTATTTTTATATTTCACCATGGAAAGAATACTTAACATAGATCTGTCCTAACAACATTTGAAGTGTACAATATAGTACTGCTGACTATAGATACAATATGTATAGCAGATCTCTAGAGTTTATCTAACTTCACTTAGATCTTAGCATGATTAGCACCATAACATGAAAGCTCTTCTTACCCATCCAACAATGTGACTTTGCACATCAGATACTGCCAAAGCATGGTATGCCCCTCCTTCTTAGCACTTATCACAGTTGTAACCCTTATTTATATAAAAGCGTAAGCAACTCTTTCACCATTTGACTGGTAGCTATGATGAACTGACCACCAGGGGGAAGATGCTCAATG
>NW_006357497.1:0-630 GCF_000327345.1 Myotis davidii
ACCATTTCAGAGAGCTAGGATCTGGCATGGAGCAGGTCTTCCCCGAAGCTTGTGTGCTCATCACACTTCTAGGCTCTTCTAAAGGGACTGTGGAAGTTTCCCCTTGCCACTGCAGTTTATCCCTCCACACCTGGTCAGGAAAGAGACAGACATGGTTTAAAAGTATTATCCTAGTTGTTGATAATAATAATACTTGACTTGCGTTGGGTGTTCAATATGTGCCAGGCACATCGCATTTAATTCTCACAACACTCCGAGAGTTGGGCACTTTAATAAGCCCCAGGTATGGATGAGGAAACCACCAAGGGTCAAAGGTTAATGGCTGGCCTGGGGTCAGACACCCAGGAGGTGACACTCGGTCTCTCTGTCAAGAGCCCACACACCTGAGCGCCAGGCCGTGCTGCCCATGTGCTGCCCATGCTTTCTAATAAAAGACGTCTAACTCCCGTGTCCGCTAACATTTTGCTCCAAGTCAGTCAGTCTTTTTCTTACCTCTTAGACTTAGGTGAAATGAAATCTTCAGAGAGCTTCCAAAGGCTCATTTCCAGAGCATGTAAGCTCACTTATACACATTTTATTTTCTTGATTATCAGCCAAAATCAGCCAAGGCTCTAAGTCAGTGGTTCTCAA
>NW_006357498.1:0-630 GCF_000327345.1 Myotis davidii
TCTGTAAAAAAACAATCAACAAAATAAATTTTTTTTAAAAAAACCACCACTCATCCCCTTAGTCCATACTCATGCTCACAGGTGTCCACAAATTGATGTTAGAGTAAATCCAAGCATTCAGATCTACAAAGCAGGACCTGCTGACTCCCCTGAGGGCAGAATCAGGGTTTGAAACAATGGTGTCAAAGTCTGAATTTGGAATAATTAAGTCTCCCAAGCACAGCTCAACTTTTAATTTTCAAACATGCTCTTAAGGGAAATTTCATGTTACATAATTGCAAGAGTTCATTTCTCTTAGACCCAACTGATTGATGAGATTTGCAGTGGAGGAAAGAGGATAGGGGAAGGGCAAGTAATAGGAGCAGAGCCACAGTTGTTTAATGATTATTCACCTTACCACCTATGCACGATAGGCTTTCTTACAGACCTGGGAACCTGGAGGATGGGCTGCAAGAAGAAAAACGGGGCTGTAAAATGATAAGATGCCTCAGAGCCCGGATGGGTCCATTCCTTAGAAAAGAAAATACATTTTAAGAACATACAGAGGACAGGACAGGCTTTGATTTGGCTGCTGTACCTGGACCTTAACCCCATCCGGGAGTTTGCCTCAGGAACACTGACCATTCTCCA
>NW_006357499.1:0-630 GCF_000327345.1 Myotis davidii
AGAAAATGAGAACAAGACCTGCTAAATTTGAGAGGGAAGGGAAACAGAGGAAAGAAATGGCTTTTGCAGGCCAGACAGAGTCAAGACCCCAAAAGTAATCCAGTGTTCCTCCTCCTTTTTTCCAAGTGGGGAACTGTCTTTCTTTCTTAGAAAACAGTTGACAGTGGCTGCCTTGCTGCTGCACCTCCTCTTGTTTTGCTCTAAAAGTGTTTTCCTTTGCATGTGAGGTGTCAGCAGATGCTGGAGAATAAACAGAATGCTCTCCACAGCTATAACATGCATAACTAGGGTCACACTGCACGTCTACAGTCACTGTGGTCTGGCTTGCTGTTCCCATTCCTCAGGGCTTCCAAGGAGGGAGCAATGAATTATTATATTGTAATTTTCTTTTTCTGAAAAATCTCACCAATTCTTCAATTTCTCTGCAGAGGAAATGTAGTTGTTCACATGCTGCAGTTGCTCTCAGCCAAATACTAGGCCAGTCTCTCATCAGTGAGAGATTTCACTTGGCTGTTATTGACTTTAGGGAAGTATCTCTGTGTCTCAGTTTTCTCATACTAAAGAAGTGGCTTCTCTAAGGCTATGCATGTAGACTTCTAGGTTTCTCACTGCTAGCCATGTAGAGAAAAT
>NW_006357500.1:0-630 GCF_000327345.1 Myotis davidii
AGAGCTCCTTTGTCTGGCAAGGCCCTTTTCCTTCTTGAAAGGACTACTTTATTAGGAATAGATGCCTTTTGGATCAAGTTCAGGACTGAGCTGATTTTAGAAAATTACTTCCATGTTGGCTACCATCCCGGGGAGATTGGCATGCTGCAATGGCATTGCTGTACCTGGGCTACCCATATTTTTTCGTGACCAACAATTTGGGCATCTATTTTAATGTCCTCAACAGCATCCTGCTACCCTCCTTATGCAGGAAGAGCACTTCGGGAAGTTACAGAATTTATCATGCGTTTCATCTATGTTCTCACGCTGCAGATTTCATGCTCTAATCTACCAACCATGGTTTTTCTATCATCAACTCAAGGTAGCGAATTATTTCCTACTTAAGGTTTTGTTTATTTAATATTTTTCTTTCCTAATATGAATCTTCTTTCTTAAAGGCACACCTTACCTTTCATTTTCTTCGTATGTGCATGGCATTCAAATTTTGAGCCACAGTTACTGTTAGCAAACGACCCCTTTTTAATACTTCAAATGAATCAGACATAAATCACACAATGCCTTGATATCTATCAGGTACCCAAAGTGCAACTTTCCATAAATAACCTCTTTTCTGACAGTTTCTTAAAAAAA
>NW_006357501.1:0-630 GCF_000327345.1 Myotis davidii
CAGAGTGACCTAAACTAAATTAATCTGCCCACAAAACAAATACCTCCCACTACTCTGTGTCTATAAATTTACATCACAAATATGTTAATGATCAAAGGATGCTAGCTGGAGTGCTCACTGAATTGCTGGAAATCAGCATCCTGAATGTATCCCATCACAAGTATTTTTGAGCACCTACGGAGCACCAGACATGAGGGACTGAGTATAGAACAAAATCCGATTTACTCACAGAGTTTTCTTACTGATGGGAGTTATTTCAAAAGCTGCAGAAAGTGGACTTCTCTGTGCCTATAATGAGTTGGCTGCAGTTACCTCGGCCCAAAAAACATGCTGTCTGTCCTCTCTTGGTCTGTATTCCATTTCCCTTCGCCTGTCACCCACTAAATCACTTGGCTCAGAGAATCTACAATGTTGTACATGTTCTACCCTGACTACTCTAATGCCCTTGCTATGGGCATTAATATGTTACTCTTAAGGTATCTCATCCTCAGGAGACCAGACTTGGTCTGAGTTCCATGCAAATCGACAAAGGAAGATCTATTTGTTCCTTGACTATGACCTCACTCTGTCATGAGTGCCCTCAAAGCAGCCCTCCTGGTCTCCAAAAGTCTCATTTGAGAAGGGGAGTGA
>NW_006357502.1:0-630 GCF_000327345.1 Myotis davidii
CATCTCCCATCCCTCACGGGTCCAAGATCACTCTTAGTGATCTTTGGGGGATTTTTGTCCCCCCCAAAATGTCAATCATCTACAAAAGTAAAGAGAATAGTATAATGAACTCCCATATACCATTATCCAGATTCAAAGATTTTTATCATGCCTACTTTATCTTTTCTCTCCCTGACTCTTAGAAACATTTTAAAACAAATCCAAGATTTCTTATCATTGCAGACGGGGTCTTTTAAATAAAAAATCCACAACATAATCCAATGGTTGACCAGATCGAGTAAAAGGAGTAAGTTTTTCCCCAGGGTTTCAGCCCAAGTAACTAGAGACATGACGGTGATGGGGAAGTTGGGGGTGGAGGCATGTGGTTGAAGACAGAGGTGAACCTCACAGGTCAGTCAAGGACACTTGGAGTTGGACTCCAGTTTGGGGGAGAGAGCAGGAGTGAGTCCTACGCAGAGGAAACACCGAGGCAGTGGACACAGAGTCCCCGAGCTGGGGGACGCAGACAGAAGACAAGCTGGGGGTTGAGGAGCAGAGGAGGACCCAGATAAACCACCTCTTGTTCTTTCTTCACCAGCTATTTAGTGGGCATGCTCTAGGCCACTGGTGGTCCGTGAGGTCCGAAAGGTT
>NW_006357503.1:0-630 GCF_000327345.1 Myotis davidii
AGTTAGAGCCCTGTTTCTTGATTAACCCTTTCATTTACTTTTGGTCGGGACATCTTGTTGAACCATGTACATCATCAATAAACATAATGATCATAGCTATTCTCTCTGGTTACAGCTCATGCCCAGCCCTTTATTGTAACTCACAACATTCAATGGTTAGATCATAGGGTTAGTTGCATCCATCTAGTCTTCATTGCATCCATTTTCAGGCAAACTCACTTTAATGTTCCGGAATTAAGTGTCCTGGTCTTTAATCAGGTGACTGTTCCATGCTTTTGTAATCTCCCAGGTGAGTCTAGGTTACAGGTTATCTGAACCATCAACGTTTACAAAGAAAGCTCCCACTTGGCTGCCTTTTATTACCTGCGCCAGTACTTCCCCTTTGTCTAAACATTTCCCCTCTGAGGCAAGTCACTAACATTTGCTTTACAAACCACAAGTGCTGGTTCCCTTCCCTTTGTGTGCCAATGAATTGAGTTCTCCAGGAAAACATTTTCACCACACAGCTCAATGTCTCACCTCTGAGTATTCCTTAAAGTGTAAAACCTTTATCTTCGGAGCCCTTGTTATTCTGAACTCTTGGTGGTTACTTTATACTGTGACTCAGAGTTCATCCTAAAATGATCATTT
>NW_006357504.1:0-630 GCF_000327345.1 Myotis davidii
AAAAAAAAGCGAATTTTTAAAATTAATTTCAAAGCAGAGAGTAACTAAGAAATGATCAGCATGCAATTAGGCACTTCGGGAACTGAACTTAAGTTTTTTCTGGTCACTGGTATGACCTTTATTAAATATATCATTCCACAACACATATTTTAATCAGAAATGCCATCATTTGCAAATGTTTTTAAATTCCTAAAGGCCAGATAACTAATTTGGAATAGCTTTAGTATCTTAATTGTGTACAAAGATAGTAATTTTGTACATGGATGGTATGCTGTGGCACATGATAAAATACACAAGTCAGGAAAAAATCCATCAAAGAAAAGGAATCAGGTTTCCTTTGTAGTCATTGATGTTTGAGTGTCTCTTATTTGCGAAAAACTTTTCTCAGTCTTTCTTACTTCTGTTGTCCTAATGATTTCTATTCAGCAGTTGAATAGTTAGGTTCTTAACAGGATAAGTATAAACAGAATCTATTATGTTTGAAAAGAAACCAGAGTAAATGACTAAGGTTTATCAATCACAATTCCAGATTTACAATAGAAACTAGAATAGAGGCCATGGTTTTTATAAAGAATGGATAAGAAAAATTTTGTTTATTTAGCTACATTTTCTCCCATTAGAAAAAAAAAA
>NW_006357505.1:0-630 GCF_000327345.1 Myotis davidii
GGAGTGAGCTAATTACCTGAAGATTTCTATTACTCTAGGTATTTAAAGCAACATAATTTTGAAAGTTTGAAATATGTGTGTATATATGTGTTTTTATGTTTGTGCTTTATACTTATGGTAAGAAAGGAAATATGTTGGTCATCCATCATACAGTATTAAGGGCTCACTAGTGTATAAAAGAAATAGATATAAAATGTTAATGAACTGTATATAGGTATTGATGTGTATAAAGATATGGGGACATTCTGGGCTATAGTAGTTAGAATGGTTCCATGGAAGGAGAAGGATTTGAAGGCTATTTTGAAGGATGGGCAGTATTTGGAAAGGAAACATTTTTAGATTAACAGGAGAAACCATAACTAAAAGAATTAGATATGAGATGGACTGGCCTGATGGAGGAATATCTCAGTAGGGTGAACCCAATTGTTTTTATGCTGGTTTGTGCTTCAGAATCACTTGTGGAACTTTTTAACATGCAGGTGCTTGGGTTCTACCCTCAGAAATTAAGAATTAGGTCTGGAATAGGGCTAAGGCAACTGCATTTTTCTAGGCAATAGAGAGCTGTTAGAATTGAGTTGTAAAGTAACAAGGAAAAGTGTTATTAAATTGGAGGTACAGAATGGATTAGAG
>NW_006357506.1:0-629 GCF_000327345.1 Myotis davidii
CATTGGTCTAGACAATGTGTCTTGAGTGTGAGCTTTAGAGCAATCATTCTAAGGATGCAATAGTTGCTCCACGAACAGCAGGTACATTAAGTCATTGAGAAATGATGTGAGTTAAATAGGTGGGTTTTTTTGTTTGTTTTACAAAAGACTATCTCAGAGAATATAATATACTTTGAAAACCTCCAAAAGGGAGATATGCTATGCTATGCTTTATATTTATCTTGGCAAAGGTATTTTGTGAAATTAATTTCCCATCGAATACACCTGGAGAAATATGGTCCCAAGAATTTTGATTAAAGTTCTGTATCATGTAATGGTGACCCAGAAAAGCTTGACACTAATAGAGTCTTCAATTTTTTAAGCATATATTGCGATCTAGAAAAATTCATTCAACATTCAACGATTATGTATGGAGTGTCTGTTATGTGCCAGGTACTCTTCTAGGCATTGAAATATGGCAGAGGGAAAAAATGACCAAAGAAATCTCTATTCTTGTGGAACTGACATTCTGGGAGAGAGGCAAACAAGAATCATTAAAATCATGCAAATTATAAAGTATGACAGAGAGCATTGTATGTTATGTAAAAAAGAAAAATCAGTTAAGCTCCCTGATATCAATCTTGATGATA
>NW_006357507.1:0-630 GCF_000327345.1 Myotis davidii
AGGCTTTGGGTTATTTTAAGCATCCATTCTGAACCCCAAATTATTCCTAAAGTCATTTGGAGATGGAATGCAAACCCTGCGGATCAGAAAGCTGACTGTGTTCAGGAAGTAGAGAGGCCCCCCAGGTGCTCAGGATAAGTTCCGGTGTGTCCACTGGTGGGAACACAGTGGTTGCATCATTACAGCAGTCAGGACCATGGCCTTCCATTGTGTGCTGTTACAGAGAGTAAAAGCCTTGACAATTAAGGATCTTCCCATTCAGTGAAACATAGATACGTTGTCATTCCTTCACAGCCACAAACAGCCTCGGCTAAGAGAGGAGTACACATGCAAAGAGGACATGGTAAGCCTTTAGAGCAGTGGAAGAAATTTTAAGAAAGCGTTGGCCTTAGCAGAAATGTCTCCAGGGCTGTAGGGGGTTAAAGAGGGTAAGCTTTAGAATTCATGAGTCACTCCCCCAGTTCTGATGGCTGGGATTTTCTGTTGTAGATCTTCTCAGGGCTGTTGGTCAATCTCAGAACCGTTGTGCCCTGGCTCTCCTGGCTTCAGTACTTGAGCATTCCTCGGTATGGCTATGCGGTAAGTTCTCTCCTGTCCCTGTGACCAGTCCATCGTTCCCCAGCTGGGACA
>NW_006357508.1:0-630 GCF_000327345.1 Myotis davidii
TTTAGCTAGACTAGTGACTAAGACTAGAAGGTTTTAAAGATTGCTTTGAGCTCCAAATTCCATGATGCTGAATTTCCCCCTCTATAACCTTGAGTGCTGTTGAGGGAATTTTCATCCCTGAGGATTTCTTCATATTTTTTCATATTTCCCTTTAGAGACCAAATGATTAACTCAGATTGCGCCAGAGAAAATGGGAGGAAGATGCCAGATTATCTCAAAAGTTGATCTGGACCCTCTTCTGTGGGGCTGAAAACCAAGCAACTGAGACGCTAGCAATTTCCTGTGCCTTTCAGGGTCCCCTTGCTCACTTCTTGCCCTTCCAGCAGAGACGATGTGTTATCCCATCAAGACCTGAATGAAAGGACTTAAAAGTAGACAATTCTGGGCACAATGATGCCTCTTAGTACCTCCCACAATGTTGGCAGTGAGATACTCTTCCCCCACCCTATTATTCCAAATACTGAAAGGGCAGTTGCCTCCCTAAATGTAAACGTATTGCCTGGGCAAAATAAGGAGGATCAAAAGACAGTGGTTCACATAAAGGAATTTTCTACAGGTTCTGCTACACAGTGCAATCAAGGTTCTCCAGGCCTTACCAGTTAACCAGAACTGAAGGGTTTCAATACCCAT
>NW_006357509.1:0-630 GCF_000327345.1 Myotis davidii
TTTTTTTTAATCCTTTACCTACAAAATCATTGACAATTTATGCATAGGAAGTTGCCTGGAATTTATCAGCATCAAATGACTGATTCATAGGACATGTTTCTAGACTCAAAGGTAATGGTTAATAGTCAGAGAATATCCTTTTTCTGATGTACTACAGCTAGAGTTTCTATTTTCACAATCTGGAAATAAGATGTCTAAAGTTACTTTAGCATTTTGTTAACCCTTGGACAAAATAAAGGCATGTTTCTGGATAATACAAGAAACAAAATCATGTACTAGATGAAATGAGTCTAACATTCAGTATAAATACAAGGGATATGATAGTGTTGCTATAACTGATAATCATTGATTTATTGCTGGATTATTTAAAAATATTGACATGGAAGTTTGAACTAGTACACTGCACAGACCAGAGTTATCACAGTGTTTTTTGTTTGTTCATTTGTTTTGTAAAGATTTTTAATTGATTTTTAGAGAGCAAAAAAGAGAGAGGGAGAGAGAAACATTCATGTGAGAGGAGTGGATCATCAATAAGGTGCCTTCCACATGCCCCCTATCAGGTATCAAGCCTGCAATCCTGGAATGTGCTTCGCTGGTAATCATACCAGCAACTTTTTGGTGCACAGGACA
>NW_006357510.1:0-630 GCF_000327345.1 Myotis davidii
GTGCATGAATCCATGCACTGGGCCTCTAGTGAAGTTATAGAATATATTCTGCTAACAGAAATAGGAATCAGAAAATATGGATTAGAATGAGCATGAGGGCACCAAATCTGGCTGCTGCAAATTGGTGGCAAAGGGCACAATAGTGGAGGCTCAGTGCCATTCACTGTAAAAGCAACCAGTTATTCTGAGGAAACTGTTAAAGGTAATGTAAGCCATGCAACATCCTACCTCAAAATTACCCCATGACACTCCTCTTCCAGGCTAACCTGAGCCACCCTTTCATGGCCCTGCACCTTTAATTAATTCTGTGTTTCAAATCTTCCCTGGTCCTTTACCAGAACTTCCAAGGGCAGTCTCATCCTGAAAAGACCTTTTAATCTGTATTTCTCACGAGCTAGTACCAATTTTTCTTTCTTTCGTCATCAAGCATCTTAAGAGAATAGTGCTCATGTGCTACCTGTTTCTCATTTCCCTCCTTAACATCTTTTAGTTTTTGCCATTTCACCAAAATTGTTCTCTCAAAGGGTTACTAAACTAAAACCACTACATTGGAAACTGTAAAACATTATTTAGAGAAATAAAAAAATCTTAAGATTCCACATATAAGTGAAACCATGCAGTATTTGTCTT
>NW_006357511.1:0-630 GCF_000327345.1 Myotis davidii
AATGACAGGGATACATTCTGAGAAATGTGTCATGAGGCAATTCCTCCTTGTGGGAACATCATAGAGTGTACTTAAACCTAGATGACACAGCCTACTACACACCTAGGCTATATGGTGTAGTCTATTGCTCCTAGGGTACAAGACTGTACAATGTTATTGCACTGAATGGTATTTGTGTATCTAAACACATATAAACATTGAAAAGATACAGTAAAATATGGCATGAAAGATAAAACCTGTATACCCGTATAGGGCACTTATCATGAATGGAGCTTCCCTGACCGGAAGTTGCTCTGGATAAATCAGTAAGTAGTGAATGAACGTGAAGACTAGGACATTACTGGGCACTACTGCAGACTTTATAAACACTGTCCCACAAGCCCTTCTCCTGTCTCCTCCCAACAGGGTCAGAAATAGAACCTCGAAGCTGTCAATGCTGATCCATGAACAGGAATGTGGGCTGGACTGACTAGAAATATGGATTGCTGGGTACGGTGTAGAGTACCGTAATGACTGTCAGAAGGGAGTAACAGGAACTCCGAGGATAAGTATAAATAATCTCCAAGATGGAGAGGAAGAGACACATGGGGGCTGTCAGCAATGTGGTTTTGGCTATTGCATGTTGGAGCA
>NW_006357512.1:0-630 GCF_000327345.1 Myotis davidii
AAATAAAAGACATTCAAATCTATATTATAAAGAAAAAAATATTTTTGCTTCCCTCATTATGTACACTTCTTGATAAAGGTTCTTTTATTTTTTCCTCAAGGTAGATATCTTGTGTGATATCTTACTTAAAAATATTATGAGAGAGAATTTTACCACTTATTCTCTTTGCCTAATACAACTATATGATATCTATAAATATTTTATATGCAGAACAACATGTAGATATTGTTTAATAAATAACCACATATAAACCTTAAGAGAGATGATCTCTGAGAACCAAGTGGGAAAAAGTCATCCATCTGCTCCCCCAGAGTGCATAAGGTTGGCACAGTACTCACAAACTAGGCCCTGGCACTTCAAGTCTCCCCAAAATTTACATTATCATACAAATTCTTTCCAAGTAATTGTGCATCCCCAGGGATAAATACCACAATATTTGAGAATCAAGAGTACCACGAAAGACAACTAACTGAAAAATTACACCTCAACCTTTCCCTGAACTTGTATTAATTCTAGACAGGCTTCTTCTTGAATTTATGTCCTGATCTCCCTTTTCTTAGAGCAAATACTTTAAACAACTTTGAATTATAAGTCTATTCTCTTCCTCTTTAAGATGTAAAGCTTTTTTTT
>NW_006357513.1:0-631 GCF_000327345.1 Myotis davidii
GGTGGCTGATGACATGATGTCAACATTTTTCCTTGTATATTTTTTTTCTTTTCACAAAGTCAGGACAGTGAGCCTGTTGAAGACCCATATGGAATAATGACTCCTCCAAGAAGCCTCCCTGATTCTTCCAATCTTTAAATACTCATTTTACTCCTAAGCTACTTAGAGACCAAGTCATGAATTATGAATGGCTATGGACCAGTTGCTGCATTTTCTTTCCCAGAGTTAAGCCGTGGGCCCAGAAGTCTTACCAGTATTGCCATCACTTACCTCAGGACCTCCATCTTTAATGTAAACAGCTGACTCTGAAGCTGGGCTTTCAATGAAGCTTATACAATTCTGAGAGATGTAAACATGGAAAATCAAGCTTTCACTGTGTTGTCGTTTTTTTTTAAGTTGTTTTTATAAGAGAGGTACTTCATCCAAGATATCACACATTATTTTCCATACCCATAATATTCAACTAAATCTCTCTGGTGTGTTCACTTAGTATTTAGAAGGGGCAATGAGTGAGAAAGGAC
This sequence comes from Myotis davidii, assembly GCF_000327345.1. Taxonomy (NCBI): domain Eukaryota; kingdom Metazoa; phylum Chordata; class Mammalia; order Chiroptera; family Vespertilionidae; genus Myotis; species Myotis davidii. Next base: position 522 of record NW_006357513.1, read on the forward strand.
TGTAGATCCATTTATACATATAATTATTTGTTACATAGAAGAAAAATTTTTAATTATGAATAAGGAACAAATGATTTTAATTAAGCCATTAACCAAACTAGAGGTCCAGT
>NW_006357514.1:0-631 GCF_000327345.1 Myotis davidii
TTAAATATACAATATTTTTATATCAAGAGAAGTTTTGTGAAGACAGTTAATGTTCCCCCCTGGGAATTAATGTGCTTTATCAAATGGCAACTGTGTTCTTCCCTGTGCTGAATTCTGCCAGTTGGAAGACAGACGCCAGAGGGCCACCGGGGACCAGAGGCACTGACCCTGAGGCTGCACCAAAGCAAGGGCCTCATCTTTGTAATTATGTAACTGGCATTTATTTTAGTTTCTAAATATGAATCTCTGACTTTTCATCACTGACATATCTCCTTCCTTCCAGCATTTTATGTCACTGATGTCATTGTATCCCTACATGTTGTTATTGACAGCCAAACAACCAAAAAGCAATAAAGAAAACAAACAAAAAAATGGTATGGTAGCAGCATAAGATGGACTACAGATAGATTGCTACGGCGTGCTCACTGCCTATTCTCGTAAATGTCAGGGTTACCTCCAAGAAGCAGGGAGAATTGGAGTTGTAAATGTGCTTCTACATTCCCTTATAATTGACTCCTGCCCTCTGTCCTATGAGAACACATGATTCCTAATCACTGGTTCAGTTTAAGTTGGGTTTTGTGGCCGAAAGCTGAGAGGACTGGGGCTGAGTCAGCTTGACTGGCCAGGGGAG
>NW_006357515.1:0-631 GCF_000327345.1 Myotis davidii
TTGGTTTTGGTTTTTAGTCGTTGGTTGGTTGTTTTCAGAATTAAGACATAATCATATTTTTAAGCAAGAATATTGCTTAAGTACTGGGCTATTTTCAGCGATTTTTCAGCACATTGTATGATCCGCTACTGCCTTCTAATGTTTTATTAAGCATATTATAATGACTTCAAGTCAGAGTAAAATGAAATAACATATATTGCCTATCATTGTCTTTATCAAGTGTTCCACAAAGTATTTTATAAAAACAGTTTCTGTTATGTTATTTTATTAAGTAACTTAATTTTAAAATACAAGGTAGTATCTGTAAATAGGTAAAATTCTATGTCTAAAACAACAGTTTTTACTGAGTTGAATATGCTGATAAAAAGTTAGGAAAAAGTGAATGTGTTATAAGACCTTTCGCATGCAGCTGTAAGTTGGAATGTGGTTACACTTCTAGGCAGTGTGCTGTCATGATATGATTTGAGGGATCCTAAACTTGGCCCAGAACATCATCACTAACATTGTATTTCTTTGGTTTAAATGATACTCATTCCAGGTGTCTGTTTTTAGGATATATTCAACTGAGAAGGCCAGAGGTGGCATGTATAACACTGTAATCCTATATAATAAAAGCCCAGCGACTGAACAG
>NW_006357516.1:0-631 GCF_000327345.1 Myotis davidii
GGGGTCCTGCTGTCTCTGACACTGGGCAACAGAGAAGTGTCAGCAAGGCACCAACCTGGCAATCTAAGGGAGGATGAGCTAGATGCCTATGGAAACTAACATCAAGAGGTCACATAGAGGCAAAAAGGAGGGAGGAGTATGGTAAACACTGCAGTCATTTAGCGGAGGGGAGACCATTTGGGTGAGGTTAGTTGGGAAGACATGGAACTTCCTTGAAGAAGTGGAACCATAGTGGGATCTTTAAAGATGTGCAGCCTTTTAATAAAGGCTATATGTTGATTTATTATTTCATCCATTCTGTTCTCTTCCCATCTACTTTATTGAGATATGATTGACATCTAACATGGTATAACTTTAAGGTGTATAACGCATTGGTTTAATACACTTACATATTGCAATATGATAATTATTATTTCTTTTTCTGTGGGGAGAACATATAAGATCTATTTTCCCAGCAACTTTCCAGTATCCAATACAGTCTTTCCTATAATCACAGTGCTGTGCGTTCGATCCACAGGAAGGATTCATCTTCTGGGAAGTTTGTCTCTTTGACCAACAGGCTCCCATTTCCCCAGCCCGCAGCCCCTGGTAATCGCCATTCCATTCTCTGTGTCCAGGAATTTGGATTTTC
>NW_006357517.1:0-631 GCF_000327345.1 Myotis davidii
AAAGGTTAAGGAAATATTTCTTAGTTTTTACTCAATATTCTAATCATTTGAAAATTTATTTCTGTTGCTTTTTACTTAGGTTACTTGTTGGTTTCAGAAAACCATAAGAGATTTACGGGAACAGAGTCTCGGTTCATCACTTTCAGATAATGAGGAGCTAATCCATAAGCACGAGGAACTAAAAATAAAAGCAAAGGTAAGAGACACATTAAAAAATAATTGAAACATGCAGGTTATTTAGAGAGGCACCAAACACTGTCTTTGAATGACCCACTATTTACGTAGGAAAGATTCTGATAGCATTAGCTAATACCACTGCCCACTGCCTGTTCTTCTGGAATAATAATGAACAAAACAACAGCTTCTACAGCAAAACTATCTTTTTAAAATAATCACTGTGTCAGACACTGCATTAAATGTAAGAGATGCATTATCTAAATTATCGCCAACCCCCTAAGGAGTAGGTATTATTTTTTCTCATTTTACAGATCAAAATAAACTAAACGCAGAGGCTTACAGAAGCAAGGTAACTTTACTAGTGTAATAGATCTTGTCAGTAGCGGAGTTGGAATTTGATTGCAGGTCTTAACTAACTCCACTCTACTGTGCCAGCTTTCTAAAAAAAAAAAAA
>NW_006357518.1:0-631 GCF_000327345.1 Myotis davidii
CCCTCTCCCTCTCCCTTCTGCTCTCTCTAAAAACACCAATGGAGAAAATATCCTTGAGTGACGATTAACCAAAAAAAGTAGACATAGATTTGGTGGTTCTACGCATGCTCATTGGAGTTACATGGACCTGGGTTTGCATCATGATTGTACCACTCGCCCACCTCACGTTTGGACAAGTGACTTCATACCATGAGGCCTTTCTCCTGTGTAAATGGAACATGATGGTGGGTGATGGTACTGAAACCATCACGTGATGATTAAATGAAATTCTACATGTGGGCAGTCCAGTGCTCTGAAGTAGCTGGGTTCATAAGCTTAGGCATTTGTTTTCTTTTCTGCATCTGTTTGCTTCCAGCCGACCCTCCACACTGTTCATTTCTCTCTCCTGCTTTCCCGTCTGCGTCTTGTGGTCCACGGGTCGGAGGAGCACAGAGTTCTCCACATCTAGACTCGGCCCTCTTTGCAGCATCAGCTCTCCCCTCCCCACAGACCCCCGGGCCTCACCTGGATCCACGCCTTTGCACGTGCTGCTCTCTCCAATGCATGGACCAATTTCTGCTTCCCTTTGAAGGGTTAAACTTACCTGTTACCTCCTCTTCTCCACAATAGGTTTCTCCTTTCTCTTTATTCC
>NW_006357519.1:0-631 GCF_000327345.1 Myotis davidii
TTGTCTGTAGAGATTTCCTGAGTAAAAATCCCTCTGAGTGATAAAGGCAGGACCCAACCTGCGAAATTTACTGAAGTCTTCCTTTTTATTGTCAACATGTCTACATATTTTGCATTCTACTCAGTAATAAATCTAAATTGCCTTACTGTTAAAATAATCTTCACCCCTCAAGCCTTCTTGTAAATCAGATGCTCCAGTGTTACCCTCATGCTGTGACCTCTAGCACTATGTCAGGCATAAGAATAGCCAGCCTGGGGCTCACTGGAGAAGGACCAGATAACCTAGATTTCCATAAACTCTGCTTTTTACTACCTTTGTACAGATGATGGCTGACCATCCCATCTCTTTCAAAAATGAAATATAGGCAGGGTAGATTATGGATTGTCCTTATTCCTTTATGGATGATATTCCTCATTTTTATTTACATTTTTAGTTGATTTGGCTGAGAAATGGAATACAATAGGTAGAGAATGGAGAAAACAAATTTCTATTCCTTAGTAAAAAAAAAGATGTTAAATGGTAAAGCATATGCCAGTTTATGTTGCCCCCTACACATCCCTATTTTGTAGTCCATTAAAAAAATATTAACCAAGAGGTCACTGTTTGACTCCTGGTCAGGGCACATGCCCAG
>NW_006357520.1:0-631 GCF_000327345.1 Myotis davidii
TCCGCATTTCCAGGCACAGCAGGAGAAGGGGCCCTCGGGGAGCCTGCAGGAACCTGCCTGCTCGCTCTGGGAAGGGCTGCTGGCCCAGGGAGGCGCCTCGCTGTGACCTGCCCCAGAGGAGGGGCCACGGCGAAGGGTCAGGGTCACAGGTGATTCCAAGTGCCTGCTTCTTCCCTTCAAAAAGGCAAACCAGCCTGCTCCTCGGTGCAGAGGAAAGCAGGGAGCACTCCCAGAAGGAGGCAGGGAGGGGCAGGAGGAGAGTAGGCTGGATGGGGAGGTGAGGGCAGGCCTGGGGAACGAGGGTGAACAATGTGATCCTCACCCCCAGTGCTAAGAATGGGTCAGCCCCCAGCCAGACAGCCCGACACCCCAAGTGGATCCCATGACGAATGTTTCACCCGCTGACCGCGTGGTGGAGGCAGTCTCGGTTATTTACACCCGACACATAGTTAGCGTTTACCGAGGGCTACCTTACAGGCTATCCCTAACCTCTGACACCCGTCCCCCACCGGCACCAGCCTGAGGAGACAGGCCACGGGGGTTGGGGGGGAGGGGGCCAGTGAGACATTCAGTCCAGCTGCTGTCACTCTTCTATGTTGGCATCTCCTTAAAAAGCAAGTCACAGAGTAAC
>NW_006357521.1:0-631 GCF_000327345.1 Myotis davidii
GTAGCAAGGAAAGTCTAGAAAATGTTTTTCTTTTCTAAATCTACAAGTAGCTAACAAGTTGGAATGCATAAATATCATAAAAGAGGAATAACCCTATTACTGAAAACTTTTTCAGCCTTGCCTTGATTTTATCTAGTGTTAACACTTAATCTGAGAAAAAGGATTCTTGTGTACCGTTGTATTCTAATGTTGTTCTATTATGGCAGTCAGTATATACGCTGTGGAAATACGTTGGTAAGAGCAGAAAATGTGGCACAGATCCCAGACATAAAGGGAGAACTGGGCACCCCTGATTATCAGAGCAAAGCCAGAGGCAGAAAGGGGGAGGGGATCTAGGCAGTGGGCACGCCTCTCTTTCTGCAGGGGTCTACAGGCTCTATAAATCTGACTAGAGAGATCAGAAGTCGTCACTCATGGACTCAGAGAAGCATGGAGGACAGTTAATTTCTTCCCTTCCCTAAGTAGGTAATTCAAATTGTTTGCCTTTTCCTCTCCCTGGTCAAGTGGCAGTTTCCTTGGCACCCTGACTCTACCAGCATTGTCAATGCCAATATTTTGGTGGTTTTGATTTGCCATCATTCTTATCAACTGTTTTCCACATGGGTGAGTGTGTGTGTGTGTGTGTGTGTGT
>NW_006357522.1:0-631 GCF_000327345.1 Myotis davidii
TGGAAAAGTATCCTCGGGTGAGGATTAACAACGATAAAAAGAAGAGGTCAGGGAAATTGTCCGTTTTGAGACCACGTGCAGATATTAGAGAAAGGCAAAGCAAGACCTTAGAGTCTACGAAGGGAATAACTTGATGTAGTGGGCGAGGGAATACTTATTATTTACACCGAAGCATCTCCATAGAATGTGCCCTTAATCCAGACCAAGTCCTGAGTTGCTACTGTGGGTCACAGGTAACATGGCCATCGCCTGTATAACAGAATCAGTGCTTTGCAACTTAGAAAATGCTGGGAGATAGAGTAAAGATGCAAGTCTATTTAGGTTTGGCAAATCAACACGGTGTATAAGCTCATTGAAAACAAATCCAAACAAAATGTGAGGGGTTTGAGGATGAGCAATATGATTTGGAAATGGAGGGAAGATTTTAAATAAACTCATCACAAGCCCCCAGTGTCCTGAATTCAGGTTGTCTTTCATGTGCTCATCTAAGAGATAATGATTAAACATCTTCCTGCCATTCTAGGCTTACTGGCAAAGTGGTTTTCAAAATGTGTTCCTTGGAACCCCAGGGTTCCTTGGAGGATGCCCCATGGGGATACCCTAGGGCAGTGGTCAGCAAACTGTGGCTCGA
>NW_006357523.1:0-631 GCF_000327345.1 Myotis davidii
AAACAAAGTTATGATTACTGGGGTTAAAAAAGTGAAATGCATTATTAAAGCATAAAAAAGCTGAAATCTTTTGAGAGATGTGGTAGTGTAATGTGGCTTGGTGAAATTGAATGCTGGTTGAGTTTTCTTATTTTCAATTAAAATGCCATCGTTCCAGGAAACATCTATTAATTGTATTGCATGCTATCATTTTTTAATTCTTATTCTTAATTTTCATTGGAAACAAAAATTTAAACTATCAATCTTAAAATGATGTAAACTACTTGTTTTTATTATTGTATGCTTTAGAAAATCAATTACTTTTCAATTACTAATTAAATACACAAAATAAAATACTTATTTGTCACTTATTACTTATAGTTGATGAACATGTCCTGGAATTTACAGTACTTCAAAATTGCTGTCACAGAATAGACCGGGAAAATTAATTTTAGTTATTAATGTACACCTTGACTGAACCTCATACCAAGAGCTATGGGACACATAAATATGATAAATTCATGTTCAGTGTATTCCAAACATAAGATAAAATACAATCATAGTTATAATACTTGAAAGTGCTTTGTTCTTCTTTATGTAGCAGTCAGAATTGTTGAACATAAAAATATTTGGTACCACCCTAGCCAGTGTG
>NW_006357524.1:0-631 GCF_000327345.1 Myotis davidii
CAGATGGATACTAGATTCATCAGGGTGATCACTGTAAGTCAAAATGCCTAATTATAGGGTTATACACCTGAAGCTAATATGATATTGCACATCACTTGTAATTTAAAAATGAAAAGTGAAAATTAAATTAAATTAAGGCAAGTTGTTAGGTTCATATTATCTCAACAAACTGAGTGGTAAAGAGCTCAGTGGCATAGTTCCTTCAGAAAGGCATGCAATCTCAGCAAGTCTGCTTTCACTCAGACAATACCTTACGATCACATAGGGGTCCAAAAGAATAATCCATGTCTAGCCCCAATATTTATGGCAAATTATTATTTTCATACATACATTCTCATTCATTTGACTCAACCATAATATCTTCAGTCCTTGGATCCATAGAGTGACTGAGTTAGACTACTGTTTTTGTAAAATGGGAACAACAATCATTTTATAAGGTTGTGGTGAAGTTCTAAGAAGAAAACTGGATGCTAAGTATATAACAGAATCTAGTGCATAGTGGATACTCTGAAATGGAAATATTATTTTTATACTGTAATTCTTGAGTCTTAAAGTAATCTCTTCTACCTCTGATCTACCATAACATTTGTATTATTGCTTCTTTTCCTTTTTTTAGTATATTTTTATTGAT
>NW_006357525.1:0-631 GCF_000327345.1 Myotis davidii
AAAAAATGTATATAATTTTATGATAATGATGGTGGCTTTTTGTAGCTATGTATTTTATATTTCAAACAAATATTTCTTTTTCTTTTTTTTTAGATGGCATGTAAAAAATTTAGTGGCTTAGAAATCACCCTGATTGTCCTCTTTATTATAGTTACCATAATAGCTATTGCCCTAGTTGCTGTTTTAGCAACCAGGACACCTGCTGTTGAAGGTAAGTAGTGTTAAAAATAATTGCACAATATAGTGAAGTTACAGGGAAGGTTATTCCATTATAGTTAGGCTTTTGGAAAAGTAGTTTATGAGATGAAAATTATAAAAAACAGATTTGGCTAAGATATGTAATTACTCCAACTTATTCTATCCATTATATCTTAGTTATTTCAATGAAGAGCCATCGTAATTAAGAAATCTGTGTGCTTTCACATTAGCCCTCTTCCCCACAGTGGGCTGCTTGGGAAACAGCAAAGAGACAAAGGGATCAGGTGTTAATGAAGGCGGAATAATTGTCTACCAGTGAGACTCTTCCAATTAGTGGGAAGACCTGGGTTTATACTCTGGTTTTCAGACACTTGCAAAGGGGGCTGGAAAATTTGGGGGAGTACCCTGTTTGTTTTAGACTCTTTGAAAAAAG
>NW_006357526.1:0-631 GCF_000327345.1 Myotis davidii
TTAGCCAGAAATGCATTTCTTGCCCTTTAAAAGCATTAGTGTCCTACAATGTACTCCATTGAAAGTCCTATTTTCAGGGCACGCAGATGGAGGACAGATGTTTCTTTATGCTCTGAAAGGCCCATTCTATGTAGCTGACCATAATGAGATTGTATCTTGTTCCGAATGTTTCAGAAAAATGGCAACTGACAGATCATTCCAATTCAAAGCCAAATCAGAGCAGTTACTGCATAGATTTGATGAAAACAACAACAGGATGTTACTCGGTGGTTTGGGTGGGAACTTTTCATGTCAGACTTCATTCTGAGCCACACAGATGTTTTCAGAGAGGCAAGTGTTCTACCCTGAAATTCAGCCTGAAGTCAGAGAATTGCATGATTGAGACTGACATGATGGGGAGGGGGGGACAGGTACTACAGGTGTGGGGAGAGCAATGCTGACCTTTATTTTGGTGCGATACAGAATTATGGGCAGAATAAAGGCCCCGGGGCCATGAAGAGTGGGTGGGAACTTTGCTGTGGCTTGAGCATGACTCTTCAGATAAAAGACATTTTCTGTGGGCACTGCAGTTGAACTTCAGTGACAGAGCATACTTTAAACTAGAGGCCTGGTGCATGAAAATTCAAGTACT
>NW_006357527.1:0-631 GCF_000327345.1 Myotis davidii
TAGGCCTTACTCCTCTTATCTGTCTATAGAAGATGTTTCTTTTGGGACACACGGGGGCTTGTCTTTCAGTTGCATTTGGAGAGGACCCAACCCTAAACATAACTTGAATTTTCCTTTACGTATAAAAGAGCCATTTAATTTATATTTTGTCACATGTCTGTGTTTCTCAGTACATCAGGTTTCCATTCACCAAATAGGATACTTTTTCATATTGACCATAGGAGAAAATAAGTGGTGGAAATTCTGTAGTTTCTATTTCCTGTCTCTAATCTCTGTTCAGCACAAGCCTCAAGCATTATCAGCCTTAGAGGAGAGTTAATTGAAAAATCAAAGAATGATTTCTAAATCTGTGCACACCTGCACTATAAAACAAATCCTACAATGGGTCTTCCTGCATTTTCTTCTCTCTGTCACAAGGTTTGGCTATAAAAGAATGCCTCGAAGGGACAAAGGGACTCAAGCTTTGAGTGAGTAGAGCTCTCTATTCAGAGCAAACACAGACCTCTCTGTGATTGACAGGGATTTCATCTCTTCTCTGTTGCTCAGCATCTAGCATATCCAGATGCAAAGCTCTCTGTTCCTCGTAGACTGCCTGGGCAGCAGTCTTTCAGCAAGGACTTTTAGGACACAT
>NW_006357528.1:0-631 GCF_000327345.1 Myotis davidii
CAGCATTCAAAACAAATCTAATCTGTTTGAAACTCGTGAAAACGATAACATGATGCATTCACGTTATAACGACGTGACTCTACAGTGGAGATGGTCGCTTACCACCTTTGCGTAGCCACCAGTTGATCCAAAACAAGAATTGGTAATGCTCGCATCACTACGTGAAATTGTGTTTTGTCGTGTGTGTATTCATCTCCATGGTAGAAAAGAATCACTTATTTTCTGAGGCAATTAGGAAACCCTGCATTCCTTTTTGAGTTCGAAGATTGGCAAAGACAAACGTCAGCCAGAGAAGGAAATTATACCAAACATCATCACGACAGTGCAACTACCTGCCTTCATGTTGATACTTGTGGAGGTTGCCAGGTAGATCATTTACGTGCGTACGAAGTGTAACAAAGGCGGCGAGGCTTAAAAGTGTTTCTCTTTTTCGTGGCTACAAGAAGATAAAAATCAAGATTTAGTGCAGGACCCAGTAGACAAATGGCTTAGGTTCAGCTAGATTTGAATTCTCTTCACTGGTCGATGTTGCACGTGTGTATATGGAAGTGAGCACCATATAGTGGAATTTTTTGTGAGTCAGAATTTAGTCTCGATAAAAAGCCTTCCAGAATCTAATAATGACAAATTT
>NW_006357529.1:0-631 GCF_000327345.1 Myotis davidii
ACTATCTTTGGAATGTTCATGCTTATGTGAATTCAGTGTACCTATGTATTCAAACTTGATTTTCTTTCTTCTGTTAATCTGCTATATGTCTTTTGAATTATTAACCCAACTAAATAAAACTTAGATGGTGGGAACAAAAGTACTTTTTTAGCCCTCAAAATTTATACACATTTTTCAGCCTTTTCTGGTATCTTGACCCAGCCTATGTATGTTCAATCTACATTCAGTTTAACTGATAGCATATTCCTTCATAAAATGCAGACTGATTGATGGTTTATGGATTTCTTAGGACAAGTTAATACTATAAAACAGCTAAATGGATTTTTGTGTGCAGACAACTTTTTTCCCCTGACTAAGCAGAATCAATTACAGTGCATACATCTATACGATTTTACATCTGATGAATGACATGCTAGTGAAAGGAACTTTAGGGAAAACATAGGCAGGTTGAGGGAGTTTTAGGAATAAAGGGGGTCCTTTGGGGAGGAATGCATAGATGAGGGCTTGGAACCACCAGAAGGCATACATTTGCAGAGAATAAAAAAGGTGCCGCAGTATAAGGGGAGAGGAAGACATCCATTCACACAAGATAAGGAAAAGCCATTGCGTATGGGGAGGAAAAGGAAACAAA
>NW_006357530.1:0-631 GCF_000327345.1 Myotis davidii
TACAAGCCAGGAAGAGAGCCCTCACCAGGAACCAAATTGATTCGAACCTGAATCTACACTGCTAGCCTTCAAAACTAAGAGAAAATAAATTTCTGTTGTGGCACTTTTTTGTTATGAAAGCTAGAGCAGACTAAGATGTGTAAACATCCCACACTGCAGAACCATTTGGCCAGGGAATTTAGAAATTATGAGTACACAGAGTGGCTCTGAAAGGGCAGGCATAAGCTCTGGATGGATATGAATCATGGACTCGAGGGAATCCTCACCCTATAGATAGTAGTATGAATACAGATGATGCAGAGGGTCCACTCAAAAATGTAAAACTAATGCTCAGTTCTTATATACAAAGACTCAAATTTGATAAGTCTCTGGTGTCTGGGAGAATTAGGTTTTTTGTGCAGAATCTCTGGTGATTCTGATGATCGTGCCCCACTGGATAACACTGTTCTAAAGAGAAAGTACTGTGTCCTAGTTAAGTGCCTGGCTAAATGTGGTCAAATGCATTGTAATCCAAAATGTATAGCTCTGAATGTTTCCCCTATCACATGGTAGCCATAGAACTCTACACAGATTTCTTATCTATGCCTAATTTCATCACTGACAAAGTACAGTACCTGTTTCATATGGTTCT
>NW_006357531.1:0-631 GCF_000327345.1 Myotis davidii
GACATCATGAAACAGACAATCCATTCCCTCTGTTCCTGTCTGAATTTCTGAGCCACAGAATCCTGACTTGGAAAGTAATATGATAGTATTTTTAATTTTAGAGGATCACTCTGGCTGGGGAGACAAGTTAGGAGATTAACTTGTAGTTGTCCAAGAGAGAGATGATGGTAACTTGAGTAGGGTGTTATTGCTACAAGAAGAAGAGATGGTGGGATTCTGGACATGGCCCGAAGATAAGGCTGGAGGACCTGCAGATGGATCAGGCAAGAGGCACAAGAGAATGAGACAAGTCAAGGATGACTCTAGGGTTTCTGGACTGAGCACCTTGGTAATGGTGAAGGTGAAGAAGATGGAGGGAGAAGCAGGTTTTGAGCACATTAAGCTCATGATAACTTTAAAGCATTCCAGTGAAAATGGCAGTGTTGAGAGATAGTTATATGCATTTTCAGTTTAGGATAAAAGTGGAACTGGAAAAATGAAACATAATTAAGATATCAAAACATAAATAATACAGTCATATGCGTAGTTGGAATAATTTAAGGAATAACTATAGTTAGACAAAAAGCCCAGATGTCCTCAGACTGGGCCCATAGATGTTCCAACATGAAGAGGAGTAGACATCGAAGAAAAT
>NW_006357532.1:0-631 GCF_000327345.1 Myotis davidii
CTTCCTCTCCTTTGCCAGGTTTCTTTCAGCTTTGGACCTTTGCACATGCTGTTCTCCATCACACCAGCACCGAACTCTCCCTCCAACCAACACATGGGAACACTAAGCCTATCTCCTCATCTACAAGAAGGGCCTGACTTCCCATCGGGCAGGGCTGTCTAAAGGTGAAATAAACTAAGACATATAGCTGACATGTTAGTTTCAAATCATTTATCCTAGCATTTTACGTTTTTCCTTTAATCCTTTCCTTGTGATATCTCAGAGCCTCAATGGTAAGAGCAAACATTAAATGATCGATGTGTACCAGTTAAGAAATCCATAACGCATCTGACTGTGAAGCACCCTCACTGCAATTATCAATTGCTGCCAGGTGAATAATATCCCCTAGAATTGTGTGCCTTTGTGCAATGTAGATACTGGCTTGCTGTAATTTTCAAAATGACCAGTTTGTTCTGAAGCCTGCTTAAAGAGAAGGTAAAAGCCATTAATGAAATTTATGCACTTTCAGGGATCCTGACATAAAGAAAAAGGAAGATTCCAAATAAATGAGCAAGTAAAAGAACATTAATTAGCATCTAATTGGTACCAGCAGAGTGCAGTGGTCAATAATTTTAAAATAAATGGAATCTTT
>NW_006357533.1:0-631 GCF_000327345.1 Myotis davidii
TCTCTATCCTATAGCAAACTGTGATATTACCCACTAGGGTTTTTAACCAATCAGTACATTTCTCCCATTGCCTGTATTTCAGGCATTCTACTCTTGAAATATGGCCTCTTACCTTTCAAGGACTTCCCAGCATCAACGATGCTATACCTTCCTAGAAACTATAAGCCATTATCCTAGCGTATGTCTACCATCTTTCACCCTTTTGTGTTCTAACTCCCATCCTCAGACAATTTGAATTCCATGGTCCATCATCATCTCTTGCATCTGGCCTCAACTCCAACATTCCCCCTCCCTGTCATTTATAATTGCCTGGATAGTCCCAAATCCTAGTTCAATTTAATTATCTTTTTAGTCTACTCCTACCACTGGACAGATGAATTATGCTGAAACAAACACAATCATGTTGTTTGTTCCTATTGAACACCAAACAATATAATTTTGGATAGATCAATTTTTTCTCATCAACTCCATGACAAAACACATGTTTCTCAGTTCTTCTATACCATTTAATCTGTCCTATTCATTACATAATTCTGATTAGCATATAATATGCTTTAATATCTGTGATTTTTAAATTTCATTATACACCTAATCTGCCTTCCATCACTCTACTAAAACAAATATTATGAAA
>NW_006357534.1:0-631 GCF_000327345.1 Myotis davidii
TACAGTTGTGAGTATACAAAAGTTTATTCTTGTGTTATGACTAATTGTTGTATTATAACTGTAAACATATTTTTGCCCAGCCCTGTATTCTAGTACAAGTCCCTTGATCGTGTGCGTGATTGCAAAACTTTTCTCTCATTCTTCATGTTGTCTTTTAAGTTTTTTGGTGATATTGTTTACAGAACATGAGTTTTTAATTTGGAAATGCAAATTATCTGTTTTTTCTTTTGTCACTTATACTTTAGGTATTGTATCTAAGAAATCATTGCCTACCCCCAAGATCATGAATATTTACTTCTATGTTTTACTCCCAACATTTTTATAGTTTATCTCTTACAGTTAGATCTTTGATCCATTTTGATGTAACTTTGTAAAGGATATGATGTAGTATCCAACTTTACTATTTTACATGTGTGTATCCAGGTGTCTACTTTTGTTCAAAAGGACTACCTCTTTGCCCCATTGTATTGTCTTAGCACCCTTTCCAAAAATCAGTTTATCATAATGTAAAGATTTATTTCTGAACTTTAAATTCTATTCCATTGTTCTACATCTATCCTTATGCAAGTAATACAATGGGCTGGTCACTGTAGCTGTCTAGTAAGTTTTGAAATCAGGAAGTGTGAGTCCT
>NW_006357535.1:0-631 GCF_000327345.1 Myotis davidii
TTTTTTTTTTCCTTTGAGAGAGAGAAAAAGCAAAATATTGATGTGAGAAACATTGATGGGTTGCTTTCCAGTAGCACCCCGACTGGTAGCAATCCACGACATAGGTATGTGCCTTTGACCAGCAATTGAATCTGCAACCTTTCAGTACAGAATTATATAAATAATTAAAATAAAGCATTGAATAATGTCTACATACCAACAACTCACTTATAGAATATTATTTTGCAATGAGGTTTTCCACATCAACCAATTCAGCAATTTAATATGACAGATAAATTCACAAATTCAAATGTTCCCAAATATTTGTACTCTGTTTTGATAAACACATAGACTACAGTTGTCAGCCTTCTTTGCATTATAGTAGGCTGAAAGATTTAGTTAGGAATAGTGAAAAATGAATAGAAATGATGTATTCTATATCCTTACTTTAGTCTTAAAATTCTCCACATGCTCTCTTTCATTCACTTTTTAAAATTCTGACTGACTGGATGGCCAATTCTAAAGTAATCTTGAAAGCAACATGCTACAGATTTAAAAGCCTTGATAACCTAGATCCTTCAATGATAACATGGAGGATGTGTACCTTGACTATTTGAAAAAAAAATACATTATATTTCTGTTGTGTTTTTTT
>NW_006357536.1:0-631 GCF_000327345.1 Myotis davidii
GTACAAAGAAAGCATCAGGTTAAATTCTTTTCTGCGATTCCTAAGTTGGGTGGATGACACATATGGCTGTGTCTCAGATTTTGTAAGATTTGTATTTGGAGAAACAATTTTAGCCAGAGAGTTTTGGCCTCCGACTTTCATATTACATTATAAAACAATTTTCAAATAAACCTTCATCTTGAAGTGACTTCTACACTATCCAAAACCCGTGGCCTTCATGTAATTTAAGTGTATGAATCTCCGAATGAAGGAGGTCATTGCAAGTCATGCATAATGAAGCATGATACCTCGGTGACTGCTGGCAGGTCTCCTCAAAGCTCGGTGCTTCTGTTGGTGACTGACACTGACCCTGCAAACCCTTGGAATGGGGCGGCCACGTCCTGGCCTTGGACTTACCATCTGTGGGAGCTGGATGTCGGCAAGGCTTGAAATGAGAGCTTGGCTTAGACCGGCCAGCTCCTTGAGCAGGCTCTCATTATTCTGTTCTATAAGTTTGTTCTCCGCCTCTATTGTCTTTAAATTGCTCTCCATAGATGTGATCTGCAACGAAAATGACTTGAAAATAAAAGAAGTGGAGTTTGGAAAGAGTACAAAATGTTTCTCTTGGAAGGAAATGCATTGGCTGAACCTC
>NW_006357537.1:0-631 GCF_000327345.1 Myotis davidii
ATTGTATTATTTTCTGTATGAACAACTGTAAACTTACATTTGCCCCACTTTGTATTCTGGATATCAGCCCTTTGAAACATACATGTGTTAATGCACTTAATCCTCATAATAATGCTATGAAGTAGATATGACTATTGTCATTTTATAGGTGAGAAAAGGGAAGCATGGAGAGTTTAAGCAACATGCCCAAAGTTGGCTAGTAACTGGTGGGCCTGCGATTTGAAACCAGGACACCTGGCTCTGACATCCGCAGTTTTAACCACTGCACAATACTGCCTCTTGCAAAAACTGCTCCAATAGTCACTGTTAAAAATAAACCAAAACATTCAGCATTCTTACTGATCACGAAAAAAACACAAATGCCAGCTTCTCTTTAAAGCTGACACACACACATAAAAGGTCACAAAACAGCAAACACCTGGCTTACGCTTTGGGACTGAAAGTGAGCCAGAGCACATTTAGAAATGAAAACGTGTCCTTGTGTAAGTCAAAATGTATATGTTCCTATTTTAACTTTATGTTACTTCCCTATTTCCTGCAAACTAAATGAAAAATAAAGTCTGTGGAGGAAAAAACACACACAACACGTTCCTTACAGTGGTTCTCAACCTTCCGAATGTCGCGACCCTTT
>NW_006357538.1:0-631 GCF_000327345.1 Myotis davidii
ACTCAACCACTGAGCCATGCTGGCCAGGCTAACGTTCATGATTTTTCTCTAAGGTTTTTGTGACAGATACTTTGGAATCTCAGCACTTTTTAAAAATTACTTTTAAATCTGTTTTGTAGGTTGAAAATAATTGACTCTTGTTAGTAAGTAGGATTTCTCTGAATGTAGAACCAGCAGTAGAGTAAAATTTAATGGATAACAAAAATAATCCAATTTATAAACATGTTAAAGCTTTCTAGTGCAGGCTAGGGGGTCATCCACTTGTCACCTCTTTGTTTGCCCATTCGCTCTAAGCAGCACCATTCCAGCGCTTCTAAGCCAGCACTTCTCCCTCACCCACAGCTCCCTGCCATGCACTACTCCAGAGGGCTCAGTAGGGAGCAAGTCTAGTTGCACAACATTAGAGGAAACACACACTGCCACCTTAGAATAATCAACCAAAGCTTTCATTCAAATGTGGGCAGACAACCAAAAGTCACCAGATTTCCAAGGAAAATCAACAGCATGAGGACGAAAGGACAGGAAGATTGTGCTAATTAAGATACAAAAGAAACACATAAACTAATAACACTCAAATACTCAAGAAGGGTATCATATCCATAAAAATAACTGGATTCTCTGAAAAAAAAAA
>NW_006357539.1:0-631 GCF_000327345.1 Myotis davidii
AAAAATAATGTGTTTCTTAAATAGTCCCACATGTGGTATTTATTAGGTAATCGATAACTGTTAACTGTTAACATGATTCCGACTGGTTTGCCTCTCACATACTTGTTGTGAGGAAAGCACTTTGGTGCTAAATGAGTGCTTGAATGACAGCATCATTAACAATAGGACCACAGTGGCGAACACTGTTGAGTGCTTACTCTGTGCTGGACACTTCTCAGTGGTTTAGTGATGTTAACACAGCAATCTTGAGAGCTGCTGCTGATAACATCCTATTGTAATATAAGGAAATTAGAACAACTCAATAAATATTAGATAATAATACCATCAACAAACATTCAATCAGCATCTACTCTCTGTCAGATACTCTGCTTGGCCCTAAAATACAAGCATTCTTTCCTTCTAGAAATTCACAGACCAGCAGAAAAGGTAGGTAAACACATAACTATTTCAAAGTGCTATGTTCACAGTATGAAGAAAACTGTATGCAAATATTGAGCTAAGCAATTTTTTTCTGAGGGCATAAGAGAGCAAAAGGTTAAATCTAATGTATAGGAAAGAACTACACCAGCTTGAATGCACAAAAAGATGGGAAGTAGTATTATTAACAACTAGAGGCCCGATGCATGAAATT
>NW_006357540.1:0-631 GCF_000327345.1 Myotis davidii
CTCCGGCTGCTGGATCTTTTGGAGGTCAGGAAAGCAATGCTTCCAGCAGAGGCCGAGCAAGGCCCCAGGACAGGAGGCTCCCACACCCATATGTCCATATGGTGCTGCCCAGTGAGTGGGCACAGGACCCAAAGGCCCGGGGCTGGCTCTTCTGTCGGACCACCCTCCCTGCTCATGTGAGCCGAGCCGGGTGCCACATGTTTACACCAACCTCTGGCCCCACCAGTGAGGGTTTGTGGAACACGGATTCCGACAAAGGCTGCCGAAGGCGGACACGTGCTCTGACAGAGCGTGGCTGTGCTGTTAGTAGCTCGGTGACAGAGCGAGCTGCTGGGTTGGGCCATGAGCCGGGACGGCCCTTCCTCCTGGCCCACACTCTACTGCCCCTTCATGGGGACTGTCCTTGGGGTTCGGGGCTCTGAGTCCCCTGCTGGGAGCTGGGCGGACGCCCTGCTGGGGCAGGTGAACCTGGAGGCCAGGCAGCTCCTCGCGGCGACTGCCCTCCTTGCAGCTGTCTGCTGTGTTGCTTTTACAGCATCGCCGAGCCAACGGTGCCCCACCTACGGGCAGTCCAGGCTCAGTGAGGTGAACGGCTCAGTCAGGGTCAGCGCAGCACCGGAGGCTGAGGCTG
>NW_006357541.1:0-631 GCF_000327345.1 Myotis davidii
ATTTTAATGGACAACCCCAGCAAGATATACCATATGTATCTACTACTCACACCTCTACTATGAACGCTCATTAAAATGTCCATACCACAAAAGAGGTACTGATAATCAAAAATGAGTACTATCAACTCAGTAGAGTTCAGTCAGTCTCCTCATGAGCTCTCCCCAGTGTACTCTTGTAAAAATGTGGTCCTTATTTTAGGGACAGAGGCTCTCTAAGAAGCCAATGATAAGAATTCAAATTCACCAAAGTTCAGCAAGCTGTACAAATAACTGATGCCAAATTAATCAAAACAAACTTGCTCGATTATCACAATAAGTTGTAATTTCTCAATCATACACACAAGTTAATTGGGGAGATAGATTTGATTTATTCCAGAATGACAGAAGCAGTATTGCCCTCACGAAAATAGCCTTCTATTTCTTTCACTGCCTATAATAGCTCTTCCAGTACAAGCTCCCGTAGTTTCACTAGTGTTTTGAACAATGTCATGGTATTCCAACATTGTTTTTCAATACCTAACTTGAGTAGACAGTAAAGCAATTAACTGATTTCTAAACATTTGGTTTTTTTATTGTAGAGCTTACTTAGGCTTGAGGGGTCATTTAAAGTGTGTCAAGAGAACCAAGATGG
>NW_006357542.1:0-631 GCF_000327345.1 Myotis davidii
TGTAAACCTAATTTTGCCCCACCCTGTATACCTCCACTAGTAAAAAAATACCTATGAATAATGGAATTGTTTGCAACATAGTTTTAGTTCAAACTATTGGGAAAATATAACTGTTTATAAATAGGAGACTTGGCTTAATAAATTGCGTTATATGTACTGAGTGAAGTGCTAGACAGTCATAAATATATATGTAAAGTGATTTTCATTATATGTCAACCAGTGAGTAAATCAAATTGAAAAATATCTATAGTATGTGTTTATGTTGTACAAGAAAGGAGAAAAATTATAAAAGAATACATATGTTTGCTCATTCGAACTTAGAAAATATAGGAAATTAGGTACTAGTTTGATGATTTATGGAGCACTGATGAGAATAGATTAAAAGAGACACCATAATCTTGTCAGATAAATGATTAAAAATATTTTTTCTCATTCTATGGGGTGTTTGTTTCACTTTTTTGATGATATTCATTGAAACACAAACATTTTCAATCTTAATGAAGTCAAATTTACCTACTTTTGAATTTGCCACTTGTGTTTTTGGTATTGTACTAAGAAAAACTTTGCCTAACCCCAAATCATGAAAATTTAATTCTGTTTTCTTCTAAAGCAGTGGTTCTCAACCTTCCTA
>NW_006357543.1:0-631 GCF_000327345.1 Myotis davidii
AATTTCTCTCAGCAATAGTTTGAAGCTTTAAGGGCAGACAGATTGTGCACTTTTTATCATTTCATTATTTTTGGTGCTATTGTGAATGGTATAGATTTCTTAGTACTGTTTTCAGGCTCTTTATTACTAGTGTATAGAAATATAATTGAGTGTTTTATATTGGTTGTATATTTTACCATCTTGCTAAACTATCTTATCATTTCTGTTAGCTTTATCAGATTTGCTAGGATCATGTTTCCTGCAAATTAATAGTTTCAAATTAATATGGTTTTAATTTCTATTTCTTGCTTTACTGTATAGGCTGGAAATTTAGTAACATGAGGAATGCACTTTTGAGGTGAACATTTTCCCTTGGCCCCCATCTTAAGGGGAAAGTATTTGGTATGAATTAAGTATGGATTAGTTCTAAGGCTCATCAGTGCTCTCTATCATATTAAGGGTGTTTCTATTTTCTAGGTTGTGAAATTTTATATCATCAACAGATGTGTTATATCAAGGGCTTTTTCTGTATGGTGCACTTATGTTTAATGTACTTTAATTTATTCACATTCTTATTATATTAATTTATTTGTAGATGTTTTCATTCTTGCATTCCTAGAAATAACCCTAAGTTAGTCAGGTGTATAATCCT
>NW_006357544.1:0-631 GCF_000327345.1 Myotis davidii
AAATGGGCAAAGGACTTGAATAGACATTTTTCAAAAAATAATAATAATGATAGTAAATTAATAAATACAAATGGCCAATGTATGAAAATGGCAAAAATATGAAACATATACAAATGGAAAACATGAAAATATACTCAATATCATTACAAAATGCAAAGCAAACTACAGTGAGATATCACCTCACATCTATTAGGATGGCCATCATCAAACAAAAACACAGAAAACAGGTGTTGACAAGGATATGGGGAAATTGTAGCTCTTGCGCACTGTTAGTGGGAATAAAGAAAGGTAAAGCCTCTATGGAAAATGGTATGAAGTTTCCTTTAAAAAGTTTTCACTCAAGGTAGAAAATAAAAGACTGAAACTGCCTCCATCCTGAGATTTTTAAGAGGAAGGGTCACCCTGAAGTGCCTCATATTTCTCATAATTTGCAAACACAGGCTCTTCTAAAGGTCAGAAAGGTCATAGGGATGGTTTAGGTAAGTTTAATGATAAAATTCAGAGATAAGTGTACAGGACACTGCAGAGTACAGCGCTATGTAAAAGGGAAAGCTGCTTAGTGACAGAAGTATTAATGAAATCTGATTCTTTTTCAAAATAGGCCAGAAATATGGAAATTTGTGTGAAAACA
>NW_006357545.1:0-631 GCF_000327345.1 Myotis davidii
ATTCTCCAACTAACTGAGCCACCCAGCCAGGGCATGTGGGAAATATGTCTGTTATCACTAGTGGGAGCAAATATTTCAATGTCTAGAACTGTTTTCATTAGAATTGGTGTTAGATAAATGCTCTTAAAGACCTTTTCAGTATCTTTCTAGAGTACTCTTTTTATCACCGAATCTTTGGCTTTGTTTACGGTATGGCATTTCTGCTTTGCAAGTCCTTCTGCTTACAGAATGACTCTTCAGGGTTCCCAGGCCCAATTCTAGCTTTGCTTTGCAGAGTCTGGTCACTGTTTCTGCTAGGCCCTGGATGGCACTCTCTCTGTTACTGTGGGCAGCCACCTCTTCCATAGTGTTTTATCAGATTTAAATTATAGACTTCTTGTTAAAAGAAAGAAACATAGGATTATTTGGGATTTTATTTTCTACCTTGCTTAAATGTCATTTGATAACACTATATCTAGAAGGTCTCTTTTTCTTCAATGTGTTTTCTCTCTCAAAAAGGGACCACATTTTATGATTCTAATAGAAATAAATTTTCAAAAGTCCAGATTAGTTGCAAATTTGGATATTTTATTCTTTGATTTATAGCAACATTTAGGAGTATTATAGTTGGTTATGGGGGTATGACACTTAG
>NW_006357546.1:0-631 GCF_000327345.1 Myotis davidii
GACTCAGCAATGATACAACTTCCTCAACCAGGGTGCTTTTCAGGGGGGTTTCCATAGATACACTGGGACTGGGGAAGCCCTCCATCTAACAGAGCAGACATATCCTGAGACTGGCTTCATCAGATTTCTAAACTTAAAATCCCAATTTGGGAATACAAGTGGTCTCAGATCTAAGTCATTGCTAAGAACTACATATTTAAAATTACTACTTACTGAGCATATAGTAGATGCAGACTTTGCTAAGTACTTGACTTCCAGTTTCATTAAATCCACATAACAATCTCATGTGGCAAATACTATTATTATCCCTCGTTATAAGAGGAAACTGGGACTCAAAGAGGTTAAATAACCTGCTTGAGGTCAAACACTTTTCTAACTATAGACTAGAGAGCCAGTATTTGAGCCCACTTTGACTTGGAAATCCAGATGCTTCATCACGACACCAGTATGTCACCTCAACAAATCCCCCAAATACTATTTGGCTTTTTCTGAAAGCAAATCAATTATAGTAAAACTGACAACCTTGGGGGGAAAAGGATGAAAAAGGAGCAGCTTGTCTGACTCTTGTCTTGATTGTCTGACATAAGCAAGAAAAGCAGCTGCCCTGGCTGGTGTGGCTCAGTTGGGTGAG
>NW_006357547.1:0-631 GCF_000327345.1 Myotis davidii
AAGTGAAGAGAGCCTATGGGACCTGTGGGAAATCAATAAGTAGATCACATACGCATTGTGGGACTCTCAGAAAGAGAAGACAGAGAGGAGGGGGCAAAGAAATTATCTGAAGAAACAATGGCTGAAAGTTTTCCAAATTTGATGGAAGACAGATATAAATATTAAAAAATTTCAACAAACTCTCAGTAAGATGAACTCAAGAGATCCACACTGAGAAACATGATTGAACTTTCCAAAGCCAGTGACAGAATTTGAAAAGCTGTGAGAAGTGAATCCTCAGGTACAAGGGATTCTAAATAAGAATATCAACAGATTTCTCATCAATCTTGGAGGCCAGAGGACAGTGAACTGATAGACTCAAAGTGATTTAAAAAACAGAAAAAAGCCAACCCAAAACCCTCAATCCAGCAAAACTGTGCTGAAACATGAGGGAGATATTAAGGTTTATTCACATATAAAAGCTGAGGGAGTTGTTACCACTAGACCTTGCCTTCAAAAAATACTAAAGGGAGTCCTGAAAGGTGAAATTTAAAAAAGTAACCCAGAGGCATATGAATAAATAAGCATTTCACTGCAGGCACATGCACAGGCAATTATTAAAGCCAGTATTATTGTAACAATGCTTTGTACC
>NW_006357548.1:0-631 GCF_000327345.1 Myotis davidii
TAGCATGTGTGCTTTAAAAAACACACACAAATAATTAAACTTTAAAATTGTTCATAGTCTTTTTTTACTTCCTTTTTACCTCTCTGCTAATGTCTTCACGCTATTAAGAAAGGAA
Source organism: Myotis davidii (assembly GCF_000327345.1). Classification (NCBI taxonomy): domain Eukaryota; kingdom Metazoa; phylum Chordata; class Mammalia; order Chiroptera; family Vespertilionidae; genus Myotis; species Myotis davidii. The sequence continues at coordinate 116 of NW_006357548.1, forward strand.
GTGTGATGTACATAGTTATGGAACTGATAATTGACCCAGGTTTTCATCGGGTTCAAGGAGTAGTTCTGTTGCTTTAGCAGAGAAAAACACACCATAAGATGGGAAAGTTAGCTGTTTGGGTTAAGGGTGCTTGCATGATAGATGCTTTCTTTACATGCATTATCATATAATTTCAGAATTATTTTGTGTACCAGAACTTGGAGGTGCATATTTAGAAAAAAATAAAACAATCTGAACAAATCTGGGGGGAAAAGCACAGAAAAAAACTTCTTCCCCTTCCACCTGATCTGTACAAGAAGTGCAGGATATCTTTGGATGAGGGGCATTTTCACTTGGCCATTGTGATGCCACCTCACAGTAAATACCTGTGTTGCAGAATGGGGTCGAGCTTAGGAATGGACAGAAGTGTCTGTTGTACACACCAAGAAAAGAGCTTTAAAGGCAGAATCAAATGTCCTTGCAGTCAAGTCAGAATGGTTCTGAAACAAATGTTTCTATATCCACTGTGATTTGGGG
>NW_006357549.1:0-631 GCF_000327345.1 Myotis davidii
ATTAGGAAGGTTGAGAACCACTGATCTAGGGTCATATTCCTATCCATGAATTAATCACTGTGGCAGAGAAAATGGGGTGCTATGATTGGCAAAATCTGTAGTATGTGCCTAGTACTGTGTCCTAGGAGGCCAGAGTTTCCTAGGAGCTTAATCACTTCCCCCTAAGAGGGATGGATGTTGCTGTTGGAAGTAGAGAAAGAGATTCTGAACTGACAAAAACAACAGATGTCCACAGCACAAAGGGAAACTATTTTTTAGAGTTTTAATTTCTACATAAACAAAGCCTGTTCTACCTTATTGCAGTGAAATTCATTGAAAACATTTATTAAGTACTTTTTTGTGCCAGATTATAAAAAAGATAAATATGATATGTTCCTTACCCTTAAATTAAAAAGAAATAAATTTTCAGTAATTTACTCTATGTGCTGGGTAACAAACAACCACAAACCTCTGTGGCTTATGAGATTCAATATTTCATTCATGCTTGCATTCCGTGAGTGCTGCAGGTCATGAGTCCCAGAGTCAGTGTAGCTCCATATATCCTTTTATTCTGGAACCAGTGCTGAAAGAGTGACCCCAGTGTGAGACATGACATTCTCCTGGTGAAGGGCAAGAGCAAGAAAGCTTGAGA
>NW_006357550.1:0-631 GCF_000327345.1 Myotis davidii
GAAAAGTAATTTAATTCGTGAATGAGGGGCTAAAATAAAAATGTCTAAAATGAACCTTACAGATTAATCCAATTCCTTAATTTTAAAAAAGAGGAAACTGAATTCTGGGGTGTGTAATGCAGCTTGCCAAAGTCACAGGATGGTAGAGACAGAATAAAAAACTAGAACATGTGCCCTAACCCTAAATTTAACTGGCAACCTCCTGATGCATGGGACAACACACTGCAAAGCTGTGTGGAGATTTTAAAGGCACTTCTTACATTGATCAAGTTTTCATTCGACCTCATTTTCCTTCAAAAAAAGGATTCATTTTACTGAAATCTGCAGTGCTATTCTCAAATTCGTCAACCATCCTTTGGGTAATTTGTGGGCCCAAATACAAAACTATGAAAGAGGACAAGGAGGATTGAAAACATGGCCTTGGTTTAGAAACAATGTACCAAATCGAAGAAGGACATTTTAACAGGACAGTTTTATACCAAAATAGCTAAATGAAAAATGTTTTTAATTTTCAGAAAAAGTGGGAGAGGGACAGAGAGAAAGAAACATCGATGTGAGTACAACATGGATCGATCGGCTGCTTCCAGCACGCCCCCCGCCAGGGATGGAGCCCACAACCTGGGCATGTGCC
>NW_006357551.1:0-631 GCF_000327345.1 Myotis davidii
AATACCAAACAAAACCACAATTAGATCTTCATAAAAAAGCATTTCTGAAGTTCAGAACATCTTAAATGTTTCTTTACCTTCTGAGAAGTCCATTTTGAAATTTCAGGTGCCTGTTCTTTTTCTACTTATTTGATTTTGTTAAATGTATTTTGATAACATCATGAATGGTGATAAAATAACTCAAATGGCACTCAGTTGAAAGACAGTAATTGCTAAGCAAGTAATGCTAAGTAGCTGTAGTTGGGTCATTTCATTTTATCAAAGGATAAATTACTCTGAGAGAAGAAAATGAGCAGCCTTGTTATATATTCAAATGTCATAACTTTATTCAGCCTTGTCTCTTCAACTATATGCACTGTGTAGAAATGAATATTAATCAAATTCATGAAGCAATTATCTAGATTAAGAACTACTAGTAAAAGAAAGCAGCGCCCTTGATTGTAACATTTTATTTAACGGTAAAATCTATCATAGTAAGGGTAATTGCTGGTGTCTGCAAAATGGAGAGGTTATATGTGTTTGTTGTCTCATCATTATCACTATCATACATTTGTTTCTAAATGCCTATATGTGGGTGGTGCTAGAAGTGCCACATTTTGGCAAAGGCATTAATCTTTCCTTCAGAATAATT
>NW_006357552.1:0-631 GCF_000327345.1 Myotis davidii
AGGACGTCTTTCCTGTGCAGGAAGGACACTTTGCGCAGGACAGCGATCCTCGTCTTCTCCAGCCCGTCCTTGGTCCCGCTCCTGGCGGCCTTCATGAACTGGGTCATCTGGGCAAAGGCAGAGGCGCTCATCAGAGAAGCGGAGGGGGGGCCTGGGCCGCCGGCCACCAAGGGCCACCAGCTCCTCCCAGGCCTCCAGGCCAGGACGACAAACATCAAGACCCCGGGGCCCGTGCCCTCCCAGAGGGGTGGCAGCAGAGCCCAAGAGGGACAGTGGGGCAGGGCGCCCTGAGACCACTTGAGACCTCCTGGGACATGATGAGAAGGGGGAGCTCCCTAGGGGAACCCTCTTTTTGGGCAAGGGGAGGTCCTAACTCGATTTTTCCCCTTTGGGACAAATTATACAGCACCTACTCCCATCAAATCGAGGGGAGGTGTCACGTGGGGGAAGGTTCGAGGCCTGGGGTCCCAGCCTGGCTGCAAGTCCCAACTCCACCACCCCCAGCAACGTGACTCTGGACGCGTCTTAACCTCAGTGAGCCTCAGGCTCTCGCTGAGACTCACCAGGGCCGTGAGGACCACGCGGGCAGGTCTGGGGAAGCACGCTGGACCGAAAAGCAAGCTGCACAACA
>NW_006357553.1:0-631 GCF_000327345.1 Myotis davidii
CACACACACACACACACACACACACATTTCCATTCAAGAGGCCTCCCATGAGTCCCCACCAAGTCATTATTTACTCTTCCTGCCCTCAGTTTAAGCACTATCCTGCTTCTGTCACCACAGATTACATGTAGTGTAAAAAAGCAGTCAACACTCACATTTTCCCTATATAGATAGCCAGTTGACTACACCATTTATTGAAAAGTGCTACTGTGGTGTCTTCGTTTTAAATCAGATGAGCATATATGCCTGCTTTCCTGGACTATCCTGTTTGGTTGATTTAACCTTTTGTCAAAATCACTTGCTCGAGGACAAATAGTGCAGGTCCTCTACTTTTTTCTTCTACAAGATTATCATTGCTACCCCTTGCCCTTTGCGTTTCCATGTGCAATTTAAAATAAGCTTAGCAATTTCCACCAAAATATATCCTTGGATTTCCGTTGAGATTGCATTGAGTCTGTACACTAACTGGGAGAATTTACAGATTTAAAGGATTGATTCCTCTAATCCATAGCCTCTGTTTATTTAGTTCTCTTAGTAGCAGAGGTAATTGGATATATTTCATTGTTTATTTTTAGATATTCACTGTTACTTATATTTTACTAGAGGCCCAGTGCACAGATTTATGCACTGG
>NW_006357554.1:0-631 GCF_000327345.1 Myotis davidii
TGTGGTATTGGTGCAGTTTATTATTAAACTTTCGTGGTTGCATCGATTAGTCACAAGATAAAATGAGAGATTAGTGACTAGATGAGTTTCTCCCAACAAAATGGCCAAGGACCCTGTGACATGGAAGTTGATGTCCTCAGAAGGAACGAAAGGACACCCACAAAACTGAACTGCACAGCGGAGGGTTTGGAGAGACACAAGCACAAGTGTACTGGATTTATGTTTCGCCAGAAGGACATTTCTAGTGAATAAGTGTGAGATTATTCTTGAGCGTTCTGGTTTTGGTCTCAAAGCTATGAGCTGATCTTAACTGGATTTTTCCAAGTTATTTTCTTTTCCTCCTGCCTGTCAGACAGGTTCAGACGCCAATGTCAGAGGAAATCACACAGTAGTTCTCATGCACACACAATGTGAAGCCACGCTCAGCTTTTGCGCAGGGAGATCACACAAGGATATCAGTGCTTTTAAAACACTAAAAAGTCAGTGTTTAGACAGGGATGGGGAAGGTCTGGTCCATGGGCCGTATGAGGCTCACAAAATCATTATTCTGGCCCCACCAAGGCGTTAGTGGTGTCTTAATTAAATGTTTGACCAAATGCAGCTGGCTAATTTTTAAGTTGATAATTTTGTA
>NW_006357555.1:0-631 GCF_000327345.1 Myotis davidii
CCCCTGTAAGCCCTGGTCCTGCCGCCCAGCCCAGGTTCCTCATGTGGCCATGCTCCTCCTTGGCCCAGCCCTGCTCTGACCCCACACGCAACACGCACATATCCGGGATGGCGATCTTGATGTCCAACAACTTCTTCTCCAGGTCTCTGAGCATCTCCTGCGTCATGGGGGGTTCCTCCTTCCGCGTCTCTGGCGGTGGCTTCGCCATCTTCTCGCCCCTCTCGGCCGCGTCCTCCCGCTCGGCAGCCTCCTCCTCCTCCACTTTCTCCTTCAGGACCTCCATTCTGGCGTGTCTCTGGCTTCCAGAGGTGAAGTCTCTGCAGGAGGGATGAATGCACTCAGAACAGCGACCTCAGACCGGGAAAGGGCGGCCAAGACCACCGGTGTCCCTGGGGAGAGGGGGTGTTCTCGGTGGCTTAGATGATGGAGAGGGAAACTGAGTCTCCCTTACACTTCCTTTCCGTGGAGGAGACAGTCTGCTTGGTGCTCACATGCCTCTAACACCTTCCTAGCATCACAAACTGCCCTTAAAACAAAGACAAACAGGCCACAGGCTGAGAACCGTTGTCAGGGCAGGAGAGAGTAGCCCAGCTTGCTACCATTGCTTGCCTTCTCGTATATTTATTCTCTC
>NW_006357556.1:0-631 GCF_000327345.1 Myotis davidii
CCTCTCCCTTCCTCTCTGAAATAAAAAAATATACATATATTTTTAGAAAAGGAAACAATATTCAAAGTCAGGTCTGTCTTTCTCTAAATCCAGTGTTCTCAACCACACCACGACTGAGTAGAACTTAACTCCAAACATAAGACTAGCTGATCACAAAGAGATTTCTGAATGGATTACATTAAGTCAACAAAATGAATAGTGAATATCAGAAGACTAGACACAGGAAAGGCATTGTGTAATATTTAAAAGACTCTCAGAAGCTAGAAGCAGGTAGATATTTCATTAACTTGGTGTCTAAAAGCAAACGTCAACATCACATTATAAATTAACTAACTGGTTACTGTCGTAAGTATGTAGAATATTTCTAGAGATTATTGTCATTGCTTTAAGATAGCAAAAAAGTGGTTGGAAAGAACAAGATCAGAACATTTCTATAGTAACCTGACGGAAACCCAACCATTCATTAGTAAGTAAGCACCTACTATGTGCCCGGTACTGTACCAGGCATTGACCATTTAGTGGCAAAGGATAACAATAGCTAACATGCATATGGAGCTTGCTGGGGGTCAGGCTCTTTATGCATATGTATGCAACTCACTTAATCCTTATAAAACTCCATGAAGTAGTTACT
>NW_006357557.1:0-631 GCF_000327345.1 Myotis davidii
ATATTCCACTCAAGGCCTATCTCACACCAAAGCTCACAGTCTTCCCACCTTATGCCAGGTGATTTACCTCTCTTTGAATGATGAATTTCATCCTGTAGGCATCATCACACTCATACACATTGTGAAGGAATGGGATAAAATAAGACCAACGAGGGCAGAACATCTGGGTCACATAGTCTGCTGGAAGCTCTTCTTCTATTAGGTCATTCATTGCTCCTAAAAAGCCTGAGTGGAGGCATTATTATTCTTATTTTACAAATGCAGAAACTGAGGCTCAGATGATTTCAGTGATTTTCTCATTATCATAAGCCTAATGTGTGAACAAAAAGAAGTTAACACCCAGTTTTGAAATAGTTTGTGCTTTTTACACTATCTCAATATCCTCTATAGACCTTGTATTCATATGGGTTCCATGAAGTTATGGGCTCATTTTACAATGTCTTCCCACATGCTGTTCCCTCAAGCACTGGAATTCCAGTTACATTGCCTACCCAGGAATTTAGAGGGTCAAATCAATAGGTGTTACATTGGTTAATGAAGTTATATAGGTTTCGACGATACAGTTCTACAATAAACCCTCTGTATATTGTACTGTGTGTTTACCACAGCAAGTGAAGTCTCCTTCTGTCAC
>NW_006357558.1:0-631 GCF_000327345.1 Myotis davidii
ATAGGACACATATGTAATACCTTAATCCATAAATGAAAGAGAGAGAAAGAAAGAGAGGGGGGGGAGAAAAGAGTAATAAGTGCTCATAAACCAAAAGGGCACCAATATGAGTGACAAAATAATAAAGTAGCATTATATACTAGTAAGTGGCCTGTTCCCAAGGAGCAGAGTATTGAAAAGAGAGAAAAGGAAATTAACCTGGCAAACACAACCTTGGCAGGTGATCAAGGTCAACATCATCAGTGGTAAGTCATTTTAATAGCATGTTCCCTTGATATGATGTAATGAAAATAGTAACCCATACCCCAGTTTAATCATAAGGAAAATATCAGACAAATTCAAATTAAGGGACATTCTACAAAACACTTGACCAACACAGCTCAAAACTGTCAAGGTCATTGCAAATGAGGGAAGTCTGAAAACTTGTCACTGACCAGAGGCGACTAAGGAGACATGGTGACTAATGTCACGTGGTATCCTGGATAGGATCCTGGAAGAGAAGAATGACTGGGGAAAACTGGGGAAATCCACAAAGAGTGTGGTGGCCAGTTAATAGCAAGGTACTATGGGAGTTTTTTGTTGTTGTTGTTGTTTTTTCTGTATTATATATTTGCAGTGTTCAGAAAATACC
>NW_006357559.1:0-631 GCF_000327345.1 Myotis davidii
AAAATTCGATTTTAGAGCATTTTTATACTCTCCATGTCCCTAAAGGTATGTCATGGAAACAACTTGAGGACAGAAGATATTCAGAATGTATGAAAAGCCCTGGTGAGCAATTTAAAAATGACATACTCACTGCTGAGAACCTTTTATCTTATTTCTTAAATGTGCCTAGTCTAGACATCTGTTAAAATGCAAATATTATGGATTTGCTAAATTGTTTCTTTCTTCCAGAGAAGAATATGTACACTTCATAGCAAGCCATCTCTAAAGTTTTCCAGAAGAGAGGGCTGAGGCTGGCCAGGATGTATCTTTGGTCCATAGGCTAGTGTTTGAGCAAATGCCCATATATAGTCCTTCAGTGCTACTGACCAGTCAAAATATATTAAGCATCAGTGAAGACTTTTCTAGGGTACAAAAATCATTTGGAAAAGGCTTTTTGGAAAAAAAAAATATTTGGTTTAATAATTAATTTCTATTCAATTTATTTAAACCAAAATAAATTTTAAAAAACACACAATTCACTCACTTTTTTTACCCCCTTTTCCTACCTCTGGGGGTTTTCTATGAGCTTGTCTTTTTAACCCTTCAGATAAGAGTGATCATATTTGTCTTTCTCTTCCTGACTTATTTCACT
>NW_006357560.1:0-631 GCF_000327345.1 Myotis davidii
CAAATTTTTGTGCAACGGGCCTCTAGTTAATTCTATAAAAGTCTAAAGCTCATAGATTGTTTCCACGATGTTGAGGACTCAGATCCTTGCTATCTCATGGCACCACCATTAGATGTCGCTGTCATGTGTACAATTAAACAATGGTTCTCAATTATGTGCTGTTGAAGAAGGGAGCATAAGTGCTCACACCTTAATTTTAAAGGCTAGATCTAAAGGTGGCACACCTCACTACTGCCCATGTCAATACATTGGTCAGGTCTTCTTCATATGGCCACACTTAGCTGCCAGGAATGCGGGGGAAGATAGTCTTTTCTTAGGGAATATGGCCAGCAAATTTCTTAATTCTATGGAGGAAAGGAAAGGAAAGAATTTGGGTGACAGTAGCAATCTCTGCTACAACATCAGAGGTAAAGAGTAAATTTATGATGGTGTCCAATGTTTGCTCTGGAAAATAAAAGCTGTGTGTTTTTGCATGATTGATATATACTGGGTGTCTCCAAAAATGTATACACGCTTGGAATGATTATAAAGTCAGTGTTTACTGAAATACAGTTCATTTTAAAAATTTAAAAGAATCTATAGGAATAAATAACTTTTTTCAATGCCCATTTTCAAACTGATGACCGTTCTG
>NW_006357561.1:0-631 GCF_000327345.1 Myotis davidii
GGCCCATAAACTCATACCTTGTATCCATCAGTCCCAGAAAGATTTGAGGATCCTCTTTTCCCCAGTGTACAGTTTCCTGAGTAATTATCTCTTATCCTTTTGGGGGAGGACTGGGGAGTCTCACAGTTGCCATTCCAATCTTACTTCCCTTTGTGGCGGTTGCACCAATGTTGCTTCTGCTGGTTACGTGCGGCCCTGTAGCTTCTGTTAACTTATAATCCTATCAGCCCCATTGCCACAGTGAGCCCCAGGCCTGTCATAGCATCACCCCTATTCCTGGCCTAAGAAGGACTACGCAGCTCCACTGCTGGAATCCCCTTCATCAGCAGATTCCTCCCCAGATTAATAAACAGAATGTTCTGCAAGACCTCCTGAAGAACATGGTCAAATGTGGATTTTTCAGTTTTATATCATGGGCCTATTTTTCCATGCCCATTTTTTAAAATGAGTTTTTTTCCTTCCTCCACAATCCATTTCTATCGTGCTGGGATGTCTACTTAATTTCATGTGGGCCGTCACTTTTTCCAAGCAATTAAGAGTTATCCCAGTCTTATACTTGACCTATCACCCGGGACCCTGGTTGGGTGTTAAATTCTGTGTCATGCCAAACCGGTTTGGCTCAGTGGATAGA
>NW_006357562.1:0-631 GCF_000327345.1 Myotis davidii
GTTAGAACTCATAGACCCACCAGTTTATGCTCCTAAAACCAGCGTTCTCCACGTCCTTGAGTGGCAAGAAGAGGGAAAAACAAATTGGTTAACTTTGAATTGATGAATGCCATCACTAGCTGCAGGCAAAGGCAGCAGTCGATACAAAACTGTGCCCAATGATGCTATTAAAATTCAAAACTTCCCGGAGGCAGATGCCTCCTTCATGCCTCAGAGAGTTGGAATCAACCTGGGAATCATGGAGACAAATACCATTGTGAAGGATGGGAAAAGGTCACTCTTGTCCTATCTTAACTTGATTCTCTCCACCTCCCTGTTCTCTTACACCAATATATAACTGATGGGCCACAAACACACTTCCTGGTCAGAATGCACTAGGTCCTGAATTAGTCAAGATTCTGTGGTTGCAAGAAACAGAAATCCACATCAAACCAGCTTAAATAAGCAAACAAATGAACAAGTAAGTAAACAAGCATGAAAGAAAGAAGGAAGGATGGAAGGAAGAAGGTTATTGTTTATTGGTTTATTTTGTTCATGCAATGGGGAGTCCAGGAGGAGTAGATCCCAGAGGATTGCAGAGACTTAGCCATGCAGTCAGAGCTATCTACCTACCTACCTACCTACCTACCTA
>NW_006357563.1:0-631 GCF_000327345.1 Myotis davidii
AGGTGGTAACAAACTTGTCTTCTCAAAAGGAGATGCTGGGAGTAGTGTTTTGCTCTGGGAAATAAGTCAAACAAATCTCTTAGTGATAGGGACCTTAACTGGTGGCCCTGTTTCTCATCACCTGAAAATTGTCAGTCATAGAAATGATGTAACCGGCTGGTTAATTGGCAAGGATTCTGTTGCCAGGAAGGGGAGCACCTATAGAGACAAAGGAATACTAAGAGACCCTAGGAGTTCCCTGCATGGTCATTACATACTGTTTAGTCACATAGTACCTCTAGCTGTGTGGGCGAAGGAACAGGCTCAAGCCCAACTCTGCTGACTTCACTAATAATATGGCAACACGGAGAGTGTTTTCACTCCCCAGGGACAGGAGTGTGAAGTCAGTTCACAGAAGGCCAATGAGATGTTACCCTCTGGTGTTAACTTTTTCTTACTGAGCGAAGAAAAGTGTTTTCAGCAAATTCTCAGACTTCCTCAACCATCTGACCAGGTCACTGTACTTAAAAACAATACTATAGAACATGAAGATTGTGAGGAGAGAGAAAGTCAGAGGCCACTGAACTCTGGGTTTTATTCTCCAGTCAACCTGTGGATTTGGTGATATACTTTGGCCAATCCATTTAACTTT
>NW_006357564.1:0-631 GCF_000327345.1 Myotis davidii
CTAATTTATAAATTAAACTTTACCATAGGTGTACACATATAGGAAAAACAATATATTTAGTGTTTGATACTATCCACAGTTTCAGGCATTCAGTGAGAGTGTTGGAACGTATCCCCCTCACAGATTGCTATATAGTGCAATAATAAACGTTTTACAGACATCTCATTGAGTCTTCACAGCAGCATTATTAGGTAGTTATTATTCCCATTTTACAGTGGGTTAAGTTGTTCCTCCACAGTCACATAACTATCACTACCTAACCAGGATTCTAACCCAGGTGCAATTTCAAAGTCTGATTTCTCAACCACTATCTATGGAATTAAATTGTGGAGAGCATTCAATACCATCATGAAGAGTTTTTACTTTATCCCTGGGCATCATGAAGTAATCAAAGACATTTAACTAGTAAAGTGTCCTTGGTGATTTATGTTTTAAAAAGATACCTCTTGTGTCAGGATGCAATAAATAGGAGATAAATTTAAGGCAAGGAAATGAGGTAGAAAAAAGCTAGAAAAGACTATCTGAAGGTCTGAAATAGGACATCCATTTCAATCAGCAAATATTTATTGGCTGCCTCTTGTGTAACAACTGTGGTGCTATGCCCTAGGGCAGTGATGGCGAACCTTTTGAG
>NW_006357565.1:0-631 GCF_000327345.1 Myotis davidii
ACACACACACACACACAACTTAATGGTGTTAGGTTAAGAGCAAAAATGATCACACTAAATAGCTTACTCAAGGAAAAGAAAAAACTCACATAACTACTGTAGAAATGACACTTTCTGATTTTGGAAAGGGGTCAGGCCTGGGCCATCTCAGCTCCTGCCCTGGGAGAGTTCACAGTGTGAGTGACGTTATTGTTGGTGCCGCAGACTCTGGTAGAAGGGTCTCCAGGGCAATAAACTCCCATGGCAACAGGGAGATAAAAATGATTCAGCGCTCCACTGCTGAAGCCCTTTGCCAGGCTGTGAGGAGCGAGGATGTATCGAGTATGGTTAGTCCTTGGTATTAAAAGCTGAAAATATGTTGTTCCTCTGTAAATGCCATCCATCCGACCAGCATATTCACTGGCCTGCATTCTTTATCCCTATTAGCCAACCATTGCCCCCCTTAATCCACCATTCTACAGGGAGTATGAGAGTAGGTGATGTAAGAAATAGCCACTGCGATTCGATTACTATAAAAACAAATAATATGGCATGTCATATTCAGAAAGGAGGGATGTAGTTATCTCAAAATTCCTAATTTCTCAAGTTTGAGAGGTACAACTTTCTGATTTAAACACTGAACAACAAAAAA
>NW_006357566.1:0-631 GCF_000327345.1 Myotis davidii
GCCTTTGAGTTTGACATGCTTGGTGTACATACACTGACCTTGAAGCAGCAAGAGAGGAGAAAATTACATACAAGAGAACCCCCATACACTATCGGGTTTCTCAGAAAAACACTTTTTAGGACAGAAGAAAATGGAAATACATATTCAAAATATTGGAAGGGGAAAAAAAAACCCTGTTAACCAAGAATTATGTATCTGGTGAAGCTATCTTACAGAAATGAAAAAGGGATAGACTTTCCCAAGTAAACAAATGCTAAAGGAATTCCTACCACCAGAAGTGCCTTACAAAAAAATGCTACAGGAAATTCTTTGATGGAAGTATCAGGACATTAACACCATAATAACATAAGAAATGTAAAACTCACTGGTAATAGTACTCAAAGTAATCTTTTGTAATATGATAACGGTAAAGTACAATTGACTTGCAACTCCAGATTAAAAGTTAAAACATGAATGATGTAAAATCATCCATAACTACAATAATCTATTATTAGTTACACAACCAATATACAAAAATATACAAAAATTGTAACATCAATAACCTATACTAAACTGAGGAGGAGAAGTAAAACTATAAAACATAGGAATTCCACTGATGTCAAGTTTTTTGTCAGTTAAAATAGGTTCTTAT
>NW_006357567.1:0-631 GCF_000327345.1 Myotis davidii
ACAAATGTTCACAGCAGCATTATTCACAATAGTCACATTTGGGTTCCTTCAACGGATGAATAAACAATGGAATTTTATTCAGTCATAAAAAGGAATGAAGCACTGATACATGCTACAACCTGGATGAAACCTGGAAAACGTCCAGTGATGTTCAGTGAGAGAAACCAGACACAAAAGGCCACATACTGTGTGGTTCATTAATATGAAATATCTAACATAGAGACAGAAACTAATAATTTTACCCTAATCACAACACCACTTCAATATGCAGTGAACAAAGTCACTGTAAATTGGTGATTATCAGGAACTGGGAGGAGGGAGGAGTGGTGATTGACTGCTTAATAGGTAGGTTTTCTTTTGGGGTGATGAAAATGTCTTAGAATTAGAAGTGACAGTTGTATAGCACTGTAAATGAACTAAATGCCACTGAATTAGCTTTAAATGGCTAATATTCTGTTATGTGAATTTCATGTCAACTTTTAAAAAGTGAACAGAATATCAAGAAACTTGTAGGATAACAACAAATGGAGAAAAAGTGGCAGAATATGAGTCCTTAGAACGTTCTAGATATGGTACAAGAAACCTGACGTCCGTGGGTCAGTATCAGAGCACGTTTAAGAAAGCAACTGGG
>NW_006357568.1:0-631 GCF_000327345.1 Myotis davidii
TATTCACTGAGCCAAACTGGCTAGGGCCAGATTCAATGCATTTTGAACTGACATAAGGCCCTTCCTTGCTGTGCCTCTGTCCAGATAAAGGGACATGCCCCCTCTCATTGTCCCCTCTCCTCCAGGACACAATCTGCCCTCTGTGGGCCAGCATGACCGGCAGGTCCCTTCCCTCCAATCCCCGAGAGGGGGGGTCTCAGCATCTCACCTGCTTCGCTCAGCTTGGCCTCTGCCTTGTCCTCAGATGGACTGAATATTCTAGACTCCAGAGCTTTGTCATCAGTGGCCCCTGCTCCACCGAACATGTGTGTCACCCGCAGCAAACCTTTGGGCCCTGGCACCGGCGTCGCCTGCCACTCACTTGTCCGTTTGTCACCATCTCCCCAGAGGCTCCTTCCGTCTTATGTGACCACACAGACACCCACGAGTCTGAGCAGAGGGGAGAGAGACACCCCCGGGCTAAATGCGGCCTCTTGAGAATTTAACTAAAAGTGGGTTTTGTGTTTTTTGTCTGAAAAGCGTCAAAGCTATTTGTAGCCCAAGTTGGTTGAACAGATTTTTCTGGGTGTAGCTTATATTTGTACTCATTAACTTCTTTTCCTTATGAATTAAAAAGTAGCACTTTTTTTTT
>NW_006357569.1:0-631 GCF_000327345.1 Myotis davidii
TGATGCATATCCATGCATAACATAAATTTATGGTATGAAAGAAGGAGAAGAAAACTCACAGACCATTAGAACTTACCTTCCTTTCATAAATGAGAAATCTAAGACACAATAAGTTTTCTAAGATTAGAAAGAAGTATTGGAAAACCAATAAATAGAAGTCAGGTTTCCTGATACCCAAATAAGTGCTCTTTCTGTGTCTTATAATGTAGCTGTTTCTTTTACAAAAGCATTATTACATTCCCAGGCTTCTTGGTTTGACCTTTCCATTCCAATATCCTCCTCGATTCTTAGATTCTATGAAAACGCAATTTGCCCAGTGATGATACCTTTGCTCATGGAATCTAGCCAGAAAAGAAATGTTACTGATTTCTTTACTAGTGCAAAACAGTTTTTATTTTTATTTCTATTACGTAGTTACTTTAATGTGTACTATATTTACATTTAAATTAATCCAATCAACTCCGTGAGAACATTTGAAATATAATGTGTGTATTGCGCAATGTATAGTTCTGCATATTCTAAATAGCCAACAGTTTTTTTTGAGTCAATGGATAGCTGAATAAAGAAAATAGGATTAAAATTATAAATTCAATTATTAGTGAATTTTTAAAAAATATATTTTTATTGATTT
>NW_006357570.1:0-631 GCF_000327345.1 Myotis davidii
TTAAGACTGAATTAGCCTCTCGTTTAACTGAATGTAATGGAAAGTTGTTGAACAATACATATTTCTGTAGGAATATTAAGATTGGCTAACCTTGCAATGTATTTTCTGCATCCTGTCTTCATACTTCTGTGGATGTAAGGCATACAGAGGGGTCTGGAAGGATACATGGCAAACTGATGATGGCAGTGCTATTTCTAGGGAGGAAAGTGGGGATTAATAATGGCCAAAGCCTAATTTAACTTTCTCTGCAATATTTTAATATATTTTACAGGGAAAGTTGATTCATATGATACTTGTCTAACTAAAATCTCAATTTAAATACTGGTATAAAAGCTAAAGCATAGGTGACCTGTAGATGATGGACATCCAAGTTCACTGTTACTCCAGGTAGCAGGGAGGGGCAAGGGCCTCAGGCAGGTCACCTGTGAGCTGCTGCTGGAGTCCCTCTGCAGGAGGATGCTCTGGAGGCCAGAAGGCAGCTCTGGGAGGACTGGGAGACAAAGAGGCAGGAGGGAGCCAGGGGGAGGCTGCATCATCCAGGCTCAGGGCCCTGCACTGAGCTCAGGAGGGCAGTTGGGCTGGGAGTCAGGAAGCCGAGTTTTATCTCTGTTCCTGAAATCAGCAAGTCCCC
>NW_006357571.1:0-631 GCF_000327345.1 Myotis davidii
TTTTTTTTCCTCTCTACTGAAGCCTCTGTAGCACAGTGAATGGGAAGCTTTCTTTCTTTGTATATGTCAGAAACAGGCTGTATCCAAGTCTGGTAGCTAAACCTTTTAAAGTCGCAATCTGTGTAGGATGATGTGCCAGGGATATTGAAAGGATTAAACCTTTCTATTCTCTGCTAGTCTTTGATGACAGGGCACTATATTTCCAGTTATCAGAGCCCCTGTTCCTGGCTCTCACCCTGGTGCCAATGGATTTAGATGAGCAGACTGTACCTTGCTGTTGTGTGTACACATGTCAGCTGCAGGAAGTCCATCCTCGGTGACACAGTGTCACTTTGGTATCCCATCCTCTTTTACACCTGATCACACTTGCAGATGGAAAAGCCAAGAGCACCTTTGAATCACAAGGTGGAGGAAGTGACTGGGAGAAGAGATGCCAAATGGACATCTTGACGTGCAGAGGGGGCCCGAAGACCCTCGAAGTGAGCACTGTGAAAATACATAAAGCTTGTGCATTGTGCACAGATTCTCACTGTGACTGGAACCCACTTGCACTAAGTGGTAACAATTCAGGAACCAGACAGAGGCAGGTGGATCTACAATTATGACCCAAAGATGAAGTTTCCTATCAGGG
>NW_006357572.1:0-631 GCF_000327345.1 Myotis davidii
TCTCTACTCCTCTCCAAACTAAGGTCACGTTTGCAGGATTCTCCAAACTCTACCATGACATTGTTCCAGGGAAAATCCTTTGACAGCAGGTGGATCACCAATATTAAACCAGAGGTTCACTTTACCCACACTGATGCTTATTTCCATCAGTGAAAGGATATTTCCCTTCCTTCTTCCTTTCCTCCACAAACATTTAGACATTAAACGCAGAAGATGCAACCGTGAACAAGTGAGACACGGGAGTACCCATCTGAAGTTTGGTGAGGGACTTAGATAAGTACATGGGAACTAGTCTAGGTGCAATGCAAGGACAGGAAAAATGTCAGCTGGGAAGAAAGTACGCTGGAGGCATCCAACCCAGGCTTGGAGGGACTGGAAGTTCCCACTGTGAGCTGGGTGAAGGTGTGGGGGAAAGAGAAGGTCAAGTCAAAAGAATAGTGACTCTCCTGCTAGAATGTCCTCTGAAGGCTCCAAACTATCGCTTCTTAAGGTGCCCTTTGAGCTTCATTGATTTCAAAGGCTCTCGTTCTCAGCAGTGTTGATTTTTTTGACCTGTAAGGATACCTGGGACTTCATGAACTTCAAAAATGGTTTCTGCTGATGCTTAATATAAATGGAAACTACTGCAAAT
>NW_006357573.1:0-631 GCF_000327345.1 Myotis davidii
GTACTGTATTTACAGGGATGAGCAAAACAGAGTCCCTTCCCTCAGGGACATTATAGTTCAAAGGAGAGACAAGATATTAAACAAGTACACAAATAAATATAAAATTACAAATTTATATCATCACTATGAAGGAAAAAAACATAATGCACTGAGAAAAAAATAGGAGAGTCTTAATTTGCATTCAGATCAGAAAAGATTTCACTGAGGAAGTGGAATTTAAAGTGGTATCAGAAGAGTGTATAGCAGTTAACCAGGTAAAAACAAAGAGGAATAATATACAAAGCAAAAGGATTAGTATATACAAAGACTCTAAGTCAGTTATTGTAGAAATGGTGTTGGTGGCAGTAATAGTAATGATGTTGATCATTCTATAATCAATAGAATGCCCCTTCCCCTCCTTGATGGCAACCTTCAAGTTCCAGGCCAAATACTAGTAGTATCTTGGTGGAATCTTATCATAAATGACATTTTTCTACACTTTATATTTCATTTCCTTCTTACAACAGGTATTGGGCATTTTATACATGAGAAACTGGGTCATTGGATAATTTTCTCCTGGTCATGAGGTTAGAAATCAGCAAAGGAAACCAGAAGATTATTTTTGTTTTGTCTGAAATGTCTATTTTTTTAA
>NW_006357574.1:0-631 GCF_000327345.1 Myotis davidii
CTCTCCCTCTCCCTTTCTGTCTCTCTAAAATCAGTTTTTTAATAAAAAGCATCCAAAGCCAATATGCTTCCGAGTTCTAGGACTGCACCCAATCGAACACATATTAGCTCCCTCCACTGCATACTATTAGGGATTCTGCAATTTCATATAGTTGGAACAAGTTAGCTACAATCTTTCATTTCCTCCACATGGAGGCAGCATGGGGTGGGAGAAACAGTAAATTCTGCTGATCACTCTTCATGAATATATATAACCTGAGCCTGACACTAAGGTGTATCATAGTAGGCCGGGTTAAAGTTTCAAGTTTCCTTAGAGAGATGAGCAAAAATAAAGCTGGGGTTAATTTGAAATAGATAAAATACAACCACATTCTGCTGCATTCCTTGAAAGTTTTCTCCTTGGAGATGAACTATACAGGAATTCTGATCTATGTCTACTGTCTTCTACAAGCCAAATAGCTATAGAACCCCCAGAATTACCTGAAGGATTATACAACTAATAGATTAGGGTGCAAAATCTGAAAAAAAAATCACTCTAGGATGCTAGCTAAATCCAGTAAGCATTATGGACTTAATTTTCACATTTTTTAAATGGGAGAAAAATTTTTTTATAGTTTAAAAATTCTTTTAAA
>NW_006357575.1:0-631 GCF_000327345.1 Myotis davidii
TGCTGCAGGAAGCCATGGTGGTAAATGGGAACTTCTGCCAGTGACCTTAGAGTACGGTGGAGGGGATACAGACAGGGCTTTGAGATGATTTATGTATACAAATGCTTGATTTCTTCTGGCTAGGGATCAAAGCAGTAACTACTTTTTGACAAAGAAGGCAAAGTCTTGTTGGCTTTCCGTATTTTATTTTAATTAGGAAACAGATGGGCATTCTAATAAGTTTTCTGAAAGTTGTAAAACATCTTGCTTAAATATTTTTTTAAAGGTAACCAAAGGACAAACCCAGAGAGCTTTAAATTCTTAAAGGCAAGTACCGCTGTTGATAGCAGGGTTCTCATGTCAGAAGCAACTTGTGCCTGACAGGGGTATACAATGGCATTAATTTGTGTTGTTTTGTTCTTTTTTGGTATTCTGAATATAGGCTATAATATTTTTTTTCTTTTTGGTGGTTTATTTCCCAGTACATTCTTTCCATGAAACACATTACTGTTGAAAATCTGGCTGTTACCTGAATAGTACTACTCAGACTATATAAAGTGAGAATGAATTTAGTGTTTCCTTGTAAGTACTAAGGTACTTGATTCTTATCTCTGATTCTTTTGGTTCTTAAGTCCCTGAAAACAACTCTTTT
>NW_006357576.1:0-632 GCF_000327345.1 Myotis davidii
AATAATAGCAGCTAATTCAGTTTCAGGTTGTATAAAACTGAATTTGGTGAAAAACTAAGGATTATGGATTGCAAAACAGCTCTTTAAACTCATTTACATGCTTTACATGTTTGGAATGTGCCTTCACACAGAGTACTGTCATGCAGACCACCTACTTGCTGTTTTCTATTGAATAGACACTGCCTTCCCTTTCTTAGCATGAGAATGTTTATTCAATTTAACGTCTTGATTTTACATAATATAGCATCAGGAATGGTAATTACACTGTCTTGAAATTAAATCTGTCCATTTATTTGTAATCAAAAGCATATCAGAAATCTGTCAGTTCAGGTAATGAAACACTCCCAAATATCCAGTTTTACTATTGAAGTCCTAGTAGTATTTTTCAAATTGGAATCTATGGATCCATGAGTCTATTTCTGTATTCACGGGAATGTAAGAACTCTCCAAGAGAATGGTAAGATTTTTATTTCTAAAAATCCTTAGTTTTTCACCAATTTCAGATATGCTAAAAATCATATTAGCATATCCCGAATTATCTTGATAATTATCTGTGGTATAATACAAAAATATATATAGTCTTTGACACCTCTCTTCTACCTGGCACAGAGCTCCTACAACCCTTGGAATTT
>NW_006357577.1:0-631 GCF_000327345.1 Myotis davidii
TGTTGGCCTTGACATTTAAGGGCCTGCATTCTAATCTAAGTAAAGCTGAGAAAAAGAGTAAGCTTCCTGTGACCAAGTTTGATTTCTGTGATTCAGTAGAACTGTTTTGATGCTAATAAAAGCACTGTAGAAACTTTTCAAGATGTTGCTATCATTTCTATATTACAAAATTCTTGGCGTTGGCTCAGAACTGTGAGAAACTATATTATTCCCTGATGTAGAATATGTTACCATTTTCTTCCATCTGAGTTGATATTTTTCACAATTGGAATGGCTAAAATTAAAATGTAATTGAACATTTAAAAAAAAGGAAGGGTAGGGCATTTTAGAACTCTGTGTCTACAGTGAACCCCAATTGTTTAATTCATTGAGCAGGAGACCCAGTAACAGTTTTTAAAAAACTCTGTATCGCTTTGCATCCTAGGGTTCCCAACTAAGATTACATAATTTGTTCATAATTATTGTATTGCTTAAATGTTTAAAAGGTATGTCATTTAAAATATGCTATCAGCAAAGAAGCTACATTGTGGGAGACACTGGGAGTGAAAGTAAGCAAGGGAATTTCCAGAAATTTTCCATTTCTAAACATACAGACTGGCCCATTTAACACTGTAGAGCAGCAGTTCTCAAC
>NW_006357578.1:0-632 GCF_000327345.1 Myotis davidii
CCCTATGTCACCCAGACTTCACTGGGCATGCCTTCCTTTTGCTCCTTTGCAGTTAGTAACTGGGTTAATTTAACAATATCAAGACATTTATTCCAAAGTGAAATAGGAAAGAATGGAAATAAGATTCCTCATAGTGGAAAAATAAAATGTGTTAATTTTCCAGGTCAGATGTACTTACCCTCATGTTTCAGAAACAATGCCACGTGCTGTGCATGTGTTTGGCACTTACTGTTTCCCAGGAGGAATGGTCACAGCTTTCATGAGTTTTCTAGTTTCTATCCTCTCCAAAATGTTTGCCATTCCACATATTAAAGAGGAAAATATTGTCTCAATTAGGTGGGACATTATTTTTTTTTAACTTTAGTATTTGAGCAAAGGCTATCTAACCTTAGGAGAAAACACAACAAAGGCACATTTAAGAGAAAATAAGAAAAAAGAAGAATGGCAAATATTTTTGTTCAAAAATAAATTTGGCTCTTGCCCAGTGACTCAGATGTTTGGAGCTTTGTCCTGTGTAGCAAAAAGTTGTGAGTTAGATTCCCGATCGGGGCACATACCTTGGATGTGGGTTCAGTCAAAGTTGGGGTGTGTAAGGGAGACAACAGATGGATGTTTCTCTCTCACATTGATGT
>NW_006357579.1:0-632 GCF_000327345.1 Myotis davidii
CATGTGCCCTGACCTGGAATCAAATGCGTTCTTAGGTCGACGCTCAAGTACTGAGCCTTGCCGGCATGCGGAATTTATTTGACACCTCTTTATTCCCTTTTCACTACTCTCCCTCCCTGTATTCTCAGTTGAGTCGGCTCTGCTCTCCCATTGAATTCCCTACCTTTCCCTGTAACTAGACCCTCAAGGCTCAGCTCTCAGAAACATATTCCATGAAACTTTCTCCTCTGTCCACCATCTCAATTAATGTCCATTGGCCATCTCTTTGCCCTCACAGAATATTGCTTGTGCCTGCAGTATAATCAATAGTAATCCTATTTAAGGGAAATATATGTAGTGATTCGAATGTGCCAGGCACTATGATAGGAGGTGCTTGCAATACAGGGATAAATATAACAAAAATACTCCTTGCCCCAGATGATTCTTATTGGAAATGCAGACTAGAGACATAATTGCAGTATCGTAAGTACTATAATAGAGAAAGTTGTTTTAAAAGGAGTGTGAGTACACTTGATTTTTGCTGACCCTCAGATCTTACAGCATATGTACCCAGTTAGTCTGCTTCTACTTAGGAACAATCTTAACAGCCACTAACATACAACAGAATCTTAATTATACCATCACCCCCCCCC
>NW_006357580.1:0-632 GCF_000327345.1 Myotis davidii
GCACCTCATAGGATTGCTTTGTGTTATCAAAGAAAAAAAATTAGAACAATATTCCTCATACAAAGTGAAGGGGATTTCTTAGAAAACTAACAACAAAAACCAAATCAAATCCCCAACTGGGTGAGGTAGAGGATGTCCTTACAGTGACGACAGGCAAGGGGAAGGAGAGGGGTAAGAACCTCTAAAATTAGCCTCTGAGAGGAGTTGGGGTGTAATTGTTTTCTTCCCTCCTGTGGGCCGGCAGCCGGAGCTGCTGGACCTGTACACGGTGAACCTGCACCGCATCGAGAAGGACGTGCAGAGGTGCGACCGCAACTACTGGTACTTCACGCCCGCCAACCTGGAGAAGCTGCGCAACGTCATGTGCAGGTGGCTGGGGCCGGGGCAGGGCTGCATCTGTAGGGGATCAGATCGGATGGGGAGGGTAGCAGGTGGACTGCGGAGAGCCCAGCTAGAACTGCAGCCTCTGCAGCTGGCACCGTGCCCACCAGATCTTATTCCAGCCCACACTGACAATATAACAATCAGTAGTGTTAATAATAGAGGACATTTATTAAGCACGTACTGTATACCAGACTCTATCCTGAGCCCTTCACCGACATCATCTCTCTTAATCCGCACAACAAGCCTCT
>NW_006357581.1:0-632 GCF_000327345.1 Myotis davidii
AAGAAAGAAAGGAAGAAAGGAAGGAAGAAAGGAGGAAGAAAGGAAGGAAGGAAGGAAGAAAAGGTATCCAAATGAAAAAGGAAGAAAAAAATCTCTATTTGCAGATGACATGATATTATATTCAGAAAATCTAAAATATTTTATTTAAAACTATTTAAACTACTTAATGATTTAAGTAAAAGTAACAAAAGATACAAAATCAATATACAAAAATAATTTTTCCTATACACTAACAACAAACTATCAGAAAAAGGCATTAAGAAAATCTTATTTACAATTGCAACCAAAAATAATAAAATATCCAGGAATAAATTTAACTAAGAAGGTGAAAGAACTATACACTGAAAACTATAAGCCACTGATAAAAGATATTCAAGGTTCCAAGATGATGGGAAATAGGTAAAAACAACACACACCTCTTCCTGCTACCAAACCAGAGCTACAGCTAAAATTTAGACCAATCAATCTGAATCAACAACAGAAGGACACCTGAACAGGAGGTTTATATCCCAGGATTTAACAAAAAGAAGCTACAAAGAGAAGGGTAAGAAGGGTGAAGATGTGGAAAGTATTGGTCCCTGCACCCAGGGACAATGGCTGTGAAGCCAGAGAAGTACTGTGGCTGCAAAAGC
>NW_006357582.1:0-632 GCF_000327345.1 Myotis davidii
TAATTGCTTGTCCATTCCCCACTGAATGGATCATTCTTGATATGTCTGCTCACATATAGGATTACTCCACTGAGAAGTAGTTGTACTTGTCTCTTTTACCATCATAAAAGTGTATCTTATGTTACCCCATCTTCTCAAGAAGAAAACTGCAGACACCTGTGCCTGTATGATAAAAGTATTCAGGAAAAAGAAATAGAAAGGAATCCTCAAATTAATTGTAAAATCATTTACCAATTAGCAGTAGATCCAAACTTCTCAAATAGTCAGCATTTTTATGAACATGAATCATTTTCTATGTATAGAACAGTCTCTGATGAGAATTTTGTAGTAAGTCTTATACTTGGTGTACTTTGAGAAGCTTCCTTTGGATATTTATTTATGTGTTTGCTTCTATTTTAAAAAAATAATTTTTGTCCAACAATGCTGCAAGTTAGTAGTATTTCTCTTCTTTTAAGAGTGACTTTGATTATAAAACTATTAGTTATTTAAGAAAAAATAAATAATACAAAATAAATTGCATTATATTGAGACTATAATCAGCTATTCATCTCATTTTTATTAGTTCTCCCCCTACAAAAACATGTCTATTTATTTATTTGGGCATTCTCCAGATATATAAATGATAGATAGAT
>NW_006357583.1:0-632 GCF_000327345.1 Myotis davidii
AATAAAATATATATATATATATATATATATTTTGAAAAAAGTTACATGATGTATTGCAAAGTGAATCCCAGGTTATTTTTGAGTGGCTGTCATTTGTATTCTCTGTACCACTGTTCTTCTTCATAAGAAAACACAAGCTGGAATTCCTATTGGCTCTATTCTGCCGGAATTCTCAGCGCTCGAAGTGGCATATTCACAGCACACACATCAGCATTTTGTTTTTCTTTGCCAGAGCCCAGATAGCATTGGGTGGTTTAACCCTCCTGACGTCCCCAGTTCCTCCTAACAGGAGTGGAGTCTGCTTCCCATGGGCGTTGCCCCTGTGGGAGAGCAGGACTCTGGCATGAGGTTCCCAGACAAGCCCTGCCCTTGGTTCTGTGTTCAAATGCGCTCCCTATGGGAGCAGAGAAGAACAGCAGTCCTAGAATTCAATAACAAAGCATGGAAGCTCCTGGCTGGCGTAGGTAAGTGGTTAGAGCTCTGGCCTTCACACCAAAGGGTTGCGGGTTCAATTCGCGGTCAAGGGCACCTACCTGGGTTACAGGTTCTATCCCTGGCCCCAGTCTGGATGAGTGCAGGAGGCAACCTATCAATGTGTCTGTTTCTCTCTCTCTCTTCCCCTCCCTTCCACT
>NW_006357584.1:0-632 GCF_000327345.1 Myotis davidii
TGGGGAAAAACAAACCTTCTAAAACTGAGTCAGTACTTGGACAACAGAGCCACCTGGTAGAAGGCACGGTTAGATCGACAAGCCCTCTCGGAAGTGATTTTCTATTTCACTTCTGCTCACCATCTGACAAGGAAAGAGGACCTAGGACTGGATCCATTCTGGGAGTCCCTCTCCCCTCACTCGCTTTCTTTGTCATGCTTTTCTGTATAATGTGATTACGCTAGATGAATTATAGGAGGACTGTTGTGGTTAATTTTGTGTCAACTTGACAGATATTTGGTTAAACATCATTTGGGGTGTGTCTGTGAATTATTTCTGAATGATATTCGTATTTGAATTTGTGGACTGAGTAAAAGCAGATTGCTCTCCCCAAACATGGGTGGGCCTCATTCAGTCTATTGTTACATTCAGGCCTTAATATAACAAAAAGGCAGAGTTAGAGAATTTCTTCTTTCTGTCTTCTAGTCAAAACATTGGTCTTCTACTATCTCCAGACTCAGACGAGAACTTACAGCATTAGCTCCCCTGGGTCTCCAGTTTGCCAAGTGCAGGTTATGAGACTTCTCATCCTTCAAAATGGCTTGAGCCAATTCCTTATAATAAATAAATATCTACTATCTATCTATCTATCT
>NW_006357585.1:0-632 GCF_000327345.1 Myotis davidii
TATACTTTTTACCTCTATAAGGTTTTATTTCCCAGAATCTTGTGACTACAGGCGCATTTTATAAATTTATGGATATATCATGTTTTTCTCATATCAGTCAAGTAAAATTTGGTGTATTATTGCTGAAGTTTACAAAATGCATTAAACTTGGGTAACATGTGATTATGTTCTCAAGAGGTAGATTAAATAAAGTTCTTGCAGAAGACAATGTAAATTGCTCCCAGAAATAGGAAGTAGCAACCATATAGTCCCATTCCTCTGCCCCTCTAATGACATAAATTACTGGTGACAGTGCTCGAATCCACATCTGCAATGAATGCAGTTGTTCAGGAGAGTAGCTTTTGCTCTATAGCATCTTCTTGAGCAGGGCACACAATCAAGTAGCCACTGATTGCCAAGTACATTTAGGAGTAATCTGGAGTAATCTAAACCACTGTTACAAGGCCATTACCTAGAAGCATTTGTAATAAAACGGAAAATACCCCTTTAAATTAAACTATGTAACTACTGACGATATAGCAACAAAAAACATTCTACAGAATAATGGGAAGGGTTGTTGGGCTTTGAGAATTAGTTCAGTTCCCTAGTTTCCTGCCGTTTGGATGGTGTCACATTAGTATAACAAAAAAAAA
>NW_006357586.1:0-632 GCF_000327345.1 Myotis davidii
TGGAAAAATATCCTTTGGTGAGGATTAACAAAATAAAGTGACTTGAATGAAGAGAAGGGGTGACTGATGGAACAGGGTGACCAAGGAAGGAAGGGATGGGAGAATCGGCTTAGAGAAACAAGAGACACTTTAATCTCTAAAATTGTGGAATAGTTAAGGATGAATGTGTATGTATGTTTATGGATGTAAGGGATTTCTCATTCAACAAATACAGTATTGATCCCTTTGTCCTTAGTCTTGGGGAAAATGGTGATCCAAAGCGGGGTTGGGAGGGAGTATTTCTGTAGCAAATCTCTTCACAGGGAACAGGTTTCTCAGTTGATCTCAGGCAAGCTGTTAGCTTAGAAACAAAGACCTTTGCCTGGTGGGAGAGCTGTTGTCCAAGACCGTTTGTGATCAGATGCACACCTGCACAACACAGTGTGTGTTGGGGTGGCCTCACATTCACCCATCCTGAAAGGAGATTCTTCCCACAAATGGGACAACAACATTCAAGACCCAATTACAATAGGAAATACCAAATGACACAAGAGACATTCCTAGCCTGCCCGCCCCCAACTCAAGAGGTCTGAGAGACTGCACCAATGAGACTGCACAATACACTTACTACATAAGACCATCCCATGAAGACT
>NW_006357587.1:0-632 GCF_000327345.1 Myotis davidii
TTCAAAATGTAATAGAATCAGCTGTTAAAGTACGTATACATTTTGGGGGACACCCAGTATATGTTTTTTACTGAATTGTGGGTTTCTTGTGGTCAAGTATCAATGTTTACCTGATGTAACACATACAATGAGCAACACATAGACAACATTAGTATTTCCAGAACTGTACTGCATTTGGCTGCAAATATCTGTCATCTGTGCGTACACAGCTGCAAAATGCAAAACAGAAGAAGATACCGAGTGATTATAAATAAAAATCTATTCAGTAAATCTTTTCAGAATTGACACAAATGGCACAAGTAATAATACACGTGAATAAAAAAGAAAGGTATTACACTGAGGATAAAACTGTAAAAAAAGAATAAACTGGAGCTACAGAGAGCACATTTATTATCTCTTTGGAGCCAAGCCGTTCTGTAAGGCAGGCAGAGAGGCTGGGGATGGAAATTGAAGCAGTCTGGGGAACACGACTCCCAGACCATCCTTTATAGAGAACAGTACAAAGTAGGTCAGCACTTCTTAGAAAAGTGGAGACTGAGAGCCCGGAACATGCAGAAGAGAAAGGAAAGAATAGACCCCTTCGGGTTCTCTAAGCTCCGATCGAATACAAGGACCGGGAAGAAAGAGGTGAT
>NW_006357588.1:0-632 GCF_000327345.1 Myotis davidii
TCTTCCATTCTATCTAAAAATCAATGGAAAAAACATCCTAAAGTGAGGATTAACAACACAATTTATAAGTTAAAGATAGCTGCTTTTTAAAAAAATTGAGATATAAGCTGATATATAATACTGTTTGTTTTTGAAATCTTTAAGAGGTATTTAGTATTAAGTGAATCTAAAGATCAATGCGAAAAAAGTCAACAACCTAAAAGAAAAATGGGCAAAGAACAGCCAATAGTTTACAGGAATGTTAATACCAATGGTTCTTAAATATGTGAAAATATGTTCAACTTTCACTCATAAGACAAATGCAAATTAAACTGCACATTGATTCACCCAGTGAGTTGGCAAAGATCAAAATGTCTGATAATACTTGTCCAGGATAAGAACATTTCTGATTAGAGCATAAATTGTTACACTCTCCATCAAGAGAAATGTGTATCAGAATGAATAAAAAATGCATATATTCTTTGATTCAGCAATTCCACTTCTAGAAATTTAACCTACCATATGATATGATAAATATAAAATTTTTCTCACTATAACACTATTTGTAATCACAAAATAATAGAAATAACCTAAAAATCTATGAACAGGGGATTAAATTATGATACAGACAATGTAATAAGCATCTGTTTTAA
>NW_006357589.1:0-632 GCF_000327345.1 Myotis davidii
TTTTTATTTTCAAAACAGATTGAGTCACATATAATTGAATTTTAATATTACTGTATAATGAATAGACATTTTATAAAACTTCCTTTGTAAAAACATGCACAATAATTTGATTTTATATGGTTATAAATTTTAAATATACTGATACAGCAAAACAAGCTACTTTATACAGGTCTAAAGTGCTGACCACCATAATTTGTTTCCCAAGTTTAATATAGGTAGCCTTCCTAAGCATGATAAAAGAGGTCATATTAATTGGAAGTCCACTTCTAAGGACTGTCTTCAGAGATAGCCAATTAATGACTAGTGAGCTTGTGTTTCTGGTGTAAGAGCTATGGGAATTCAATAGGCAAGCACCACTTTGCTGGCTAGGGTATGGTGCATGAGAAGAATGGACATCCCATGGACAGAGATTGTTGGGACATCAACCTGCCTATTTGGTTGGTTTCATTAATACCTAATGCAATTATTTCATTATTCCTTTGTAAAAGGAATCGAATATGGGGGTCTAGAAGCAATGAACAACATGGTCCAAGAGTAACACCATTCTACTCATTTACTGTCATATTCATACTGAGGAGAAATGCCACCATGGCAAGTATTTCTTAAGTGTACTAGGTGTACCAGTTAATACT
>NW_006357590.1:0-632 GCF_000327345.1 Myotis davidii
AGCAACTATCCCTTGGTGAATGGGACAACACTCCAACCACTGGCCAGGCCACTGCCCTGTTCTTGAGCAAGTATCCTCATGTTACAGACAGAAAATAGAACTTTAGAAATATTAACTTGCCCAAGGTTATGTAGCTAGTGGCAGAAAGGGTTAAAAATCACATTTACTTTACTCTATAAGAAATATAGACACATTAGTTGATTGACTCAGTTCCTAGTTAAGTTTTCAGGAACATCCTACAGACCTTGTGGTCCAGCCAGATGTTTATTTAAATTCATTCTTGCAGTTACTCATGTCTGGAAGGTCTCATTTCATTTTCCTTTCCTTCAGATTGTACTATCTTTTAAGACCAAGTGAAAGTCATAGGCTCAAAAAGGACTTCCCACCATTGCACTCTGAACTCTCACAGCTCTTACCTTGAGTTTATTTGAGAAGTTAGAGACGTGTCTGATGGTTGTATTAATACTGCATCTTGTTAGATCCAGAGATACAGAATGCATTGCCTCCTTTCTCAGTATCCTCCAGAGAGCATGTTAAAGAAGTTGCTACATAGAAATTATTCAATTAATATTCATTTACTGGCAGCTGCAGGTACCTGGAAACATGCTGAGTATTCCTGGCTTCTCTGAGGA
>NW_006357591.1:0-632 GCF_000327345.1 Myotis davidii
CAGGCATGTGCCCTGACCTCCTGGTTTACGGGTTGATGCTCAACCACAGAGCCTCACCGGCTGGGCTATGTTCACGTTTACTTGTGAAATCTACCTGGCAGGACTGAGACTTATCTGGAAAGAAATAAGATCTAAGAGATAATCCATTTTAATTTGGGGGGGTGAACTATTCAAAAGATCAGAATGCCTCTGCTACTGTCAAAGCACCGAGTCATCTGGTTTCTCACTGGAAAGGGAAAAGAGGCTGCCAGGGAAAATGATAAGGAGGAAGCAAGGAGATTCCCAATTGGGAGCTTGCTCTTTGTCAAAGCAGTGTATTCGTTTTCTTCCTTTGGCAGTCACTTTGAAATCTATTTTTTGGGGAACAGAAACCTTCTCACCCTACAGTCTTCAAAATAAGGTAACCAAAGCACCACAAGCAATGGTAAAGGTAGGTCCTCACCAGTTCTGCATCATGTTCCAGGCCTATGTCATGGTGCTCAAGCTCTTCATCCCTAAATTTCTTTATCACCTGGTTAAATAAAAAGAAATAGAAGTCAGCATTCCAACTCTTTGGGTGAGACTGAAAACTCATATTCCTTTTTTTTAAAAAATATATTTTGATTTTTTTCAGAGCGGAAGGGAGAGAGATA
>NW_006357592.1:0-632 GCF_000327345.1 Myotis davidii
TCAGTTTTGTAGCTGATGTTTCTCAGACCCTAAAAGTAATGTGACTTGGACCACCAATCCCATATGAGGGCAGGATTGTGCCTCCACATTTTCAGTAAAGCTTACTCTTTTTCCACCCACGTGGGGTCAAGGTCAAGACAGAAGTTTGCCAGGTTACTTCCTACTCTCATTGTGCCCTGATGTTACATGAGGTTCTCTGCTCTGACATTTCACCGCACATAGCCTTTTCTCCAGTCCTGAAACAAGTTCTAGGTGACAAGGATATGCAAATGCCCTCAGGGCAGCCACTGGCTTAAGTCACCATTGGGCATTTTGCACTCACATCATTTGCCCTTTAGACTATTCCTTAATTTTTAGCACATTCTGCTAAGTATTTTAAATCTTTTAATAGTTAGGTGCCATTTTTAGTTGTTTTACCGTTTGGAACCACCTTATATGCGTTTCCTAATAATACTTGATTTTGTGTTTAAACATAATCAAGTTTTCTAGGTCTTTGGATGGGAAAATTCAACCTGTCCATATTTAATGTACCGAAGTTATAGTTGGTCTTACATTTCCTATTTATTGTGTGAATGTCATTCTTATTTCATCTTTAAACCTTTTCTTATCTCTTCTGGCTTGGTCAAACTGTT
>NW_006357593.1:0-632 GCF_000327345.1 Myotis davidii
AAAATTGCATTGCCAATAATTATTGCAGAGACTGTGGTTTATTTACATGAATAATGCGTGTCTTACTATACTGCTGGAAAACCAAAAACCTACATTTTCAGAATCATTGAAAGCTACTAAATTCTGGATGTGATTTAAATCCCCTCAGACACATGAACTCAAGCTGCATCTGGAAGGCAGCAGTGGAGCAAAGGATACGCTTGCTCTGATGCTGATTTAGCCACTGGAAAGCATGATCGTAACCGTTGTCATTTGCTAGAGCTGATCCTCGCAGGTGAGGTACAGCAATGACAGTGTCTACATCATGGCATTTTCTTCTTGGTGACAGTAATTGACTATGAAAATGGTGGAGGGATTATGGAACTGGCAGCAAAAGTAGCAGCAGCCCTCTTGGTAACCTGGATCTGCAGAGCTCAGTCTGTTGTTTTGCTTACTTTTTAATTTGGATAACCCCTAAAAGGTCAAAGTAGAACTTCTTTTTCAACATTCTAGATTATTCTGAAAGTCACTTAATTTCTAGAATAAAAGTTATTTTCAATCTCTTTAATTAAAATGCAATAAAAAATCAAACAGAATAAAGACAGGTAATAATAAAATTGGAGCAAATCCTATATAATAAAAGGCTAATATGC
>NW_006357594.1:0-631 GCF_000327345.1 Myotis davidii
TTTTGGAGAGGAGCAAGGTTTGTAGCCGAAACTCCATTCCTTTTATGCTTAATTTCTCTGAGGAAAATAGTCATAATTATTTCATATTTTAAAGTCTACCTTAAGGGAGTTAATAATGGTACTATAGAATAAGTTAAACAACTAAACATCACACATATGAATAGGACAAAGAAAAACAATTTCAAAAGACTGAGCACATTAAAAAAAAGGAATGAGCACATTTTGTCTATAGGTTTGATGTATGAGAGCAAATATTCTGAATTTATTAAAACTATATTTTCTTGTCTGAAATATTCTGAACACTTTCTATATTAGTTATCTTTACAGGTGTGTCTAATTTTACAATAAAACATGAGCATGATAACTCAAGATCTTTTCTTTTTGTGGCACTATCATGGCAACAGTATTACAGTAATAAAACTACAGAGGTTAGTTATTTATCCTTAAACATCCTTAGTTTTCTCTTAATAACTTACTAATTCCTAAACCCATTGAACCACCATATTATTACTCTGTGATACCTCCTTGGGCAATACATTTTATAGTATGAACTAGCTAGAAGCTTTCTTATACAGGATAAAAACTGTCAGTCTTTAGGTGATGCCTCACTACTCAACATGAATGGAGACTA
>NW_006357595.1:0-631 GCF_000327345.1 Myotis davidii
AAAAAAAAGAGTGACCCCAGTGTAAAAATTAAAATTTTAGTTTTTATTACTGTGGGAGAAAATCTAGTTGTATGATTAAAGGAATCTACAAACACTCTACATCAAATTGCTTGTTGCAGCAACATGTAGGGTTGGCCTTAAAATATATAGATGTTTTACCTCTTTCTTCTAGCAGCAATGCATTCCTATGCCTGCTATAATAACTCATAGTTTGAGAAAGATCTGCCAAATGTCTAAGGACATATTTACCATATATAGTTTTGCAGCTCACAGATTTTTCCAGATCCTAGAATTATATAAGATATGTATCAGTTTTTAACCAGAAGTTATGTGCTAAGCATCAGTAGAGATGTGCCTGAGTTTATAGTGCTTTCAGTATGTAGGTCATTCTTATGGCATCATATTCTTATATTGTTTTATGGTTGTTAGGAGCATGGCAATCCTCTCAGTAATGCCCAGACAAAAAAGAGAATTCAAATTCAGCCCACTGCTCCTATGATGAAATGATCTACCTATCATTAATATCTATGCTCTATCACTATACTTTCTTTGTCTGGTTTAGAATTTTAGTGTCGTAGAACTGGAAACTTTGGTATAGAAACACCACTACATACTTTTTAATGAAAAAAAA
>NW_006357596.1:0-632 GCF_000327345.1 Myotis davidii
TTGGTTTGTCAACATAAAGAGTCCCAAAAGGCTACAGGACATCTCAGTTTACAAATCATTAGAACCACGAGTACACTTGATGGAAGCATTTCTTCTTGGGTAGTGTACCTATAAGACCACCAAGTTGAAGGTTATCAGGATAGGAAGCAAAAGTTCCCCAAATGGGTCACTAGGTATAATTGTGTGAATGTCTGTTCCCACCTTCACCTGGACTGATGCATTCTGGTTATGTGGTTCATACTGGTTTACAGTATTTCTCATATCCTATAGGAAAATACCCAAACCACCCAGGCTGTGGCTACCACCTGGTGCCATGATGGTACCATAAATGAGACTTTAATAACCAATTCCATCATTCTACCAAGCCAGTTGCTTCAGCCTAACAGAGAAACTGGTAAGAACAGTGAAGGTCATGGATATGAGTCCATGAATATACTTTCTTTGCTATAAAATGAGTTCCTTGGTCAAAGGAGATGGTACTTCGGATATTGTGGTATGGATAAATCATGATGTAATTTTGAACGTTGGTGCTAACAGAGCAGTTTGGGCAGGGAAGGCAAATGTGTACAGACTTGAAAATTGTGCCAATTCCTCTTAGAACAAAGGGTTACCCTATCAGTGCAGGGACAGAT
>NW_006357597.1:0-632 GCF_000327345.1 Myotis davidii
GAAAAAATGGGACATATGTAATACTTTCAAAAAAATACTTTCTTTTTATGTATTGTAATTATTTCCATGATTTCCATTATTTTTAGATTATCCATCATCATTTAACAACTTCTCTGAGAGTATATTTCATGCCACTCTGTTCCCTGCTACCTGTTAACAAAATTATGTTAGAGTATTTCTTCCCTTCTTTTTTGAGCTCAATTTCATGTCTCTTAAAAGCAAAATAGGCAGCATAACGCCTGAATTCATTTGATCATTTATGTGTTTACTCACTTCTTTTTGTAGCAAAAAATGCAGAACAACATGTATCATCTTAACTATTTTCAGGGCATCGTCAGGAGCAATAAGTAAATACATTCACATTGCTGTGCAATGTTCACCAACATCTATCTCCAGGAATTTGTTCAAACCTGTAAGTGGAATCATACTATACTTGTCCTCTTGTGAGGGCTTATTTCACTTATGGTAAGGTCTTCAAGGTTCATCTATGCTTGTGATATGTATCAGAATTTCCTTCCTTTTTAAATCTGAGTAATATTCCATTATATGTACCTGTCACATTCTGTTTGTCCTTTCACCCAATAATAGATGTGTGGGTAGCTTCCACATTTTGGCTATTGTGAATAATGCTG
>NW_006357598.1:0-631 GCF_000327345.1 Myotis davidii
TTCATTTTCAAAATTGAGCTATCAGCTATTAAACTATGTATACATTTTAGGGGGCACCCTGTATATAACAATGGATTTCAAGGCACTAGACATAAGAAAGTGAAGAGCAGTGATCCCTGAGATGAGAAACAAATGAAATGAGTCCTAAGATCATCTCAGCTTAGTACAGTGAAAGGATTTCCTACCTGAAGTGTGTAAGCTGGAGCCCAGTTTGAACCCTACAAGTACCTAACATGAAAAAGATGGAGTTGAGTCTCTGCAGAAGCCAAGGAAGTTCATTTTCAGGACAGAGGAGCAGAGGTAAAAGAGTCGCCTATAGAGAGAGTCCCCCTTGTGCATTCAGGTGAGTATTGCTTAGAGCCTATCAGTGAAGAAACTACTGGAGCCTGGGGAAAGAACCAGCTGTTCTTACAGGTAATAGTACCTGGATTTGACACAGAGCCTGGAATAGCACTGTTCCTAACTGTGAAGGAAGTAGAATACTTGTACAATGCTGGTGGGCATAGAAAGTGGTACTACCATTTTGGTAAAGAATTTGGTATTTTCTTATTAAGTAAGCAAAACTTACCTTACGATCCAAACCTACTTTTAGAACCAAGAGAAATCAAAACATAGGTCTTGCTCAGCTGGT
>NW_006357599.1:0-632 GCF_000327345.1 Myotis davidii
GAGGACCTGAGTCAGAGGAGGTGAGCAGGGAGGTCTCCAGGGGCCACGGTGCCCTGGCCTCTGCTGCTCTCCCTCCACCCTGCCCCCTCTCTCCATGCTGCCCCCTCCACCCAAACTGCCCCTCCATCCAAACTGCCCCCTCCATCCACACTGCCTCCTCCCTCCATGCTGCCCCCTCCACCCAAGCTGCCCCTTCCATCCACACTGCCCCCTCCATCCACACTGCCTCCTCTCCTCCAGGATCCAACAGCCCCCAATCTGAGCTGCGGCTCTAAGGTCAGCATCAACAGGAGGGTAAATACATGCAAGGAAAGCAGCACCACCATGCAGTGATCAGGGGCAGGCTCCTGCTGAGCAGTGCTGCCCAGTGAGCTCACGGGCTCAGTGTTCGGACCCCACACTCGGGCTGACCCCCTCCCTCCCAGGGAGCCACTGCGGCCTCTTCACTGGCCGAGGGTCATCTGCAGCCAGTGACCCCCGACCGCCCCACAACCCACCCTTCAGAGTGAGCTGGGAAGATGCCAACACATTTTTCCGTGAGTCTTTTCCAAGTAAACGGAGGGGGTCCAGGCTGATACAACCACCATCTGGGAGCCTGGGTGTCCCCCTAAAAGCAGGGAGCAGGCCTGGGG
>NW_006357600.1:0-632 GCF_000327345.1 Myotis davidii
TTTGTTGGTTATGTCTTATAGTCTGAAAAAGCCTACTTTT
The DNA here is from genome assembly GCF_000327345.1 of Myotis davidii. NCBI lineage: Eukaryota > Metazoa > Chordata > Mammalia > Chiroptera > Vespertilionidae > Myotis > Myotis davidii. Next base: position 41 of record NW_006357600.1, read on the forward strand.
TCATTTTCTTGGCACTATCTTCTGAAGAACAAAATTTTTAATATTTGATGAAGTGTAATTTAACAATATTTTCCTTTTATAATCTGTGATTTGGGGTTCTATTTAAGAAATCTTTGCTTAATTTGAGATCCTGTTTTCTTTAAGAAGTTTTATGGTTTAGTGTTCACATTTAGCTCTATGATCCAGTTTAAGTTAATTTTTGCTTATGATGTTAGCTAAGAACTTTTTTTTTCTGGCATAGGGATATTCAATTGTCCCAGCAGCATTTGTTGAAAAGACTATCCTTTCTACGTTGGATTAATTTGCTTTCACATCCATTTGAAAATAAATTGGCCCTATGACTTTGAGTGTATTTCTGGAGTTCTTTTTCTGTTCCATTTACCTATATATCTACCATTATGTCAGGATCTTGATTACTGTAACTTTAAAATGAGTCTTGGAAGTGAGGCAGTAAGGCCTACAATTTTGTTTCTCCTTTTCAAAATGCTTTTAGCTCTCTTAGGCCCTGTGTATTTGGAAGCTTCTTCTATCTTTAATTTTAGCCACTTTTTAAAAATTGGTTTCAGCCCTAACCGGTTTGGCTCAGTGGATA
>NW_006357601.1:0-632 GCF_000327345.1 Myotis davidii
CCCCCCGCCGCTTAGATTGCAGAATAGCCTGAAGTAGATACTGTTACTTAATGACACATTTTCTGTATTTTGTACTTAATTGCACATTTTCAGAAGCAGTGCCAACAAGGGCTAATTAATAAAGTTGGTAGGTTTTATCACAGAATGGTATCTCCTGGGCACTGCATTTGGGTGAGAGCCTTTCTTGCTTGGAGGTGGGTCACTTATGTAGTAGAAGCAGTAACTCAGCATGACAGCCAGCAGGGCAGGAAATTAGAAGAGGAGGAGACAAGATTGCTAGCTGGGGCTGAAAACCCGGAGGTGCATGGGGACACAGTATTCAGACCATCTGTCTCAGTCTCTCCCCGTCCTCCCAAGTACTTCCTACTTTGCAACAACAAACTAAAACTTTATAATGAATTTACCTGATTTACAGATGAAGGTATCAAAACTCTGGCAAAGAGGTCATAGTTTCATAACTGACAGATTTGGGGATTTGGGAATTAAACCTCTGGCTTTCTAATTCTAACGACTATATACTGCACCAATGTTGGTGACTGGGGAATGCAAGGAGTTACTCATTTTCTTCAATGAAGATTATTTACTGCAAATATTTCTTTCTTTGACACAAAAAGTAATGTTTAGGATTTTTT
>NW_006357602.1:0-632 GCF_000327345.1 Myotis davidii
TAAATGAGTTATATGATACAAATAAGTACTTAACAACATTAACTATGGTTATTCCTGGGCCATGGCACACTTATACCTTATGATCTCCAATTTATAGTTTGCAGGTGGCTATGCCAGAGAAGCAAGCTATCTTGTAGCCCTGCTGGCTATATGTCTCCCAGAATAGTTGAGAATGGCCACAGGAGCATAAGACTAGGCCCCACCCTTACCCCTAAAAAGGCACAGTTTGAGCTTCTGGCCCTTGGGAGGAACTGATACCAGTTTCCTCCTCTCAATAGCTGGTTGCCATTTATGTTCTTCTCTTCACACAACTAAGTTGAAGCCTTTATAGACGAAAGGCACCTGCATCATTTATATTATTTTTAATAAGTGGTGTCTTTTCATTAGTGACAATGAACCTAGTGACTACCACATGGGGAATATGGACATTCTGTTAGGGAACAGATGCATTAGAACATGGTCACAGGATTGTTGGTGAAAAAGTGTCCAAAATATTTCTGAATCCCATAAGGTTTCCAGTAGTAGAAATATCCATTCCAGACATTAATCAATAAAAGCAGTTCATCTGACCATGTTGCACTTCTTCATCAAACCCCACTATAACTCTCTATTGTCCTTAAGATAAATACCAA
>NW_006357603.1:0-632 GCF_000327345.1 Myotis davidii
TCATTGGCTATGATACTGCCACTGTGCAAAGCTAAAAGTGAGGTATTTTAACATTTATCAAGGGTCTGTATGTACTAGAGACAAGGCTAATAGATGGGAACACAACCATGAGTAAAGATAGCATCCAGTCTCAAAGACACAGTTTAATGAAGGAAAATGTTTAAGCACTATAGATACACAGGGGTGAACAGATGTTAACAGAGCAGGATAAGTTAGCACCCAACTCTGTTCAATCTACTGGGAACTTCCTTGTTTTCTAAGACCCTGTCCTAACCTGTAATTTATGTATTCATTACTGAAAATCTCTTATAGCTGACAAATCCCATCTACTGGCTCTTGGTTCCTTGCTGTTAAGTAGGAATTGACAACCAAATCATCTAAAGAAATCTCTTAACATAAAATATATAGATCACAACATACACACCAACAGAAAAGAATCAACTTTGGAGAAAAAAGACACTATAAAAAGAGAAAGTATAACAAAATTATTGTTCTCAGAGAGCTAAGACATTGTGAAAGCATCAAATAAAAAATGAAAGAAGGAAAGAACCAAGATGGGGGTATACGTAAACGCTGGTACTCGCCACCTCCCACAACTGCATCAAAATTACAACTGAAATACAGAACAACCA
>NW_006357604.1:0-632 GCF_000327345.1 Myotis davidii
GTTCACCTTAGGATCTGTTGACATGGGCAGCATTATTAATGCAATTAAAACCCACTTTCAAAAGCAACAATATGAACTAATTTCACCAATGTTATGTTGAGCAAAAGAAACCAGAGTAAAAGACCATCTATTGTGTACAATTCAATTTGTAGACAAAATGGCTTTGGTTACCAAATTCAATATATTTTAGCTTTACTTTTCTTTGTGAAAAGTTATGAATTAAAATTTTTTACAAAAAACATGAATGCAACTCTTTGCGAAAGTGTTTAGTATGTAAATAATATACCTTGTAACAACATACCCCCTTCATTGCCCCACTTAAACAACAAATAGAGATTTCCCCCTTTTTTGAAACTTATTGATATAGCTCTCTACCATAAATAAGGGTGACCCAGTTACTACTTCTCAGGGTTAGAGGATAATCGTAAGCTGCTCTCTTGTGTCTTATTTAATTAAGGAGCTTCTCTCCCTCTTGGTCTCTGCTCAGTGTCATCGCTTTCTTGTTCTCAGCAGCCTTCAGACCTATTTCTAGCAATTGATTATTAAGTCATTACAATAAAGTGGCCTCAAACAGGATCCTTCCAAGGTGATCTAAAAAATTTCAAAAGAGCCCAGCCAGTGTGTCTCAGTGG
>NW_006357605.1:0-632 GCF_000327345.1 Myotis davidii
GTTACCTACTCTCTCTCAATCCCGGTTTCTTCATGTGGAAATGAGTTTAACAATAGTAAGTACCTACTTTATAAGACTTCTGTGAGGATAAAATGAATTGAATTAGTAGAACACTTTGGGGGTTTTTGGGTGCCAAATACTAAATTCAAAACAAGGAGACCTGCAACTACCAGTACTTTTTTGGATTAATCTGAAAATTTTAGAATCACTGCTCTAAAACAGATCATTGAGACATCGATTTGGTTGTTTCAGAGACCCCTTTTTAGCATTTTTATAAGTTCTCATTTGTATTCTGAGAAGTTCCAGAATACTGTAAAAATATGCGGTAGTGAGGTGCTATTCTGAAGAGTGTTAGGAATGTACATACATATAGCCTGCTGAGTCAAAGTCAATAAGAACGACATCATCTCTGGAGATGAACGTTTAATGTAAAGGCAGCACGACAGACATCACGTAAATACAATGAACGAAGAAACATTTAAGAAAAAACATAAAACTTTTATTTTTATGTTTCCTAAGTACTAGATGATTATAGTCTTTTTATTTTATTTTGGTTTCATTAGCCCAGTTTGTATAATGTACTCCTTTCCCTGTCCATATAATATATACAAACACACAAATAAATAACTCTC
>NW_006357606.1:0-632 GCF_000327345.1 Myotis davidii
CCAGTGCACACATTTCGTGCACTGGGCCTCTAGAGTATAAATATCATTATGGACTCATGGACCTTTATTTTATTTAATGAGTGATAATCCATTTCTATCATTTATTTTAACGCTCTAATTGTCCCAGAGTTGACTAGTGGGGGCCAGGTTAAAGGACTTTAACCTTTACCCCATGTGTAATGGGGAACATATTTGTTAGGCTTTAGGCAGATGGGTGAAATGATCAGATTTGCTTTTTGACAAATTACTCTACCTGAGGCATGGAGAGTGGATTGGAGGAGATAATTTTATGGAGGGATGATGGGGCAAAAGCTATAAAGAATGTTGGAGAATCATTCTTCAAGTTCTCTAGCTCTTTATCCATCTTACAATTCCTGTGTGTATTTCTATCTTTGTTTTGTGTGTACATGTGTGGGTCTTTGTGTGTGTACATTTGTGGGTATGTGTATGTACACGTGTGGGTCTCTGTGTGTACATGTGCAGGCCTTTCATGTACATGTGAGGTTCTTGTGTGTACACATGTGGATCTATGTGTACGTGTACACATATGGGTCTCTGTATATAAGTACATACATGGGTCTATGTATTTACATGTGTGGGTCTCTGTGTATGTACACATGTGCCATGTGTGT
>NW_006357607.1:0-632 GCF_000327345.1 Myotis davidii
GGGATTCAGCAATATTTTTTGTTTTATTATTGATTCAAAAGCTTGAGGGAAATAAGTCAGATAGAAAGAAATGTTCTTGAACTCTCTCACCAGTCAGCACTAATATTTTTTTATTTCATCCTTTTCTGAAAACAAAAGAAGTTTCAGTGTCTGAAACTAATATAAAATAATAACAAATGTAAACTATAATTGAAAATAATTGTAACACTTCAAAAAAACATTGCTAACTCCAGAAACTACTCTATGCCATTTTATTTATCAAAGGAAACAGGGACAATCAACTGGCATTAGAGATACACATGTCCTAATTGTGAAGACAAACAAGTAATAATAACCTTCATTTTTATGTGTGAAAGACTCTAAAGACTTAATTTAGTGAAAGATAATAAATGAGATAGATACTGCATTAGCAGTTTATTTTCTCACTTTCCAGAACTTTTATTTATATGCAGCTAAGCGTAGAGAGAATGAAAAGATATTTCTTTCAAGACCCTATTTATTTAAAATGTTATTTCAAAACTATAATTATTTAAAACAAGTTGAAAATTTCATAGTTTTCAGTAACTGACTAAATGTACTATTTGCATTATCTCCATTATGAATGTTGATACATAAGCCAATGAATCTATTTA
>NW_006357608.1:0-632 GCF_000327345.1 Myotis davidii
ATATATATAGTGACAATAACTGCACACTGGGGTATGGTCTCCTGACCAGCTCCCCTTCCTCTGTTCTCTCCCTATAACTTCCTCACAGCAAGGTGAAGATGTGATGTTTTGAACTCAAACAAACATCATGAATTTTGCTTTTGCCTCAGAGCACCAATCTCTCCTCTGTCCTACTGTTTGTATCGGTACCTTCAGGAGCATCCTTTGGTTCTTTAGATATATTAAGTGATGATGATTTACTGATTTGTTCCTGGTACTGAGGGAAATGCAGAGAAGCGCAACCAAAATGATTAAGGGCCAAAGGGATTGCCTTAGAGGAAAAATGAGAAGAACCAGATGTTGTTATTTATTGGTTGAATGATCTAAGAGGACTATAGAAACCACTTGCAAGCATTCGAGAGCAGTGATGATAGCAAGAGATGGGAAGAAGAAAAATGGCGATAGAGGAAGACAGGAGAATATACTCTGTGTTTAATATTGAGCTGTGGAAACTCACCAGGGAAGTGTTGGAGAACCCATCATTTGAGATAGCAGAAACAGATGATAAGGGGTACATTTAATTTTTTTCTTTTCCCTGATTTGTAGTTCTTATTGGAAAAGAATGTATGTTGTGTTATTCCTGAGAAAACTGG
>NW_006357609.1:0-632 GCF_000327345.1 Myotis davidii
AAAAAAAAAGTAAAACAAAACTTCTAGATTACATATATACTAGTAGACGAATAGAAATCGTAACTTGTTTAAAACAATCATTTGGTATGGACTCAGAAGCTGGACCTATGTCCTCGGCTCTGTTTATAAAACCTTCATGATTTTAAAAAAATGTTTTTTAAAAGCTTAAAAAAAAGACTAGTGATTGATGGAAGGGCAAAATCAGAGATTCAATCTGACAAAAAGAAACATTTTGAGATGTTCTAAGTTAAATGACAGTGGGCTGGAGGGTGAACAAGAGAGACAGGACATTTAGTCTGTTGGTAACTAGGGGCCAGCTATCAAGACTGCTCACATTCCTGAGTGTGTGCTGGAACCCCGAATTAACTTCCAGGTGGCTATTTCCACTCCTATCTAAGACAGCACAGCAGCCTCTGCTTCTTGTTTACACTGAACTTTCCAAAATGTTGCCCACAACCAATCCAAAAGAGCAATCACCTCTTCCTTAGGGACTCTGTGGAGCCTATCCCAGAATTAGCCCTTCTCGACCTTTTCCCATCCCTTCACCGATAGCCAATGTACATTCTTTCAAAACAACTTACATCCTTCTCCCCACTACTTGATGTATAAAGAGGTGTTGGATCACCAATACC
>NW_006357610.1:0-632 GCF_000327345.1 Myotis davidii
TTAGGGTAGAAAATCCTTGATGAAAACATTACTTGGTCCTTAGTTCCATTTAGACCACTACTCTTATGACCCAGGAACTGATCTTTCAAATGTTACTCAATCCTAATTTAAATTTAAGTTGCCACATTTGGCTAGTGGTTACCATAATGGACAGTGCAGATTTAGATACTCATGTCCTCATTTAACTTAAAAAGGCAGATTAAATGGTTTCAAATTAGCCCTTGAAATAGACCCCAAAGGATAAAACTGGTTATATATTTTGGAGATTCAGTGCTCCATTTGTTAATTCTGATGTTTATTTTGTCTCCTGTTTTTACCCTTCTCCTTCATTGAATATAATTAAAATATATTCTATAAATTAATGTTATAGACATATGTGTGAGTATCTCTGTATGTAATTTTTATTAGTGGGATTTTAATAAATATATATAAACATAAATGAACGTACATAAAAATAGTTTGTGTGATATTAGCCATAGAGCTGTTCCTAACATTTCTCTTGTATGACAGTAATTGCCATGTCTTTGGAGTCAACTAGACACAGGGTCTCAAGTTCTAGTTCGTTGACCAGCTGAATGACCTTGGGCAAATAACTAAGCTTCTCAAGTCCTCAATTTCTTCATTAGTGCATC
>NW_006357611.1:0-632 GCF_000327345.1 Myotis davidii
TCATCCAGTGCCTTCTGAGGTTCCAAAAATCATCTCCACACCTACTGGAGAAAGCATAACCCATCCATTCAATTAATCAATGAGACAAATCAGTTTTATTTCCAAATTTCATGTCTAATGGGTTCTCTTTTCATTGTTTTCACTGCCAATAATCTCCACTCCAAGACCACCACCAAAAAAAATATTTGTCTGGACTAATGCCTTCCCATTCTGTATTGTCTTTTCTCTCTGCCTGGATGTGTCTCCCAGAGATATTCATATGGCTAATTCCTATACCTCTTTCAAGTCTGCACTCAAATGTTTCCCTCTCAAGGAGAACTATCTTGACCGTCCTACTTAAAATTACAAAACAAAATTTAAAAAATAAAATAAAATTACAACCTGTATATTTTTCTGCTAGAATGTAAACTCCATAAAAGCAGACATCATTGTCATTTAAAAATCAAACAACAAAAGAAACAAACAAAAATCCTGATGTATCTTAAGAACTTGGAACAGTGCCTGGCAATAGTAGGCACTCATTGTATAGTAGTTTAATTAGTGAAAAAGCTGAAAAGTGCTAATTCCTGACCAGGATTTGACATTGTAAGACTTTGGGCAAGACATTTCAATCTCCTGAAGTCGTTTTTTTT
>NW_006357612.1:0-632 GCF_000327345.1 Myotis davidii
TATCTATCTATCTATCATCTACCTACCTATCTACATATCTGGCATCCCAAAGGATTTGTCTGGCCTTCTTCCCCTTGCTAATACCCCTCCCAGTGGAATCCCTCTTCTGATTTGGAACACCAAGGATTGGTTTTGCCTGTTTTTGTGCCCTTGTATCAATGCCTGGATCCTTACACTCAACATCAGGTTTGTGAGATTAGTACATACTGTTGTGGTAGCTGTAGATTGTTCATTCTCATTATGTGTCACAGTGACCTCAAAATGTGCTTTCAGATCATTAGTATAAGCATTGTAGAAACTTGTGAGTAATGCAAATTTCTGAGCAAATTCTTGAATCCCCACCTTGACCTGCTGAATCAGAAACTCTGAGGGTATGGCACACTTTCTGTATTTTAACAAACCCTCATATGATTCTGATACACACTAATTATCAGAGACATTGCTACATAGCATTCCATTCTATGAATATATTGTTATGTATTTATCATTCTACTGCTGATGGAAATTTGGTCTGTTTTCAGTGTAAGACTAGTATGAAGAGCTAAGAACATTCTAGCACATGTCTTTTGGTGATTGTTAAAATGCATTTATTGTGGGTCTATATCTAGGAGTATAATTTCTGGGTCATAGGG
>NW_006357613.1:0-632 GCF_000327345.1 Myotis davidii
TCTATCCACTGAGCCAAGCTGGCTAGGGCCACTACATACTTTTAAAGTGTACTCATAAAAGTATTTTGAAAATATTTCAAGCAGGCAAGCCAGTGTTTTCAGAAATAAATGTGGTCTTCCAAGAGAATTTTTTAATGGAGACAGCAGATATGTGGCTATTATAGGTATTTTTAAATGGTAACATAGCTTTATAGTCACATATATAATGCAGCATTCTAAGATTGCAGCAATATTTGGATCACAGATAGATCATTTCTCTCAAGGAAAATTATAATAACTATTGTAACATTTTGAGTGCTAAACATGTACCAGGCACACAAATTTTGTATTTAATACTTAAAACAGGCCTAGGAAGCACATTATTATATTCATTTTTCATGTGATACAACTAAATCTTATAGAAGATTAGGAATTAAGCCAAGTCTCATGGTCAGGGCTGTCTTCCCATAAGGCTCGTACACTCAACCATTAAGTATCCTTGATAGGAGAGAAGCACAGCTATTTCTGCTTAGGTAGGAAATGAACACGTGAATTAACTTATACATATCACCACTTGAGTGTTATTGGAATACTAAATAAGATGACCTATGTGAAAGCATTTAGACCAGCGATTCTCAACCTGTGGGTCGTGA
>NW_006357614.1:0-632 GCF_000327345.1 Myotis davidii
TCATCCATTCATCAAACTTGACTTTAGCGCTTAACATGTCCCAAGCACTATGACACTTGCTGGGAGAAACCACAGTGAGTAAAACTTATATAGGCCTTTTTATCCTCAAAGAGCCTATAGTTCAGTGAGCGAGGCAAACATAAATTAAACAAATTACTACAATCTATTATAATGTTCCAAAAGCTAAGCACAGGGTGCTATGGACTGTATATAGAAGACTTGCCCCAGGCTAAGGCATCAGAAAAGGGGTCCCAGAGGGAGTGATATTTGAACTGAGACAATGCTCGTAATATTAGCTACCATTTACGGTCATTTAAAAAGTATTAGCTCATTAAACCACACAATGGCCTATTGAATTAGATACTTTATCTCATTTTGTACTTGAGAAAACTGAAGCTAAGATAACCACAACTAGGAAGTAACAGAGCCTGCAATTGAATCCAGATGCTAACTCCAGAACACATATTGTATTCTTAACCATTAGTCATAGGTCCTCTCCAAAGAAAAGGATGAGACAGAGCATAGTAGTCTGTTCAGGATGCAGTAACAAAATACTTAAGAAACATAAAATTGATTTCTCACAGCTCTGGAGGCTGGGAAGTCAGTTTCTGGTGAGGGCTCTCTTCCTGGCT
>NW_006357615.1:0-633 GCF_000327345.1 Myotis davidii
TTTTTCGGTCGCCTGGTAAATTCTGTAACAGCTTAAATAAAATAAGTCATGTTGTAACCAGCTTACTAAATGTAAATTCTACAAAAATTTTAGAGGCAATGGTGAACAGTAAGAACACAAAAGAGTTCCAATTTCTTTTCCTTATTTTTATACCCCCTTCCATTTAGTGCCGATTTGCTCTGTTCGCTCCTTCTACAAATAGTTTGGGTGTGTAAGAAATCAGATGTATTTTATTCTGGGGTATAGTTTCAGCATATTTACTCATCAGGGAGCTTTTGTCTTAGGTATTATTTAGAATCACTTTCTAGTGGTCAGAAAAAATATTGTTTTGGGAACTATTTCTGAGGAATTTGTGTTTTTTCTTTCAATTGAAGAGATGGCCATAATTTCTATAAGATCAAAGTCAACATTGTCACTGCTATATTCCAGTAGGCTTACTAATTAAAATTTAATAATTATAAGAATAAAATAATTTAAAATGCTTACTTAAAATATTATGCAATTATATAATTATATGTTTTAAAAATCTGAGATAAAATGTCCTATAAAGTATTTTAAAGAGTAACTAAAAATTGCATCATGATTTTATTGGTATTCAAGATTGTATGACATGGCTCATAATAGATTTCCTGC
>NW_006357616.1:0-632 GCF_000327345.1 Myotis davidii
CTTGCACGAATTTTGTGCATTGGACCTCTAGTTTTATTGAAAATGTTGTTAATCACTTATTCTGCCTAACTTATAAGTTTAACTTTATTACAGATATGTGTAAGTAAAACAATATATGGTTTGGTAATACCTGCAGTTTCAGGCATTCACTGGGGGTTTTAGAACATACTCTCCACAGAAAAGAGGGCACTACTGTATATAGAATTGAACTGCTCCATTCTGTCTGAATTAATGTGCCTATGTGACGTGTCTTAGCTAAAGAGTAACATGTGTTTGGGCAGAAGCTTAAGGAGTCAGTGTAGATTTGCTGTATTTCCTTTGTCTTGGAAACCGAGGGACCGAGTTTCCCTCATACTGGGTCCCTGAGTGAGGATGATAAAGAACAGAGCCCACCAGCTAATCTATAATGGCAAGTGAGCTAGAAACAAACCTTTGTTGTTTTGAAGACACAGTTTGTCAATGCAGCATAACCAAGCCTAAATGATACATCTATCAAAAGAAAAAATACATATATCCTGTGACATAGCAGTTCCACTATGAGTAATATCTTCAGCCAACATACTTGGACAAGAACACAAATATGTATATATGGAATTTTTACTGCAGCAGTTTGTAAAAGCAAGATTTTAAGG
>NW_006357617.1:0-632 GCF_000327345.1 Myotis davidii
CCCGGCATCCACATCCTTGCATCCCTCCTTCTCCCCTCTCACTAAATCTGCTTGTTCTTCAGCTGCCTCAAGGCTCCAGGATCCCAGCTGCTTCGTCTAACAGGCTTTCCAGGCTCGCTTTCCCTGCGGCCTGGAATCCACAGTCAATCTCTATACTGGTTTCCTATGGAGAACACTCAACTTCCTGGATTTTCCTCTGCATTTGCTCTACAATTCACCTCTCTCTCTTCTGCACAGTGGAAACACATAACTGCCCAGTGACGATGGCTCCACTGAAAGCTATTTTCTGGCATCTTCTGAGGCTCACAGTGCTTCACTCTAGGTCTTTATTTTCCCAGGTGTCTTCCTTTCCTATTTCCCTTTATTGTTTTTTCTGACCTCCCGTCTCTCCTTCGTTGCCCCCATCCCTTCAACCACTGCAGGTAGGACTGTCTTTCTTTTTTCAGAGGCAATAGAAGTCCTTAGATGGGAACTCTCCCTTTCATCTTTAAACTTGTCTATAAAAGTATTTCTTTCCTGTTTTAAAAAAGAGCTGCCCCTTTTCCACCACAAAGCTAAGTCCTTCCCCACCATTTAGTTTTCCTGATTGTTTAAAAACATAAATGTGATGGTGCCATTTTTTTTTTTTTTTT
>NW_006357618.1:0-632 GCF_000327345.1 Myotis davidii
CAGCAGGACTTTATTAGTTCTGCATCTAATGTAAACTGGACAAGGAAAAGGCAGCAGGAGATGCAATAGCATAATAGCAGAACAAACTGAAGGAGTAGTGGAGGCAGAGGCATTATATTGGTAGGAAGGAAATAAAAGGGCATTGGTAGTAGAAGAATCTCAGAGAAGGGTGTGACATCAGTGGAGTGTGGGTTGAGTTTGTTGAATGAGTTGTATCCCACTTAAGTCTCTCCTTTATAATTGTAAGATTTCCTCCCCTGTGGCTGCAAGGAAAGAACTTCATGTGCTGGACATGATGGAAAGAGACTCTATGTTCCCATGGTAACTAGTCGTTAGTGGTTGTGATTCTATTGCCTGGTACCTGGAATGTACTCACTACATGGATAGAGACAAACGGATACCATCTGTACCATCTATATGAATTACCATCTGCTGATTTGCTGTATTAACAGAAGTGGCATGGTTAGCTAAGAGAGATGTTATTAGTTGCCACTTTTATAAAGAACAATTTTGAAATCACTTTTATTCACCATAATCTTATGTAACTTACCTTAATATTATAGTTTACTGGTGAGGAGTTCTTAGAGCGCAGATGTTAATAGCCTCCTCTCATCCATTCTAGCATATGGAAA
>NW_006357619.1:0-632 GCF_000327345.1 Myotis davidii
AAAAAAGGGTTTGGTGTGGGTTTCAAATGAATATTTGGAGCATACAGTTAATGTGATTTTTATATTCACTTTTAGAAAATATGTAGTAGGACAAGTCGTGTCCCATTTTCTTGTGGTATTGGTCCCAAGGGCCAGTAATTGGCAGACATCATTAGGGAAGGGCGTGGTGCCATCTGCGTGTACAAATAAGGAGCTTGCCACAGCACTGAGGGTGTTGATTGTCTTGTTGCTCAGACAAAGAACTTCAGTGCTATTCAGAGCTGGACGTATCCTACTTGCTAATGCCACTCCGCAGAAATTGTATGAGTAAACCAGGTCTTAACCATAATTTTAGTTGGTGTCTCTTCAGAAAGCATCAGTATTTATGTTTTAAAGTTTAGTGCTTGGTTTAGAAACAAAATACACACCACTCCCCATCCAAAAAAATCAAATAAAACCAGAAACCAACACCTCGGCTTAGCCCTGTCAGAGAGCCACTGGCAAGCCTGTGTTTTTATTAATAACTTCTTTCAAGCTTTCAATGACAGTTGATATAATTATCTTTTCCTCCCTTTGCAAATTGAAATGTTGAACATATAATGTTTTAAAGACTTAGTTGTGCCCTGGCCAGTGTGGTTCAGTTGGTTCGGTGT
>NW_006357620.1:0-632 GCF_000327345.1 Myotis davidii
TTCTGTTGTGTAATATAATTCACACAAGGGAACTTAAAGATTTTTTTTCCTGATTGGCTGTTGTTTTAGCAGTAGCTCCAGCAGTTTCCTCTATGGTTTTGGATACGTTTCTAATAGTGTATATTTATTCATTGTAATACCTGCCCAAGGAAAAGTATTCTTCCAAATCTGGTACCTTCATTAGGGCTGACATGCCAGGTATTAAACCTGACTATGTATGTAAATAGTTGCATGTTTTGACCTGTGAAGTAGGTTTAAAGGTGATGTCCCTGTGGAGCTATCATCCCAGATGGAAATTAAGGGGAAACAAAATATGTAATGAGTGCTTGGCCTCTCATTATTTGTGAGAAGTAAGGAAAAGGAAGGTGTGTAGGTTATACAGGCCTGAGGTAACCAACAGTGGCCACATTGAAGATTTCCCCATGAAGTCCTCTTTGAAAGTATGCATGATATGAGTTTCCATGGACTTTTTGTAGTCTTGTAGTATGAGTTTCATCCTGTTTTCACCACCATTTTATAGACATCTCCACTTACAACACTGGCCCATTTATAAAAAATGCTGGTGGATACATTAACTGGAAGATTATCTACTACTAGAGGCCTGGTGCACGAACTTCATGCACGGTTAGGGT
>NW_006357621.1:0-632 GCF_000327345.1 Myotis davidii
ATGAAATCTGACCTCTTGCCTACTTTTCATAAATAAAGTTTCCCTGGAACACAGCCATGCCCATTTGCCTATGCATGGCCACCTTCCTGCACAACAGCAGAGGAGAGCTGTTGCAACAGAATCTGTCTACAAATCCTAAAATATAGACTCTCTGTTTCTACAGAAAAATCTTAACTGACTCCTTACCCATCATTCATGGAGGCTGAGCCTCAGCTCCCCCTCAGCCAGCACTCTTGCTCCCAGAGACCTTTTGCTTCTTCCAGTTGACTGATGGAAGTGACAGCCTGGGATAGCACAGGTCACCAGGGAGCCAGGAAACAACCAGATTCAGAAGGAAAGTGCTTGTTGGACCTCACTAAACACAAAGTCCCTCACACAGTGTAACTATGCTATTGAAGCAAGGTTTGATATTTCTGTGTATTTAGACAGAATAGGGTTATTCAGATGACACTGCCATTCAAAGAGAAGAAAGTATGTTAATATTTCCTGTAAAGCTTTTGGGATGGGGTTGGCCAAAAAGGAAATCTATGTCTAGATGTCTATTAATATCATCCCTTAAAGTTTCACTGAATGTTTATTTTATGGGTCTCTCAGAGACTCTCCAGGGCACTGCGATGCTTCTTTTGCATACA
>NW_006357622.1:0-632 GCF_000327345.1 Myotis davidii
TATTTAAAGGGCCAAAAAGTTGAGAACCACTGTTTAAGAATAATCATAGAGCTCCCAGGACGCGCCTGCCCAAGTCAATGTTCTTAAGATCGTAAGGCATTCTTCAATATCTCTAAGGCATTCATCTCAATCTGCAATTGGGTATGTAACTTATGAAATTCAAGTTTCTTTCTCCAAATATGGGAGCACAGGCCCATGTTAGTTTCTGGTTTCTATGATAATCCACTGAGCCTACCATCGTATCAGGGAGACAGTTGGTACTCAATCATAGTTACCATTTGGGGAGGTCCTGTTGTATTTTAACACACACAGAATCACTGAGAATTTTACTATAAGTTGGGTTTGATTCAGTAGTTTTGGGATTCGATGATGCTGGCCACACTTTGAGAAACAAGGAGCTAGACACTTATGGTTGAACATCTGAGGTCTAGAAAGCTTAGGAATTTGTCTATTTCATCCAGCAGTTTGGGGAGATACCCTGGATTCTAACCCAGAACAGGGTGGCCCCCTAAGTTCTCAAGCATGCTATTTGCTTTCTAAACTCCAGTCATTCCTAAATGTGGCACCATAACCTCTGTCTCCCTACAAAAATTGCACCTATCACCTTAGCCAGTTTTGCTCAGTGGATAGAG
>NW_006357623.1:0-632 GCF_000327345.1 Myotis davidii
GTTATGTTTTTAAAAATTACCTAAAGTTTTGATAATGATGATGATGATGATTTTTGTTCATAATTTATTCATACAATAGTTTGACTGTAATTTTATTGACTATCAAGGTGATAGATACAAGGCCCAATGAGTAAACACATTCCTTCTTTTCATGGGTACTGTAGTAGACAAGTGATCAGTCTATTTGTGAAGAATAGGAGCGCAGAGAAGAAATAATTATGTCAAATGTTGGGGGATCACAAATAGCCTCACAAAACCTTAGACAAACCCAAGCAAAGTAACAAAATAACTGCTAAGTACTCATCACAGATGTGAAGGCATGAGGGAAAGATGGAGGAACCATCACAGTTTGCAGAGGTTAAAGAAACAGCAATGACATGTAAAATAGCATCCTGGATTGAATCCCAGAATAGGAAAAAACGGACATTTGGGGAGAAACTAGTGACATTCAAATTAGGTCTTAGTTTATTTAAGGTTATTGAACCAATGGGAATGTTTTGACTTTGGTACTTGTACCATAGTTATGTAAGGTTGTTAGCATTAGAAGAAGCTAGCAGAACAGTACAAAGATTCTGTACTATTTTTTGCACATTTTCTCTAAATATGAAATTATTTTACAATGCAAGTAAACA
>NW_006357624.1:0-632 GCF_000327345.1 Myotis davidii
AATTCTGCCTGTTTCAACATTTTTAATAAGCTATTTACAACTTGAGTCCCCAGCTAGATATAATGCGAACTTACTTTGTATTCTCTTACCACACCCACCCTACTCAACCTAGCAATTTAGTTATTGATAAGAGTTGCTAATCCCTCTATTAGAGACTTCAGGATAAGGACACCTTATTAATCTGTGACTACCAAGGCACTTGTAAAGTGTTTTGTAGTTTTAACATGCATTGAATTTGATGTTTCTAGAATATGCAGAATGATTAATGATGGCCCATAATTAAAGTGCAAGCTAAAAAGAATAATTAAATAATGTCTATTCATGAAGAAGTTATGTCTGAGGGAAATGATAAATACCACTTAAAAATTGTCTAGTCAACATTTTAAATTTAGAAAACATGAAAATTAGGGAATGATTTGTGTCCCACAAAAAATTATTTTCAAATGAATCTGAAAGAATAACACAAAAATAAGCTTTTGTAAAATGTGTATCATATATTTTGGATATTAATCCCTGGTTGGAGCTGTTGTTTACAAATTTCTTCTTCCACTCTATTTGTTATTGTTGTTTTGTTTTGTTGGTGGTTAATTTTGCTGTGCCATTTGGTCCTGGACTTTTACTTTTGGGGAGGT
>NW_006357625.1:0-632 GCF_000327345.1 Myotis davidii
AAAAGAAAAGAAAAGAAAACAGAAAAACATGGTGTGATTTTTGAGAATTACATATTTGAACAAGAAACTGTTTCATTTTTCATCAAACACAAGCTTGGCTGTGCACCGGATGCTCTTTAATGAGCTATAGGTTGAAAGCAAACTGGAAGGTTATACATTCATGCATTAGAAAAAATATATGCATTATTTATTGTATGTCTTTCTTAAAATATCCCTTTTTTTATCTCTTTGACATCCTTAAATACCTATCTCTCCAATTTTTAAGATTTTATTTTTTTATTGTCTTCTTTTTTCTTAATAATTCTTGTTTTTTATTGTCCCCACTGCAGTTCTCGTGTTTTGGGGCATAATATTTGCTTGTGTTCCTTGTCCATTATTTCATATTAATTTCAGCTCACTCTATCAGCATATTTATTTCTAGCCACATATTTACTTTTGTCATGCTATCTGGGCATTATAAATATTTGTGTAGCTACTAAAAATTATCTCCCTAACAGAAAAACAGACAATTTTATATTCTTAATATAAAAATGGTATTGTAATGACAACCCTCTAATGAGACTACTTTGTAAATCAGAAAACACTTAATACAATTATATTATAACTAGAGGCCTGATGCACAAAGATTCATG
>NW_006357626.1:0-632 GCF_000327345.1 Myotis davidii
TTTTTCTATATGAACCATGTCGTGCTTACCTTAAAATTATTATGCATATATTATTTTGAATAAGTCAACATAATAAAATTAATAAGATACAAAAGTTCCTTTTCACAGAAGTAAATAGTAATTTCCTTTCCTTTCTTGTCTCCCAGCATCCTGTTCCCTTCCCTTGAGGTGATCACTGTTAACAGAATTTTTCTGATTAGCTTTTTTGAAAACATTAATTTTTAAAAGACTTAATTTTTATTGCAGTTTAAATTCACAGCAAAATTAAAAGACAGATACAGAGATTTCCCATATACAACCTATGTCCATATGTGCATAGCTCCTCCATTATCAATATCCCCCACCAGAGTAGTACAACTATTACAATTGATAAGCCTGTGAACAGGTCATTACCCAAAGACCATCATTTACATTAGAGTTTACCCTTGGTATTGTACATTCCATGGACTTGGAAAAAACAAAGCTCACAGTAGAATTACATTAAATAGAGACTAGAAAGACAATAGGAAAGATCAATGAAACTAAAAGCTGGTCTACTGATAACACAAAATACTAAGGACCATAAGAAATTACTTATCAACTGTATGCCAACAAATAATCTAGAAGAAATGGATAAATTTCTAAAAACATAC
>NW_006357627.1:0-632 GCF_000327345.1 Myotis davidii
TGTTGTTCCACTTTTTTATGCATTTATTGGTTGGTTGCTTTTTGCATGTACCCTGACTGGGGAGCGAACCCACAACCTTGGCATATGGGGATGATTGATGATTATCAACTGAACTACCTGACCAGGCCTGGACCATAAGGTTTGAGAGTTCAGTGTTACTTTATAACATATGTTGAAATTTTTTAACTATTTGTGTATTTGCCTAGTCTTGTCACCAGACTTATGATGGTAAAGAAGGGGTCTTGGAGACTATTCCATTGCCTGGAACACAGGTTAAATTCTCCTCGTATGAATGGTTCAGAAATATGTAGAGCCATAAACATGGAGGCCAAGCTATGAAATTGTCATATTTGCATTTCTTATTAGACTAATTTCCATGAGGGAAAATATTGTGTCTTATTCTCTGTTGGAACCTCAGTGCTTAGCATAGTAGGAACTGAGGAATTTATGAAATGGATGAATACTGGTTCCCACTTGTTTTCATCCTCTATTCCAATGAGAGAAGTACGTAAGATCGACTGAGTATGAAAGGCTTTAGACCTAGTTCTTGAACCAGTTTAACAGATTTTTAAAAAAGTTTTTATTGATTTTAGAGACAGAGGGAGAGGGATAGAGAAACATTGATGTGAGAG
>NW_006357628.1:0-632 GCF_000327345.1 Myotis davidii
ACAACATGAGGAACTGTATTAAATGGTCACAGCGTTAGGAAGGTTGACAGCCACTGCTCCAGAGGGAGGGAGGGAAAGGCCTGAGTGCTGCAGCTATGCTCAGTTCTTCAGAACTTACCAATCAGGTAACTCCTTCCACATCCATGGAAAAGAGGAGGGGGCAAGAGCCCAGGAAGATCATGGAAAATGCCTCCTCGTGGAATCCTGAGAAGTAGGAAACAAATCTGCCCCCTCCTACAGCACTTCTATAGCACGCATCACCATGAAGCAGGTCTGGCAGAAGTTCTTGGGGGTCAGTCTGCCTTAACATGAGTTCACATCAATTCCTAGAACACCTGTCCCAGAATGAAAGGTCAGCCCGGAGAGCTTCTTCTGGTAAAACTTGCATGTCCATGAAGTAGCATAACTTCATTAAGATTGCTCTATGGGAGAGTTTAATTTAGTTTTCAACCCTCAGTCTTCCTTATATGGAAGCCACCTCTCTGGTACCTCACAAATCTGACCTCCTGTTAAAACATTTGATCCAGAATGACTTCCAAACCATGCCACAGGAAGCAAAGGCTCTATCTAGAGCTGCCATCAGCAAATCAACAAGAAGCCCCTCATCATTTGAGACTCCATCTGACCCTCCT
>NW_006357629.1:0-632 GCF_000327345.1 Myotis davidii
CAATTGACTTTGTTTTGAATGTTCTTCTTCCCTCATCACCCACTCCTCAGTGTTTTGTTTCTTAGAAAACTGAAGACGGGAAAATGCAATGGAGGATTTGGGAATAATTAAGTTGGGAGCCACTACTGCTGCTTTTCTAGCCTCTGGTCTAGGGACCAGAGATCCCCATGAAATAGCAGGCTGGTGAATTCTCTGTTAGCAATCATGAAGCAATAGGTTGACCAGTTCACTTCACCAGCGTCAGTGTGAAATGTAGCTTTATAAATAATCAAAGGAAAATGCTATGTAAATATTATTGACTGGGTTGTCACATGTCTGCACTTTGAGTTATTGAAACACAGATTCAGAAAGCATTACCTGAACTTACCATAAATCTTGGGTTTATAGGACTTGGTAAGAATATGATTTCTAATGTGTCTATTTCTGGCATAGACCTAATGTATGGTTCTAAATTGAGTCCTATTTTACTGTTTCAAGGTGTCATCATTTTCTGCTTTGCTAAGCAGGTTGGTATATGGAACTTATGGATGTGGAGGATACACATGGATATGTTAAAAATAAAGAGTTAATATATTATGTATTATGCCTTTGCAATGTGGATGGAATCTGTGTGTGTGTGTGTGTGTGTGTGT
>NW_006357630.1:0-632 GCF_000327345.1 Myotis davidii
AATACAATGAATAGAGAATTGGACATGGAAATACATGTATAAGTGTGCAATTTGGATTTTAACATCAAATATGAGCTCCAATGCAAGCTTTAATAATGCCTATAGTTAGTGTATGGAAATCTAAGTGCCATCTAGATTATTACATTTACATTAGACATAGTATCAATGAATGAAACTGAACATAGAAACCAAAATAAGCCTAGAAATTATAGGAAGGAAGTATAGGATTTATGACTCCATAGGGGTCAGCCGGCACCTGTCCCTTCCGCAGTCACACAAACACAGCCTGCAAGTGCACATAGCAGGCAGGGAGAGCACAGCTTATCACAGCTCCTTCATGGCAAGTGTCTGAACAAGGGGGGTATTTTCCTGATTAATAAGAGTTGGCAAGTCTTACTTTCTTGGCATTCACTACTCTGATAGAAACAAACTATGACTATAATCCTTTACTTCTTCTGGGCTATTACACTTAGCTTGGAAATACTGACCTCACTGGAAAGATTAGTAATCTAGGTGGCCTCAAAGGGCCCAAGGTGACTTCTTTGAGGTGTTTATTATATGACTGTCAACTTTTGCTCCCAGCTTTAATTTTGGACATATTTCTTAAACAGTGATGATATGCTTTAAAAAAA
>NW_006357631.1:0-632 GCF_000327345.1 Myotis davidii
AAAAAGTTCTTAAATGAGACAAACTTCATTGCATCCACACCAATGAAAGCTCATTTTTCCTCGTTCAATAAATAATAAGTATTTATTGACTACTTACTGTGTTCCAGGCATCATTTTAACAAAACAGATAGAGTCCCAATCCAAGGGAGCTCATGTTCTAAATGCCAGAGGCCAACAATAAGCAAATAGAAAAACCAGTAAATAATCTGCTTGGAAGAAAAATCAAGTCGAGTCACGAGACAGCGTGCTGGGGGTTGGCTAGGCCTTTCCCAAGTTTCAGTGAAAATAGTCCCTTGCCGTCCTCAGATTTATCAGGCGCTGATGCATTGAGATAATTGATCTATATCTGAGTCTGCCAATCAACCCCCAAGTGGGAACAGTAATACTGTCCACCTCGTGAGGATTAAACAAGAACGGTCATTCTGGTGAAGTGCTTAATGCAGTGTCTGGTACACAAGGCAGACTAAATCAAATGCGGCCAGAAAGAACTAGGGAGGCGGGGGGAACCACTATTGGCAAAGGCCATCTCATTTTCTCTCATTTCAGTTTCCTCTCCACATTATTTGTGCTTCCTTCAGGCAGCCCATAGCTTTATAAGCAATTGACCTTTGAACTGAGTAGCTGCTCCAGAT
>NW_006357632.1:0-632 GCF_000327345.1 Myotis davidii
AGCTTAGAAATCACTTCCTCTGGGAAGCCTTCCCTGACCTCCAAGTCTGGGTTAGGTACCCCTACTCTGATCTTCTATAGTGCCATGTTTCCTCTCTCCTGAAGCACACATCGTATGATATTGTACTAGCCTGTATATTTCTTAAAAGTATTGATTGAGCCAGTGTCTTCACTTCTTCACCTCCCATTCTCTCCTCAACCCATCCACTTAGGCTACTATCTCTACTACCGGAGTCGGGCTAACCTTATCAGGGCCACCAACCAACTCTATGAGCCCAATCCATTGATCACTTCTCTCTATTCAACACAGCTGACCATACTACCTTCTTCAAACACTTTCATCAAGAGCTTTCCATGCCATCCTACTCATCTGGTTTTCCTTCTTTGTCCCTGGCTACTCCTCAATGTCCTCTGCTTGCTCCTCATTTTATGCTTGACCTCTAAACACAGAAAGACCCTAAAAGTGCACACTCTATAGGTGATCTCATCCAGTCCATGGCCTTAAATGTAAACATGCCAGCCATATGCTGACGAATCCCCAATCTATACCTCTTCCTAGAACTCTGGATCCTGACATCCAACTGTATACCTGACATCTCCATTTGGATTAACAAATAAGCATTTCACATCAAT
>NW_006357633.1:0-632 GCF_000327345.1 Myotis davidii
TCGCGACCTACAGGTTGAGAACCGCTGCTGTAAATAATGATAACTAGAAATGTAGTGCTAATTATGTGCCAGTCATGTAAGCCCTTTACATGTAGAAATCCATGTAATCCTCCCAATAACTCTGTGAGACCAGGCACATTCCCATTTTACAGATGAGGAAACTAAGGCAGACATCAACTAATGCCCTTTATGACACAGCTAGAAAGGTACAGATAGATAAAATACATTTTCATGCATCTGCCTGGAGAGTGAATTCTCCACTGATAATACTGTTTCTACAGAGAAATTCTTTCTCAATCCCAAACAATTACTTCCTAACGAACGTTTAAATGTAATCAACCTCAGGGCTTCATGTTGCTGTTTAGGAGTGGGTTTCAGGCTCTGTGGACTTCTAGGGAAGAAGAGCCTTCCTCGGGGTCTCCTACCTCACAGGCACCGCTTCCTGTCTCCCCTCTGCCCTTCTCTCCCCCACCAGCGGCAGGACACACTTCCATAAGAAAAACAGCATGAATGCCTTTCTTACTCAAATACATTTTGGAGAGAGCAGATCTCTTTTGATGGAAGAAATTACACAAAAGAATATCTCTAAAGTTTGCCAAAATTTTGATGAATTGAAATTACTTTTTTTTTTT
>NW_006357634.1:0-632 GCF_000327345.1 Myotis davidii
GAGAGAGAGAGAGAAATTTATTGTTCCACTTATCCATGCATGGATTGGTTGCTGCTTGTATGTGCCCTGACTGTAGATTGAACCCACAACCCTGGCATATCGGGACAATGTTCTAACCAACTGAGCTGAAAATATGATATTCTTGAATGCAAAATTAAGAAGAAAATATTTAGTAAGACATTGATCAAGGAAGTCTCCCTCTATTAAAAATGAACAAGCACGCTTACTAGATGAGTCTCAGTGACAACCAATTTCTACAGTAGGAAAGCCCAGTATGAGTAATTGATATACACAGATCACAATCCAGTGCATGGAGTGAAAAATCATCACTAACTCCCTTGGAGGGAATGAATATAAATTATCTTATTAAAAAAAGTTGGACCACAAAATGCCAATCTCAGTCTTTGAAAAATAAATAAAGTCAGCACTATATTAAAATAGACTCACTCATATTTGTTTGTGGCAAAGAAAATTGCTTCTCATGCATATAACCGTATCCCCTTTGGCTTCATAAACTTTCCCCAGTGGCAGTAAATTGTGATATTGTCAACAAGAGATTATGCTTTTTCAAGCATGACAATTTCAAGTTCAAAAAACTGACTTGGAGAATATTACTACAGTCTTTTTTTTTT
>NW_006357635.1:0-632 GCF_000327345.1 Myotis davidii
AATCATCGATCTGCTGCCTCCTGCACATCCCCTGCTGGGGATCAAACTTGCCACCGGTCATGTGCCTGATGGGAATGCAACCGTGACCTCCTGCTCATAGGTCGACACTCAACCACTCGCTGAGCCACGCCAGCCGGGCTGAGTTATTTCTTCAGGATTCTAGAATTTTTTTCCTCTGTAATGTTCCCTTCCAAGTTAATTTTATGTAGGCTAATATTAAATTACTTTGCAATCTCTTGAAATGAGGAAGAGAGTGAGTCCACAATGAGCTGGGTATAAGAAGTGAAATAGAATAGGACTTAACATCTTCTAAAGATAACATTAAAGTAGCCCCTAACTGATAATTGACTAGGGAGTGGGACCAATAGGCGAAGCTCACACATGAACTATTTATGAAGTATGCAGCATTGTCAGGAGCAAGTTCTGAATCGTGTGAAAACATTCTAAGAGAAAAGCAGGAGGAGGGTAGGACTTGATGTTTGAACCAACAAATAGATCCATTTATGACACAAACTGATCTTACTGAGCTTGTGGAATCAACTTTAATTTCCTAAAAGGCGTTGAGCTTCCTGTTGGTGCTATTATTTGAATTTATATCCACAGCAAAAGTACCACATCATCAATTTTGCCCA
>NW_006357636.1:0-632 GCF_000327345.1 Myotis davidii
CACGTGGAGTAGTGAGGAGGACATTGCCCTGCTCCGAGGACTCAGTATCTGGCCAAGCTGCCCTCCGTGTCTGAGGGGACAAGAAAACCTTCTCAAGGATGTAATTTAAGTATTGAGGGTAAATACCCCTCCCCGCGCCCACACACACACACATCTATGCTGGGCCAGACTGTCCTTCATATCTGAGGGAACAGAAGGACTTTCTCAGGAGTGCAAAGGAGACATAAAATAATTCACCCAGACAAACACAGCCCCGCTGCCCACCCCAGCCCCGTGCAGGTGAAAGAGTTGAAAGTGGTTGCTCTGTGGAATAGGAACTGGTGAGGAGGTGGGCAGGTTGCTGGTTTTCATAGTAACCCTTATAGAAGGGATTGCCTCTTTGAACTCCATGCTTCATGACAAATAGAAAATAAATGAAAAATAAAGTTTTAACAAAGGGAAATGATGAGACTTTAGAACCAACACACTCAAACAAAAAGGTACCAAGAGAGAAATATTACATAAATTTCAGAATTCAAGAAAAAAAAGACTTAAAAGAGCTGTTATTTTTTAGTGATCAAAATTTTTATTCCTAATAAGTTTACAGTGAGACTTAATTGTAATAATCTAATAAAAGAGAAACATGCAAATTG
>NW_006357637.1:0-632 GCF_000327345.1 Myotis davidii
TTCCCCTAAATCTGTTTTGTTTATCGAGTCTGTCAAAACCTTAGGAACATGAGTCTTAAAGCTGCAACGGAACATTTTGGGGATGAATAATCATTCACAGAAAATGAGAGAAATTTTTTTAATCCCCAACTATCTGGCTTCATTTTATGTAATTGTAATTACATGTTTACTTTCTTTGCAGCTAGAAGAAATCCTAACTCTTTGAAACAATGAATCTAAGAGGCAAATTTTAACATGTTCACAAACACGTTTAGCATTTTCACAAATTTTAAAGACTATTTTGCTATCAGGTCTTCATTTATTATTACTGAGGGTCTGGCTGTGTCTCTCTGTACATCATGGTGATGGAGTCTTAGTGAGTGTGAAGTCCACCCTGATTAGCTGGTTCATGCCCCTCTGTGGTCAGACTCCAATCTTTTTTAACGTGGTGGTATTACAAACCCTGGCAACCACAGTGCATAACAAGGAGGAAGTGAAATCGCTTCAAAGAGACCTTTTCCCTTTCTGTAACGGTTTTGAATGTTTGTATTGTTGAGTCACGGTTCCAGGAAGAAAGAAGCCACTATGTCTTGGGGCTTTATTTTCCACATTCCATTAATAGACTTGGGGAGGGTGAACAGAGCACTAGAAAA
>NW_006357638.1:0-632 GCF_000327345.1 Myotis davidii
CCTGACCCTGTCTGTCCGACCTGACCCTGTCTGCCTGTTCCTTTCCGCCTCAGCTGCTCCTGACCCGGAGTCTTGCACCTTTCTGTGCTGGTAGCTCTGCAGTCTTCCCAGGTTTGCAGGGCCCGCTTTGTGGTCTCCCTGCTGCCCTGATAACTGGGTGCAGAGTGGCTGCTCCTCCTGTGGCCGTGAGGGCTGTCCTGGAGCCCGGAGGAGGTCAGCATTCCTGAGCTGACCTCCCAGCGCCCCCCACGGGACCGCCCTGGCTGCTGAAACACCCACCCTTCACCAGAGCCACATTCTTCCCAGGTTTATGCTTTTGACACGCCTCTCTGCACTTCTCCACTTTCCCGAACCGCCTGGCATGTCACAGGCCACTTTCAAGACATTTTGGGGAAGTTTTTCCCATTTCTTCCCACTCTTCCCACTCAGTCCCTCCCCGAGTGCTCATGTCACCCCGGAGAACGCTCTGTGTGTGCCCTACACACGTCCGGCCTCCACTTACACAGCAGTCGTGCCCTCTCGGCTGTAGAGGTCTCGGCGTTTTCCTAGTGAGTGTACAGTGCCCAGCATGTGGGACACATTCAGAAATGGTTGTTGCTCAGCAGGTGTGGCTCAGTGGTTGAGCATTGACC
>NW_006357639.1:0-632 GCF_000327345.1 Myotis davidii
TAAGCTTGGACATTAATGATAAATTGACAAGTTGAAGGCTTCTTGATTTTCTTTCCAAACTGTGTATCAAAATGCCTACTGTTCTTGACTCTTACCAAGCATCCTGGGAGTCCCCAAACATAGCAGGTCATCCAACAACTCCATGCCATTGCTCATGTGGTTTCCTGAGCTTGGAACCCCCTTCCTTTCCAAATTTGTGGCCTACAGCTCCCACTCATTCCTTAATGTAAGGTCAAATGTTACTTCCTTCCTAGGCTTAGGGACCCATTTATTCACTCATTCAACAATCATTTATTGAGTACCCACTTCATGCCAATTATTGTGCCCTTGAGTGAGTTAAAGGGGTAAGCAATTCAAAGAAAATGCAGCCTGATATGAGATAAATTTGATGTATTTGGGGAACACTTCAGCATGATATGCAATACATCTCAGACAAGTAGCTCCTGAGCTGAGTACAAAGAGGTAGCTGGAAAGCAAAAGAGAGAAGTTGTCAGGGAGAGCTTTTGTGGTTTGCTTGGTTTTCTCTTTATGTTTTTAATCAAGATGAACTAAATAGGGTTTATTGTAAGAAAATTGGTAACAAATAATAAAATTACTTTGAAAAAGGGATAAAATAAAGTTTTCTTCATCTC
>NW_006357640.1:0-632 GCF_000327345.1 Myotis davidii
GTGAAAAATCAATAAAATATAGTTTTTTAAAAAGGGGGTAAGTGTATAGTGTGCCATTTTTAGCTAATGGATGAAGCCACCTGCTCCTCCATGTCACTGTGTCTGAGGTGCTGCCATCTGTGAGACAATTATTTGAGTCTCTCAGACTTGTTGACTTCCTCAGTATCCTGTGAAAGTGCAAAGAGCGAACTCTTCAAGTCTGCCTCAGAAAATGCTGTGAAAAACAGGGATAGGGCGTGAAAGGAGCCCGAGGACAGGATGCTGGGGGGCAGAGCATGCTTACAGGAGAAGGACGAAAGCCAGGGAGACACTAGTCACTTCCCCGGGGGATGGACACCTGTGGGTGGGTGGGGAATGGACTCCAGCCACGGGGAACCTGGTTCAGGTGCCAGCCCTGCCACTTAGAAACATGGGGCCTGAGAAGGCCACCTTCCCTCTATGGTTCTCAGTTTCCTTCACTGGAAAGAAAGGTGGGTTGAGACGGAGCCCACAGTGACTTCCAGCTTTGAAATGCTGACCGTGCTGCTGGGAAGAAGGGCCTGAGGTGCACTTGGAGCCCAAGAAGCCTAGACTGCCCGGCTTCCGGCTGACCCCGGGAGGGTGCACCCACCCAGAATAACTCTGCCCCTTGG
>NW_006357641.1:0-633 GCF_000327345.1 Myotis davidii
ATAGATAGATAGATAAATAGATAGATGATAGATCAAATAGATAAATTATAGATAGGTGATAGATAGATAGATAGATCATAGATGATTGATAGAGTGGGAGATAAATATCTAGCTATTAAGTCTTGGTCATGGTGTTATTACCTATTTAAATTATTGACTTTTCTATATATTATGATTCTGCTTCAAAAAAATTGTCATACTAGAGAGTAAAGTATAATTTGGGATTTTTTTTTAACTTATCGGTTACTGTTGAGGTTTGCTGCTCCCTGTCACTCATTAAACATCTTTTATATTTTTAAAATATTTTATGTCCTTTTTAATTGAAGTATGTTTCACATATATCATTATCCATATTTATAGTGTAGAAAGTAATAAATTTATACATTGTAACATTATTTTCATTGTAGTGATATTCAGCATCTCTATCGCATCACACAGAGAATCTTTTAGTTGTTGGAATAATTAAGTTCTAGTTTCTTAGCAAGTTTTATGATTATAATACTATATTGGTGTCTATATTCACTATACTGTGTAGTAGGTCTCTAGGGCTTATTTATTACTTATATGTTTGTAACCTTAAGCAGCATCTGTCCTATCTCCCAAACCCCAGTTCTGGAAACCATAATTTTACTT
>NW_006357642.1:0-633 GCF_000327345.1 Myotis davidii
CAACTATAAACATACTTTTGCCCAACCCTGTATATAGGGCTTTAAATGAAAATCTCAAACAGGTTACTGTCTGGCAGTTATGTGAATATGTCTACCATAGCATCTGGAACAGAGCAGATGCTCAGTAAATATCTGCTTTCTTATTTTAAAAGTTGGGGTAGGGAGAGGCATGTAGTTAGGAAGGCTTTAGTAAGAGACAGAAAAAAGGAACATGTCTCCACAAACCTATGAATTAATGACAAACCATGAAACTAAACATGAGAGTAAAACATTCTGCTCAAGCACGGAAGTTTCAAACTGGTGGCTCTTGAGCAAAATAGGTATGGTGCACAGATTTGTTTTATCCATATAATAAAATATGAATTTGTTGCAATTCTTAAAAATCAGGAGATTTCACATATAAATCTTTATTTCTGGCATCCCTTGAAAAATAAAATAAAACACCCAGAGGCCCTCAAGGCAACAATGGGCTAAAGCTTGAGTCAAAGATTCAAATGGCAGTCTTTTAGATTTAGATGGGGTGGGCTCTCCTGTTGGCCACAGTCCCCACCGCTCCCCCTATTGTACTTCTAGACCAATTCACTCATTTTTGCCATTTGCCTTGATATTGCTGGCATTAAGTGTGACTATATA
>NW_006357643.1:0-633 GCF_000327345.1 Myotis davidii
TAGTTTCATTGCCTATAGCTAACGGACCAGGGAGATTTGAATGGGATCAAATATGACCAATAAAGCAGGGATACTGTCATTCTCTAATGATTTTTTTGAAAGCTGAAAAATAAATGAAAAAGTTCCTCCGAATTAATATGCCCTATAGTAGCGTTTCAATAATTTTGGTCATCTTTGGGAAGATAAAGGTAGTAACTGAAAGAAATTGTAAAACTTTATTTGCTGGATAGTGGCCACCTATCTGTCCATAGTAATTAGTGCAACTTGCCAACTTGTTGATTGTTGCCAGAGCCAGTCTTGCTGTGTGGCTGTAAAGTTTACACTGAGTGTAAACGATACTACAATGAGGTCAGGGTCTCGGCCCACTAACTGGCCTAATCGAAGGCAGCCTCGAGCGATCAACTGCGACACCGAATCATGAAAGGGAGTTCATACCTTAGAATGAGCCAGGTGTAGCCATTCAATGACTCGAGCAGCTTGCCAAATAACCCCAGTGGGTGTATGTGTACTGGGAAAAATTAAAACCTATAAAGGAAGGGAGTAATCAATTCTGGTGAGCTGTGCTGAATTTAAGGCATCCTCGACTTTATGTAGGGCTGGCCTGGCTTCCTCTGTCAAACAGCGCGGGGATGT
>NW_006357644.1:0-633 GCF_000327345.1 Myotis davidii
GATGGTCTTAGGTGACCCCTGTGAAAGGGTCTCACAGGTTGAGAACCGCTGCTATAGTTGATACATGTGGAATGACAGGTAACATGTTTCATGACTGAACAAAGGATTATTGTAGACAATACTATAGTGGAATAAAAACACGAACATCCAGGTGTATATGGCTTTCTCACCCAGCCATTCTGCTAGGTTTTCACTGGAGTATATTCTCTGTGTCCTATAATTCTTTGTCATTCCTCTCCAAAGCTTCTTCCTTTGAAGAAAGACATGTAGACTTGGGACACATGCTAACTAAATCCTCGTGCTTGACTGAGAGCACACATGCTGTTACCTAGCACCTATCTACCTACCCACCTGTCTGTCCATCCACCTATCTACCTACCTGCCTATCTACCAACCAACCAATATATGCGTGTATGCAAATGTGCTACGTTTTTTACTTAATATGTGAACATATGCAAGTGTATCAAATACTTTTGTTACCAAGTACTTATTGACTACCTGTGTTGTGCCAGGTACTGTGTTTTAAAATTTATTTCCCCCCTAAAAAAATTAAGATTAGAAAACACTGTTTTCGAAGGCTTAACTACAAGAAGACTGCGCCAAAGACCACTACGGGGGTGCACCAAGAAAGCA
>NW_006357645.1:0-633 GCF_000327345.1 Myotis davidii
TGCATTGCCCTTTCTGAATTTTAGTATCCAAAATTAAACAGCGTTCCAAATTCATTTTGACAGGGTGGCCTATAGCGGGCTTATCAATTCCTCTGATAAGCAGGCTGTAACTCTATTAATGCTGCCGGGATTAAATTAGCTTCTGCTAGCTTGTCAGACTATTTGCCTTGATTAACTGAAAGGCCCCAGATCTTTGGCACGTGAACTGTTTTCAAGCCAGGGTTCCTCCGTCCTTTCACTTTCAGTATTGATTTTTGGAAACCAGATCTAGAAATTTGCATTTATCCTTATTGAATGGCATTGTTTGGTTTCGGCTGATTCCGCCTTTCAAATTTATTCTGATTCTTGAGTCAGCAAGCAAGTAAAATGGTTATGGTTTTTATTCGATGTTATTGAAACCTGATAAGCATGCATTCAAATGTTTTCTCCAATTCATCCACGCCAGTGATCAATAATGGCCGGAACCTTGGCATTACTAGGTAGCAGAGAGTCTCAAACTTAGGTTTAGGGTTTTGGTTTTCCCTTACAAAATATAGAAGAGAAATTTTCATTTTAAGAAATGTATTTTTGTTTTGAAAATCCTATATACTAAAGAGGTGACATGCAAATTAACCCTCACATCCTCACAAGATG
>NW_006357646.1:0-632 GCF_000327345.1 Myotis davidii
AATATGCAAAGAACTCTTAAAACTCAACAATAAATAAACAACCCAATTAAAAAATGGGCCAAAGACCTGAACAGCAACCTCACCATAGAAGATATTCAGATTACAAATAAACATGAAAAGATACTCAATATCACATATCATTAGGAAATTGTGAATTAAAACAACGAGACACCACTACATACCTATTAAAATGACCAAAATCCAAATCACTGACAATAATAAATATCAAAAAAGATGTGGAGTAATAAGTAACTTTCTTGTTAGTGTGAAAGGATGTCAATTTTAAATGGAACAAAAATATATGAAATGAAAAAAATCTCACACATGTGCCCTTAGAATACCAGAATTTAAGAACTGAGAGACTGAGTTGCATTAAATTTCTGATTTACAGAAGACTGAGAACCAGCTTAAAAGATCTTTCCATCTTCAAGCTGATAAACTTACTGCTTGCACTCTGGCTGTACTTCCCTCTCTTTGTACTTGCCTATAAATACAGCCTGTCCCAAGCCTCAATGGATCTGTTTATGGCTTGCTACAGCATGCATTTGTTGATTATAGTTCATCTGTTATTCCCAAATAAATTCATTTTCTAGTAATTTGTTTGCCTCAGTTTACCTCTTTATTTAGGTTGA
>NW_006357647.1:0-633 GCF_000327345.1 Myotis davidii
CCCAATACCTGGTGGTTCCATTTCTCAGATATGCGTATTAAGTAGGCACTTATTAAACACTAGTATCTAAGAAAATAATTAATTTGGTGGACCCATCGCTCTACCTGTGCTTTGCATTGTAATTTCTTCTCTTCACCTCAATAGTCAACTACCACTTGGGAAATAAATTATTTTCTTCGACATTTAATCAAGTTTAATGGTCTCTTGTACAATTAAGCTACAGGTAATCTCCACCTATAATAAAAGCAACTACCCAAACTCCACTTCATCTTGTCCCTCAGCTATCACCCCATTGCTTGCCTACCATTTTTAGCAGCTCTTTTTGAAAGAGTTGTCTATACTCACTAAATATTAGTGTTGACCTCCCACTCATTCCTCACTCTTTAACCCATATCAGGAATCTATCCCTTAGAGACTTCCTCCGAAATAATTTTTAAGGCCTACTGTGACATCCATATCATTACATTCAATGGATATTTTTCAATCCTCTAACTTGAAATGGAAACCAATCAAATATGGAGATTGCTTGATCCTTTTTGAAGCCCTCTCTATCCACATGCTCCTGGTTTCTTTCCTATCCTCTTCTCACTCATTTGCAGACTTATCTTCTACCTGACCATTACATTTTTTTTT
>NW_006357648.1:0-633 GCF_000327345.1 Myotis davidii
TATCATTAGATTAGCTGGTATCTAAGAATACTTTCCTAATCCAAAATTTTGTAGCTTACACCGTAGTACTTTTCTATGATTTGGGATAAAAATAATAATAATATCATATTCTTTTGAACAGAACTGCTATTCTAGGCTACAAAAAAAATTGTCATTAAAGGGACTTGCAGAATTTTCCTAACTAATCATACTCTAAGTTACTAAAATCAACGTGTGTACATGACCCTAAATTGGTATTTGCTTTAATTGAAGCATGAGCAAGAGTCATTTTCTCTTTCTGTGTAGGACACTCAGCTACATTTGGATGATGCCATCAGAAGCCAAGATGACCTTAAAGAACAACTGGCCATGGTTGAGCGCAGAGCTAACCTGATGCAGGCTGAGATTGAAGAGCTAAGGGCATCCCTGGAACAGACTGAGAGGAGCAGAAGGGTGGCAGAACAAGAGCTTGTGGATGCTAACGAGCGTGTGCAACTCTTGCACACCCAGGTGAGGTTCCAGACTATGGATGAATAAATGCACGCCCTAAAGCTGAAGACAATTTGAGAGAATAAGCTTGTTCATAAAGTCAGGAGTAATCTTGGCAAGGTTTTGGAATTCTGAAACTGTAGATCAGTAAAAACATTCTGGGGC
>NW_006357649.1:0-633 GCF_000327345.1 Myotis davidii
CCGGCCCGCGGGCCATAGTTTGCCCGCGGCTGCATTAGATGGTGACTCAGTCCATGAGGGAGAGAGTTCATTTGTTTCATGAAAAAAGCAGTTAGGAAAAGTGTATATTAAATGCATTTAATTGTGTATATATTTTATATAAGTATGGGATTCTTATTTAAACAGTAAGCATAGATCAATTAGATATAAAAAATAATTTGAGAGACAATGTAAAAATAACATTAACAATACAAGTCACTTTTATGTATTAGGTGGTGTTATATTCCAAGCACTGAACACTAGGTTATTATATCATATTGCCTCTAATGCTTAAACAATCCTACTAAAGTAGGATTTGTGCTCTTTATTTTATGGTTGAGTAATTTAAAGTTCAAACATTTAATTAGTTCACAGAGCAACATGCAGGTGGTAAATGCAAGAGATATGAATAGAGTCCAGGCTAATGTGAACTTAAGGCTGCTGTTCTTTCCACTAAAAGGCCTAGCCTGCCTATTAGAGACAAAACATATAAGATGCAAAAGTGCACAAATGGAATGAATTTTTAATACAGTCATCATAGTCAATGAAAAGTGCCACATGAGCAGTATGTGTAAGACAGCCTTATCGGCTGCCTCACTGTCATGATTTTACATG
>NW_006357650.1:0-633 GCF_000327345.1 Myotis davidii
ATATTTGGAACAACGTAGACGCATAGAATAGGGTTATGCTACGTTCATGTCCCCTTGTCCCCTGCTACCCAAAGAGCTGAGAAATGGAGGTTAAGACAGGAGTGTGTCACCCATCAAGACTACTGACTGTTTCACTCACGCAACTCTAGGTGCACAGCCGACACCGAGAGCAGGACAGAAAGAAGAGACAGTGGCCGAGAGACATAAAAAGTCCCTTCGAACTGCAGAACTTGGGATTTTAAAAATAATCATACTTTGCAAGAATAAACAATGAGGTAATGGTCCGTCAGGTCCTCTGCGGCCAATTTGGACTTGAAACAGTGGTGGGTCACTCTCAAATATGTGAAGTTCACATGCCGTTTGGATCCTGATCAAGGCATTCAAGTAGATGAAGCTTTTCAAACCTCTGGAGACTGGGAATGTGAGCTGGAAGTCTCAGGGGCCTTTCTGGTGCTTTTGAATCTTGTGGTTCGGGTAGAAATGAAAAATGAAGTTCAAGTCAAACGCTTTATATGACTTAAAAGGAGATGGATGGGCATTCAAATATGGACTTAATAGAACAAATACTCATTAAGCATGCCGCTTCCCAAAGTTCATAATCCCTTTTGTAAAATAGTCTTTATAATCTGTGTT
>NW_006357651.1:0-633 GCF_000327345.1 Myotis davidii
CTATTTAGTCTGAGAAATA
Source organism: Myotis davidii (assembly GCF_000327345.1). NCBI lineage: Eukaryota > Metazoa > Chordata > Mammalia > Chiroptera > Vespertilionidae > Myotis > Myotis davidii. The sequence goes on from NW_006357651.1 coordinate 20, forward strand.
AAAATAGGTATTATTTCCTCGATTCCATAACTAATGAAAATAAGGCTAGATGCTTTTTTTGAACGTTAAAAGTTAAGCTGTTGAATTCGGCTTGAATCCAATTTTCTCTTCTGAATGGCATGTTCTTTCCACTGTTTCTTAAATGTTATTTATACTAATGTATTCACATCCAGCCTCTTCAATGAGATTGTAAACCTCCTCAATTCATGCATTTTACTGTTTTTAGTTTATGTAACAATACTTAGCTCGCAATAAATACACGAGGAGCATTTGGTGCTGGTGATGATTGTTTCTCTTTCAGGGGTTTATGCTATTGTCTCCTGTGTCTATTAAAATGACTTTTCTAAGCTTACTTGTCTGTGTAGGTGCTCATGGTTAAATTTAATTTGGCAACAGTTATGCAAGGAATAGTGATGACACTCTTAGTAAATATTGATTGTTCTGAACATCAATCTTTGTAACAGATCAAAAGTGAATCGCAGGCAAGGAAATGAGAGACAGAAGGCAATGGGAAGAACACATAGTTAACTCTACAGCAATTCAGGAACAGGAGACAGTGCCTGTGTGCGAGGTAAGGGAAACTAGGACAGGTGCTGCGCTGGGTCTATGATGGC
>NW_006357652.1:0-633 GCF_000327345.1 Myotis davidii
CTGACACGCGTGTCTTAGGTTCGCCATCACTGTTTGCTGCTGGGGGTGAATGTCAAGGGTTGGTTGTGGTGGTTTAAAGGATGTGTGCATAAACTGGAGTTGGGGTGAGGAAAAGAGTAAATAAATGAGTTTTCTTCTTATCTAAATTAAAAAAAAATTGTGTTCTGTCTTCTCTTGTTGCTCCCAAGGCATCAGAAGCTGGTCTTTTTTCCACAAGTCAATGGAAAAGAATGCTGCAACCTTAGTCTTAGATTTGCAGTACCTTTATTCCAGAGAATTCTATTCCCTTGGTTGAAACACACATTTACAATTTGTCCCTTGTTCAGTCTATGAAATTAGGGTCAGCCAGGTGGTCTGCATGACTTATTTTACTCCGTATACAAGTGGCATTAATGGAAATAAATGGCAAGCCTTTCATTTTATGCAGTGCAGATGTTGGCTAGTTAAGCTTGCCTATAAACCATATTTTATCCATAAACTCCAGTGTATTCTATTTAGAATCACAGAGTCAGGAACTAATAAGTACAATTAAACTCTTAATGTACATTAAGTTCAGGGAGGCCCCAATGTTTGGCCTGATCAAAGTTTTATCTATAATCTTAATGGCTTGGTTGAAGCACATAAAGATACTGA
>NW_006357653.1:0-633 GCF_000327345.1 Myotis davidii
CTCAACCACTGAGCCACACTGGCCAGGCCTAATGACTTACATTTGTAAGTCACTTTATATTTCACATCCATACAGAGAAACGGAGACATGGAGAGTCAGAGAGAGAAAAAGCAAGACAAAATGACCCCCCTCCCCCTATGCTCAGCACAAACCCACAACCTGCTCTTCTCCACGCCTTTATTGTCACCAAGCACCTAGTTGCTGTTTTGGGTTTGGTTTCGAGGATGGGGCACGGGAGCAGTGAGACTGCGTACCCAGCACTTTAGCAGTGCCTAGAGCACATACTAGTAGTAGGCACTCATTGAAAGACTGAATGATTGTATTTGGCTTTCAACATAATCCTTTAAGGTAGGTATTGTTGTTGTCTGTATTTGGCCAATGAAGTTAATGTTTCTGATGAAAGTTCCCTAGCTAGTCAGTTACAGAACCAAGAGTTAAACCCATGCCTTGGCGTTCCAAAATTTATGCTTTTTTATTATAAAATAGCATCACTTAAAATGCATTTATGTATGTGAATATATAATAATTATAAGGTCAACTGGTGGTAATATTGAGATAGTAGTACTATGTAGTCATTACAGGTAATGTTCTGTAATTAAACATACTTGGATTTAAATCTTGATTCTGCCTTAT
>NW_006357654.1:0-633 GCF_000327345.1 Myotis davidii
CTGTTCTCACAGCAGGTGACTTACTGGTTGCAGGTCCACCCTTTGATGACTCACACGGGAGGAAATCAGTTGCTGCTTCGGTCTTCGACACAGAACATGGTTCTCCAGGAAAGGCTGAGGACAGGCGGCGAGAGCGGCGAGACACTGAGAGTTTAGAGCTAGATGACACCCCAGCAGGTACTGCTAGAGACAAATGCTTACCTCGGAAACAGGGGCTTCTTTCTCACTTGGGAGACCCTGATAATCTCTGTTTTATTTGTAGTTCATGGCCTTAATAGTAACAGTGGCGTAGGAATCATCTGAAGTCACTAATACCAGTGCCATTGAAAGTGATGAATTCCGTCTTTAGAGAATTGTGGCAAAGATGTTTACATTAAACCAAACTTTTCCCTGATACTTTTTATTTTCTTCTGTTATCTTTCTACTTAGTACCATTATTATGATGATTGGTCATTTTATAAAGTATAAGTTACTGATTTAAAATGCTTTCTGGACTCAAATTTAATCTCTCACGTTTCTGTTAGCAACCACAATTCATTTTCTATATCAGTATTTTCTCTTTAACTTTCATAGTCAATTTGCTGAGTGATAGCATAAAGCAGGGTTTCCAAACAGTTTGTAGCCTCGCAATTT
>NW_006357655.1:0-633 GCF_000327345.1 Myotis davidii
TGGTGAATAATGCTGCAATGAACATAAGAATACATATAGCTTTATGAATAAATGTTAACATTTTTCAGACAGATACCCAGAGAGGGATTGCAGGGTCATCTGGTAGCTCCATTCTTAATTTTTTGAGGTACTTCCCATCTGTTTTCCACAGTGGCTGCACCAATTTAGCGGATGTACTTATTTCAATTTCTCCCCATATTATGACATCAAATTTCTCTTCAAGGTGATATTAAACAAAGTGAAAAACTGGAACACAACAGGACTTTACATTGTGCATTATGAATATCTTTTTTACTATATCTTGCCAGTGAATATAGCGCCCAAGAGTTGATTCAGATCTACAGGGCAGTGTAGTCGAAATAGTGTGAATGGTCTGCAGCTCTTAAGGACTGCCAAGGACTGTTAGTGAGGCAGAGCCTGAAATCCTCTGACAAGCATATTGAGAAAATGCCTATGATACCTGGAAGTCAGGTAGCACTTGTCACACCTGTCACACTAGTTAAACTGGAAAATGCTAAGAGTGCACATTTTTTATAGGCCAAACATCCAGTGCCTCCTGAGTCAAACCTGAACATGAACACGATTTTGTCCATAATTTAACTATCTTGAAAAAGCAGTTCACAGTGAATTTTA
>NW_006357656.1:0-633 GCF_000327345.1 Myotis davidii
TTTTTTTTTTTTAATTACTAATATGAGGAATCCATCATTTGCTAAAAGTATCTCCTTTTTGGGATGGTGAATATTGGTTTTCCTCATTGCGAGCCAGGTGGGAACTTGGCAAGGAAGGAAATATGGGAGTTTATTAGTTAGGTACATAGATGGCTTCCCTGTGTAGTAACCTATAAAGCACAGTTAGGTTGAGCTCCCTTTCCAAGCACAGGGTTGCACATTTTTGTTTTTGCTTGGAGCAGGATTTGTAACTGTGCTCATCATTTAGGGCTGGCCGGAAAAACAAATAATTCTATGAAATTATAGTCACTGTTAGATAAACTTGGCTGCATTATCAGCAAGATCCCATTGGCAGTGCATGTGCTTTCTTCTTCAGCCCATGCTTTGGAGAGGAATTCTGAACCCAGGGTGTTGGTGCTGGACAGGAATTATTACACAAACCCAATGTTTCAGCAAGATAGTAAACTGCTGCTTTTCTCAGTGCATCTGGACCTTTAGGGTGACTCTTAGGCCTTGGCTTGACCTTCCCGATTTCCTTGGCCAGTTTCTGCTGTTGGACCTGTTTGTTTGGTTCAGCCATGTCTTTTAAAGTCTGAAAACATGAAGACAATTTTAAACAAGAAAAATCTCTTT
>NW_006357657.1:0-633 GCF_000327345.1 Myotis davidii
AACATTTATTCTTTTCCTTTTTTCAAATAGCCATCCTAGATGGTGTGAAGTGATACCTCATGGCGGTTTCAATTTGCATTTATTGAATGACTAACAATGATAAGCATCTTTATCTTTAATAACATTGAAAGATATTTCAGGGAATGGAACCATCCAGGCCTTTTCCTTGTCTTGAATTCCCACTGTCCAAACCATCAGCAAGTCCTGTTACTTATAATGCCAAAGTCTCTTAAATAAGTACACTTTTCTATGCCTGTCCTATTGCCAATCTGATCCAGTGCAACATGATCTATGTCTCCAGACTATTGCTTCAACTTCCATTAGTTGTCTTGTTTCCTCCATATTCCACATAGCAGCCAGACTCTTAATGATAAACTTGATCCTGATGGTCTACCACTTAATATTGACCACGTTTCTCTCACTGAATTTAGAGGAAAAAATAAAAGAAAGTTTTGTGCCACAACTTATGTGAACCAGAATTATGTGGTATCACTGTTGTCCCAACCATGTATAAAACTGCTCTTTCCCATGGACACTGCTTTCCATCAATTCGAATCTTTCTTCAGTTTCTGGAACAGTCCTTAGAACATTTCAAATGCTCTTACATTACCTTAGAAAACCACTCCCAAGCCC
>NW_006357658.1:0-633 GCF_000327345.1 Myotis davidii
ATGGCAAAGTGATCTGGAAGTAGCCTGGGGCAGAACCACTGGGAAGGGTCATTCTCTCAGTTATCTGTGTAAGAGGAGATCAGGAAGACTAACATCTAAGTGCTCAGATGTTTCCCCTGGCCCAGGACCAGGGGAAAAGTGCTTCTGAGAGTTGGGGGTAGGAAGAGGTGGCAGTAGGAGAACAGTGATAATAGTAGTAATTCTCATCACATCCACATTAACTATGTTCTTCATGTTCCAGACACTGAGCCAGCTAAGAAATGTACCTGCACCTTATTAGGAAACCACCCTAACACAGTGTAAGGATAAGTATTGCTAATATTCTCATTGGTTTATAGGTAATGAAACTAAAACTTAAGGAAATCAAGCCATTTACCTAAGGTCACACCGCTAGTAGGTGAAGGGGAAGCACCTTTAAATAAGTTGAAGCTTGAGCTTTAGTACTGGCAGAGCGGATGGGACAATCGACACTTTTCAATACTCAGAGAGGTCGTGAAAGAAAGATGCTGGATCTGGATCTTCAAGAAGGTGTAGCCCAGCGCCAGGGACCAGCAGGGTAACAAGGGAAAGGAGAAGCCATTCCTGGAAGAGAAAACAGCCTTTGGCAAGACTCCAAGGCACATGCCTGCAAAA
>NW_006357659.1:0-633 GCF_000327345.1 Myotis davidii
ATAATAATAATGTCAAACTAGCAATGCTTCTCAGCAGGCATTGCCTTTCTGACTTCTGTACTATGGGTAGATGTCTTTAAAACACAACCTCATTGGGTCTGTTGCACACTGGCTAAGTGTTGTAGCTCTTATGGTTTGCAGTTTGTTTGTGGTACCAGGAGGGTATTGTTGAGTTCCTAGTTTTAGTTACTTTTTTAGTGAGACAAATCACTGTGAAATACCAAGTATTCATTTACTAAATGTGACCCATTAGATATAAAAACTAAAGCTAAGATCCATTTTTAAAACAAGTCCAATTTGTTTTCATGTGGATAAAGTAGAAACATACAACATCCTAAATTAACATCTTTTTTCTTTTTTACATAAAGTTATCATATGACACACTTTAGGGATCAGGACTAAATAAATGAACTTCTTTTCAAATAATTTTGCCCCAGATTTTAAATTACCTATCATTAACATGTTTAATAATACTGCATACTATTCTATTAAGAAAGAGATTAACAAAACATACATGCAACTTACACATTGTTGGTATTTTTTCACTGCTCTGTCATTATCAAAACTTCCTTACTCTTACTTCATTTAAGGTAGGTACAAAAGAGTAATTCACTATCAGAAGTCTTACCAAGA
>NW_006357660.1:0-633 GCF_000327345.1 Myotis davidii
GATATTAACCCCTTATCTGATACATGATTTGCATTTTCCTCAATTCCGTAGGATGCCTTTACATGTTGTTAATGGCTTCCTTTGTTGTGCAGAATCTTTTTGTGCTTTAAATTTCTTGTTGCTATTCTCACAGGGAAATTTCGCATTTTATTCTTAAACTTTTAGAAAATGAAAGCCAACTCATACTGCTTCAACAAATAAGGTAAAATATATAAATTCCCACTTTTGTCCTTCAGGAAATGAGGAATTATTATTTTATGTTTATTTTGCTTTTTCGGGTAATGTTAATTATATGTATGTAGCACTGAGCTGGTATCTATTTAGGCAAGACAAATACAGTGTCCTGTTTTAGAGCGTTAAGGAAAAAATCCATCTTCTGCTTAGTAACAATGTATTGTGTTTTGTTGAGCTGGATTTATACCAGATTTATCTCAGTAGAGAGCAGACATTATGGTAATTATTCATGCATTGCATCATCTGATATAATAGAAATGTCATTTTATAATATTGTGAAATGGGAGGTTTCAGACTTCTTGATATGATAGAAATCTCTTCTGCTTCCTCATTTTTCTTAACAAGTTGGGGAATCCCAGATTGTTATTAAAGGGCCAGTTTCTTTTATGACTTTTCCAT
>NW_006357661.1:0-631 GCF_000327345.1 Myotis davidii
AAAAATATATCTGTATATACACAAAAAATAAAAATCTGGAAATACAGAGTAGTTGTGTTACACTGGTGATCTTGTGAGTATTTTGTTTTTCTTCTACTTGTTCATCACATTTTCTGTGTTTTCTTACATTGATCATGTAATGTTGTGTCATTTGAAAAGTAAATAAAGAATGAGCTGGGGAAAATAAAGAAGTGTTAATGAAAACAATGCTGTCATGTTAGTTCACATTTGTAATATTTTCTCCTTAATTTAAGAGTAACTGAAAGAAAATTAAGAATTTTGTTTTTATTGCTAATTTATATTCATCCAGTGATCTCATTCATTATTAAAAGTTAATAATTGAATCTAAAGTCTGCAAATCTGACAGTACCCATTGGATATTGGAAAGTGTTAAAACTGGCCCGAAATCTTTGTTTTATAATCATGAAAATATGTGTTTACATAGTAAATAATTGTCCTTTTCAAACCAGTTTATTACAGTACTGTTTTAGTATTTTTTATTTTCTTCTTAAAAATAACTCCTGTATCCTTGGCACAACTAAAACTGTGGTAACCCTAACAGGTTTGGCTCCGTGGGTAGAGCATCAGTTTGCAGACCAAAGGGCCCTGGGTTTGATTCCAGTCAAGGGCA
>NW_006357662.1:0-633 GCF_000327345.1 Myotis davidii
TCTATGCTCAACCACTGAGCCACACCGGCCAGGTGCTCCCCAGAAGTTTTGCCTGGATGAACAATTAGCTGATCCATATGAGCAGCGTGAGTGGTCAGTGAGAACAAACAATGAAGTCAGGGAGGGGTCTGGAGGCTGGGGCCCTTTTTGGAGTCTTCCCCACCCTGCCTTGGGCCTTGGTGACCACTCAGTGCTCCATTGCAACCACCCAGCCATCTTCCCTGTTGCACAGGGAGCCTAGGTGCCCAAAGGTGCCCACCTGCTAGAGCAACAGAAAGCCGAGGCCCCAGGCTAGCCAGGCTGGGATCCAGGACGATCCCACTAGAGAGCAGGCCGGTGAGCCCCTTGCTCAGAAGTCTTCACCAGGCTTGTTCATCTGGCCCTTCGTGTCCTCATCTGTCAACGGAAACCCTTCATCTTCTCCTTGCCCAACTCCCAGGCTTCGGAGGTGAAGTCTCTCCCACATCCCTGCAGGAAAAAACTGGGGGAAGCCCTAGCCAGGTAGCTTAGTGGTTACAGTGTCATCCTGATACGCCAAAGTTGCAGGTTCCATCCCCAGTCAGGGTACATGCAGGAATCAACCAATGAAGAGAAAGAAAAAGTATAGAAATGGGACTACATCAAACCAAAAAG
>NW_006357663.1:0-633 GCF_000327345.1 Myotis davidii
ATCATTAAGGGAGAAAAGGGGGAGGGGCTTCATACCCATTTCATTGGCCAAAGCTAATTGGCCACACCTAACTTAAACTAGATAGAGGATGTGAATTTGTACCTTTTATCCTCAGGAGAGGAGTGCCAGAATATTTGTAAGGAGCCCTAAGTATGATCCCACTATGGACAAACACACAGGATGCAAGCTATTTTATGTATGATTCCAGAACCTCCACTCTTGATCATCATATGAAACTGCCTCCCAAATTCTATTATAATTTTGAGATACAAAGAGGTACAGTTGCCAGATTTAACAAATAGAACACCAAGGTAAATTTAAATTTCAGGTATTCTTTTAGTGTAAGAATATCCCATGCAATCATTGAGACACATTTATACCCAGTTACTGGTTATTTATCTGGAATTCAAATTCAACTGGATGCTCTTCCCTGTTTTGTGGCAATCCTACGGAAGAGCTTTACAGATCTCAAATCTGGTAGGAAATACCTAACCTCCTTTGGATGGACAACCATGCAATAACAGAGATAAGTGGATTCAATTATAATTGCGAGTATTTTCCTGAAGGTTAACAGGAAGTTCCTTCAGGGGAAAATAGCAAAGATGATTGCAAAGTAACAATTATGCCTTTTCC
>NW_006357664.1:0-633 GCF_000327345.1 Myotis davidii
AAAAAAGAGACCAAATAGACAGGAATGTGGTAGTTGGGGGAGGCACAAAAAGGGTTAACCTAACAGGCTCAAAAACTGTTTAATGGGAGAAATAATTACAAAATAGGAAACAGGGAATGAAGAGATAGGAGGCAAAGAGACAGCAGACATATCTTGTGCATACAACTAACAATTGCCTGAAGGAGAAGACAACAGATAAGGGCTAGGACAAGTCAGAGTTTACAGTCCTATTCTTTTATTCTATGCCTGTGTTTCTCAGGCTTGTCATACACTGGGATCACCTGGGGAATTTTAAAAATGCTGATATCTGGACTGTAACCCAGATTCTGATTTCACTGAGCCAGTATGTTGGCTTGATCATCAAACAATTTTTAATGCTTTTTATGTGATTCTAAAATGTACCAATGTTAACCACTAATCTATGTGCTTTAAAGTATTCTCACCTGACTTTCACCTCCACATAGAATGCAGTAGGTCATGTCAAAAGAATAATTCTGATCAAATACAACATCTGGGAAAAGCTTAGTATAACTTATAAAATTTTTGAAAGGTAAATTTTTGTAATTATGAAACATTTTCAAAGACATAGAGCTGTAGGAGCAATAAAGGTTAGGTCACCAGTTACCAAACTGT
>NW_006357665.1:0-633 GCF_000327345.1 Myotis davidii
CTCTCTCTCTCTCTCTCTCTCTTTCTCCCTTTCAGTATCACTGATATTTTGTATCTTCAAATGCATGACCACGACAATTGTACAGTTCCTTTCATTTACCAGAACTTTATTCATTAGAATCATTCTGCAATCCCTCCCCCCCATTTTTTCATTAAAATTTCTTAACATTATGCATGTGCTTGTGTGCATGTATATGTGTACATATGTATGTACATATGCATATACATGCACAAACACACGTCAACACCAAGAATGGTTTCTCTTTCATTTGCCTACTCCATCATTCAAATGCCCCGTTCCCTTTTAATTTTATAACTGTGGACTTCCACCTTCTAGGTCCAAGAAATTTGAAGTAGCTTGAAAGTATTTTTGAATCTTATTTTTCTTCCTTTCTTTTTGCTGTGATAAAAATGGGTGCATAATTTAAATTATGCGGGATTAAAAATATAGTACTTGTGGAAATCAATGCCTGTTTTAATAATTGGCTACATTTTTGCCTACTTTGTGACAAAGACTGCACTGGATGCTGGGGAGACAGAGATGAGCTAATCCGTTGTGGTCCCTGCCTTCATGGAGAAAACAATCTGGTGGAAATGAGATTATCATTTTCATGAGACTCCAAAGGAAATAAAT
>NW_006357666.1:0-633 GCF_000327345.1 Myotis davidii
CCTGCTGGCCCTCTTCCCAGTGCTGCAAGTCCCTGCCCACCTGCGCCTGCTGCACAGTCAGACTGCTGATAGGTTGTTACTATGACAGTGTCCTGACCATTTTTCATATTACCCTATTATTAGTATAGATGAAATTTTTACTAGTACTGAAGTTTTGAATTATAGTCCCAGAATCACAAAAAATAAACAGAAAAGAAAAAAAGTTATGGTTGAGTTACTAATTCAAAACTTTCACTTGGTGGATGATAATAGTTGACCAGAAAAATAAAAAAAAAGATTTGCCTTTGATCATCAAATTCAATGTATGAGAGAAGCCATTCGGTCTAAAGTTGAGTAAGGAATGTTTCTATTATATGATGTAGACTCTAAAATGCTATCTTTCTTTGAATAAATCAGTGATCCTTCAATAGGAAACCTAAATGAAAATAAAATGTATTCTTTTTGTTTTAATTAACAGTATCTATTAGTTATTTTTCAATGGGGTGACAATTGTGAAATTCTTAGAGTAAGATCAAGCACCTTAGAAAGTCCTACCAATAAGGGTCGATTCCCTTTCCCTTCACATTTTTGTATCTGACTTAATTCACAGCTAATGGTTAATTGTGGGGAGCCAATATAGGATTAAGCCTCGGA
>NW_006357667.1:0-633 GCF_000327345.1 Myotis davidii
TTTTTTTTTTAAGCAGCTGTTTGTCATTAGGATGACATGGCACTTAAAGCACTTTACAAATAATAATTGTAATCCAAATGTCTGCCAATAGGAAAGTGCCTGTGTATAAATGATGGTGAATTAATATAATAGAAGGTACTCAGTCACTAAAAATAATTAAGTAGATCTTTAGGTATTAACATGGAAACATGTTTTAGAGAGAACAAAAATTTCAAAACAGAATGTATAATACACTCATATTTTGGTAAAAGAATAATTATTATATACTTTGACATATACATAGAAAAATATGAATTTTTGTGAATAACTATTACTTTTTAAATCAGAAAACTATATATTGTTTGAAAATCAATGTTGTTATAACTTGTTCAGGACAGCAAAATAATATTATCCATCGTAATAATATCAGAGAGATTTCTCATGGGCGCTTCTCAGTTGAGTGGTGTAATATTAATAAGATTCTGTGACAATGGAAGTTATTATTAATAAAGTACTGATGTATTGAAAAACAGCATACCTCGCCTTCATTGAATCCAAAATAATTTAGTGTATGCTTTTATACATATACAAAACAAGTAGAATTTAAAATGTTGATATATTGCCCTAGTTAGTTTGGCTCAGTGATAGAGCGTC
>NW_006357668.1:0-633 GCF_000327345.1 Myotis davidii
TCTTATGTCCATTGGTTATGCTTATATGCAGCATACAAGTCCTTCAGTTGATCTCTTAGGGGTTAGGATGTTGCTCTGGTCCTTGTTTTAGATTAAATTACATTTAGTTTTTTTCTATTCTTATAGCATATACATCAGCAGTTTTTGTAGTATAGGATTAGAGAGTTTTTTTCCTTTTATTTGATACTCAAAGATAACCACAAAAGGAATTAAAGTAAAATTAGGTCACAGTTAATTTCTTTATTTTTATCAATAAAGAAGTGTGTTCCAGAAGAATTGGTGGACCTTTCTATACTAATAAACATTATTGTGCCTTCTAGCAATGCATCTGGCAGCCTGTTTAAAATAATGAAAACAATGGGCATGAAATCTATGTAATAAAACACTGTCCTGTGTTAATTTTGGAGATTAATGGAGACCAACACAAAGAACATGACAATGATCAGAATAAGAAAAGTAAGGAATGTACACTGCATTCATTCTGAAATAGTGTTGCCCCCGGCCTGGCACATAATACTCTATCAATAAAGGAAGAATGGAAGGCAATGGCAGAGACGGTACTCACAGCCAAAATCATGTTCTCAGTCTAAAAGCAGATGTCAGAATGAAAATCAGATAAGTATCACATCTTGG
>NW_006357669.1:0-633 GCF_000327345.1 Myotis davidii
GGTTCCTTCTGAGGGCTGTGAGGGAGAATCTGTCCCCTCCTCTCTCCTTGGCTTGTGGCCATCTGTCCCTATGTGCATGTCTCTTCATATCAGCTTCCTTCTATGCATGTCTGTCTCTGTGTCTAAATTTCTCCTTTTTATAAGGACACCTGTCATGTTGGATTAGGGTTCACCCTAAGGACCTCATTTTAACTTGATTATCATAATAAAGACCCTGACTCCAAAGACAGTCACATGCTGAGGTCCTGGGTGTTGGGCCCTGGGGGTCAGGACACCAATATATCTTCTTTGGGAGGACACATTTCCAGCTATCATAATATACTACTCTTTTTTTTCACTATATAAAGGCTGTGTCTATAGAACTAAAAATCAACTTGAAAGGAGTTAAGTACAAAGGAAGTGCTAATGTAATGATTCCTGAATAAAATTAATGTTATTGTTTTATACCACTCAGTTTTGGGGTGGTTTGTTATACAGCAATAGATAATTGATACCATGATCATGCTAAGGCTTGCTCTGGAGATTGCTCAGAGTTTAGAAGAAAGAGATCAATGTTTCTATGCTTATATATTACTAAGAAGGGGATTTTAAAAAGCACCATTATTAAGGTACTAGAGGCCCGGTGCATGAAAT
>NW_006357670.1:0-633 GCF_000327345.1 Myotis davidii
ACCCAAGGACCAGGGTGGGGCGCATCTGCCTTCCTGGATTTTATGGGTGAGGAGGGAATGATTTTTGAGTCTGGAGACATTCTTTTTGTGGGCTCTGTGTCACGGAGTCGTATTCTGCTCTAATTATTTTTATTCTAGTCTAAGCCAATACCGGCTTTAATAAGATCCACAACCAACCTTGATTTATGATTCTGGCAGGTCCTTTCACTTGAGATTTAACTTCTTTGCTCGTAAAATTCAACCACCTGACGGCATTAGCAGTGTTTTTTAATTTTCAGACATCACCAGTGTTGTCGCAGGGATCAGATTAGAACAAGGGAAAGCACTCACAAAGAGTTAAGTGTTATGTGACTGGGAGTTAGGATTGTTACAGTGATTTGCATTTTGCCAGATCACGATGGTTACAGCCCAGCCCAACAGTTACTGCAGTGCCCTCTAAGCCCTGCGGAGTGAGAGCACTGCGGAGTCATCAAAACCTATTAGAATCCAGGCTTACCCAGGCGCTATCTCTGGGCTCCACAGCTCCTCGCATTTTCCTGTCCCTGGTGAGGGACCCGCAACGCTGCAGTCAGAGAGGCAGTGGCTTTCCTGCTAAGTCCTCTCTCTCCCCAGGGCAGCTTTCCATCCTCTCTT
>NW_006357671.1:0-633 GCF_000327345.1 Myotis davidii
TATAAGTAATCACTGAGAATTTTTTCTTTTAAGAAATGGTTGTTCCTAAAAATCTTGAGCTATATTAACCTGAAAAATGCTATATAACCAACATATACATTTTTTAATTTGTGAATTCAGTGATTTGTCAAATTGTTTTAAAAATGCATTTCCGTATTTTATTGTCAAACTTTCTAACAAGAAAACAACATGACAGTTCTGACAAGCATCTGTTTACTTCTGAGTTTATTTCCTTGCTCTGAGTCAAAGCTCTGAAGAATTCTGGATTTAAGTAGCAAAGGGGGCAAATGTGAACAGCACACTAAAGTCCCCATCTTACTAGAACTCTTATTATCCTCTTAGTGGCATTATCAAGATGGAAGTGAACTTATTACAGAATCACTTCCTTTTAAGACTCATAATGGGGGAGAATGATTGTTACTGCATGTTGAATACACCCAGAAGTAGATGAGCAATCAATGAGTTATTATCAGTGCACAATTTTATCTCATTCATTAGGCCAAGAAAATGAAAGAGAGGGGAAAAATAGCTGATGGAGAAGAGAGGGCAATGTAGAATATGAAAAATAAAGTATAAATAAAAATACTTTTTATTTATAAATTCAGAAGCTTCTAATCGGTAAATTCATCTTTT
>NW_006357672.1:0-633 GCF_000327345.1 Myotis davidii
CTTATCTAAGATTCTTATTTTTCAGATAAGGAAACTGCATTCAAAAAGTGACAGATTTTGCTCAACAAGGCACAACAGTGACAGACCTACAGCCAATACTCAAACCTAATACTTTCACATCTTTGGGGGGAAAATTTAAAATACTGCTGCTACTTCAGCTTAAGGGTAGAGACTAGATCATTTCTTTTTTTTGTAAACAAAACACCTGGCGTAGGGTAGTATTTTTCTAGTAGGGGAGAAAACCAATGAATGAATAAGGCTGTTTCAAATATCGATTGAGCTTATGAAGATAGAGAATTTAGTTATCCAATAATTAGATGAATAATTATGAAACTTTTTTTCACTTTATCAGTGTATCACTTTAATCAGTTAAAATGTAGGTAATTTTTTATCTTTTTAGACATACTGAAGTAAAAAAGAAAAAACATGTATTTGATCTTCAATTTGTAATGGCCTTTGGGATGCTTTACACTCATACTGTCCAATCTGGTAGGACAGCCTCAGGTGGCTTTGTAATTTAAACTTAAGTTTGATTGAAAGTAAATAAAATGACAAATCCAGTTCCTCGGTGCACTAGGCACATTTCAAATGCTCGCATGGCACACTGGGTGCTATGACAGGCAGCGCAAACGT
>NW_006357673.1:0-633 GCF_000327345.1 Myotis davidii
CATCCTCTATACTAGTATTGTGGTTAGACTTTTTCTTTTGTTTAGTCTCTATTTTTACCCACTCTTTCTGATTTTATTCCTCCCCATCTTCCTACTCATCCACGTATTATGGTGATTTCAAGGCTCCACTCTCTCTTAATCTACCTTTCCCTGCTCCAAATATTACTCCTGAGATCCTGCTCAATTAGGCTGCTGGGACTCTAAACCCAGAATACGTGTTTACCTGGTTTGGACTCAGGTGTTTTAGGACCTGGTGTGGTTTTTGGTCTGGGACATGGACGACCCTTCCGCTGTGGTGGTTTGGAAACTGAAGGAAGAAATTCTTGGGTTACTACATAACTACATTATCTATGGTTCTGGATGCTATTAGAAGTCAAAACATGGCTCTAGATTTTCCACAACTTGTTAGATATTTGCCTTTTTACTTTGAGATTTTTGTCATATATACTCCTTTTATATCTTCTTTCATCATAGAAGATTATTTGAAAACAAAAATACTTTTAAATTAAATAAGTAAAGATTAGTAATTATAATCAAAGTCTCATAAGACAGCTTGATTGGGCAACAAAAAGGTTAAGAGCTGTCCTTAAATTTTAATGGATAATAAAGGTCATACTAAGTCTGAGATTTATA
>NW_006357674.1:0-633 GCF_000327345.1 Myotis davidii
ATGACCTAACACGTATGAGAGGGCCGAGTAAAGGCACTGAGAGGGAAGAGACATCAGCCCAGGGCAGCTGAAAGAGGAGCTTCTAAGAAGCCTGCCAGAAAAGGTCCACACAGAAATTAGCAGTTGGATTGGGACAAGCAACAGTGAGACTGGAACCTAGCACCAAGAATACAGATGGAAAGCTGTGCATGTGTGTGCGGTGGGTGTGGAGAAAAAAATGTGCCAATGCTAATTCAAGTTCCAGTGCAGGAATATGTTGGGTCTGCAAGCGCAGCTGCTAGTCCCACACAAGGCTCTCTATCACCTGACTCTGAGAAACAGCAGGTTACATTTACAGTGCTATATAAGCTGGCTAGGACTGTGTAGTAAAATATCAGATTGCTTATTTACTGTTCATTTAAAAGAAAAATAATGCACCATTGGTTTAATCAGTTATAGTATGACTTAGCAAAATGTTGGGTTGTAGAACATAAAAAAAGAGTGCCGATTCTATATAGGAGGTACAGCAATCAGTTCTGATGCTCAGAGGATGACCAAAGAGCCTGGGCCTAAGGGGACTGAACCTCCAAAACCATAAGCCCTCATTCCAGAAACGTCTATGTCTCTCCCTCAGTGCCTTTGGTCTAGTTCTTA
>NW_006357675.1:0-633 GCF_000327345.1 Myotis davidii
AATAAATAAATAAATATATCTCGAATGGGTCTCCAGCCTTGTTTGTGGATATTTTTGGTGTTCTTTTTAGACTGATTAGAGCTTCCACGGTTCAGTGTTGTCCTCTACATATGTTACATTGCAAGTGTGGTATTCAGGTGCTCATTTTCCAGTTTAGCATTTCCCTAATAGTCTGTTATTTTCCGCCTAGGTTCCTTTGTGACAATCTCATGCAGAATTTCCTCCCATGTGGCCTTTTCTCTTTTAGATTCGTCCTATTATCCACTAAAGAGTGATGAGATAAATAGGTGCCATCAAGTGACTATAGGGAAGTAAGTGCCCAGCACAACCTTGCAAATACGCAGTTGTTTTCTCACCTGGGGAGCTATGAAATGTGTCCACACTGGAAACTTTTTAAAGGGCCGGTTAAAAAACACACTACTTGGTGTTGCATCTATACAGTTCCCACAGGAATTTGGTTAAAACTCTACTTGTATGAATATACATGGGTGTTTATAGAAGCAAGAAAGTGAACAGGAAATGGTTTTCCCCTTGGGCACATCTCATGCAGGGTATGAAGCACTGAAGTGACCAGAAATGCTAGGTTTCTGCAGAGAAGCCGGCCACGGAGCTCAGAGCTAGAACACCTGGCTG
>NW_006357676.1:0-633 GCF_000327345.1 Myotis davidii
GTAAAATGTTAATGGTAGAATCTAGGTGGTGGAAAAATGGGCAGTGACTATAAAATCCTTTCAACTTTGCTCTGTGTTGAAAGACTTTCATAATAAAATATTAGGGGGAAGTGAAGAATGATGGGATGATGAGAAACGACATGCCTACCTACGGCTTAAAAACAGATTCCAAAGTATTTTCCAGATTAGAGAACATCTAAGCCTATTTCTTGCTCAGAGTTTTACAAAAGACTATGGAAGATAAAGATTTTCAAACAGAAACAGTCAGCTAAATAAAGCTGCAATTTGATAAGTGTCTTGATAACAGATGTCCTGATGAAACTTATTTTTGCTGTTCCTATATAAATTGTGATTTTTTGCATGGTTTTAAATGTTGCAACTGTGTCACCTGCCATGACACTTCCTTTGACCAAGTGGAGATAAATTTAAGGATCAAAAGGTCCAGTTGATTTTATAGATATTATCTTATTTATCATTGAAGTAGTTCTAAAGAATATAGTTGAGCAGATATTAGTCCATTTTACAAACAGAAAAATACAAACAGGAGGACAGAGAAATTAAGGGACTTATTTAAAGGGTTCTGGGTTCAATCCAGGGGTTCATGACTGGGTTGTGGGCTCGATCCCCAGTAGG
>NW_006357677.1:0-633 GCF_000327345.1 Myotis davidii
TGAAATCAATAAAAATAAATTATTTTTTAAAAGGTGTTTAAAAATATTTTAAATGACCTGTTAGCTGAAAGGGAAAACAATGGAACCTACCTGACCGGTCAAAGAACTTTAGTCATAAGTCACTTACTTTCTAAACCCTTACAATGACATTCCAGTAGACTGGCATGTAGAGGTTCTGACACTCAGAGGAATGCAATGTAGAAGAGTCAATCTTTGTAAAGAAGGAGAAAGACAATTATATAAGGACAGGCTGGGAAAGAATATTACCCCCTTAGGCACATAGACAGCAGAGTAATTTTCTGAAATATTATGTGGCAGTTGAGGATATGAAAGTTGACTGTTATAATTTGATTGGGACTACCTACTCCTTAAAAAATTGCATAGTGTATTATTTGCACAATGTTTGTCATTTAATAAAAACGATTTTCATTCAATTTTTCTATAACTTTATTCTTTTACTCTTCTATTATCCATTGTAGCTTCCTATATGAGAACATTTTATATAGAATGTTTTATCTAAAAATTGCTAAGCACAATTGGTATCACCCTCTAGATTACAAAACCAATTCAATTTTCATGGTTAAAAAAAGAAATGCCTGGCCTGGCTGGTGTGGCTCCATTGGTTGGAGCATT
>NW_006357678.1:0-633 GCF_000327345.1 Myotis davidii
TGCTCTATACACTGAGCCAAACCAGCTAGGACTGGAATAACTTTATGAATTAAGTTAAACCCAGATCTAGGCATTCTATATTTATGGCATTGAAAACAACATATTTTTAGTGATATTGGTATAATTTTGTTATTTCAAACATTGATTTATAGAATATACATTAATTGCATGCAATTATCATCTTCCTGAAAAACTAAAAGCATGTTTCATAGAATATTGAGTGGTATATTTACATATTACTATTATGTGTTTAAGATGGCTGATCACACTGAAGTGATGAAAGGCATTCGTCAATATCCAGGAGTTAGATATCCTGTCCTTACTCCTAATCTTCAGGGTTTTCACCGTGCTGTAAGTATGCTACTAATTTTTCGAAAATCAGTGTCTTATTATTTTAAAGGTCCTTACAAAGTTAAAATGGCATCAAATGTACCTCACTTGTTATCCTTTATAAATACTATGCTAATATATTCACATGAATACCTGGAGATTAGTAACCTCCTGGAACAATTAGGGATTAGAGTGCTCTGTATAAGTGGTTCTTCCAAGTTAACCATGCAAAGGAATCAAAACACAAAAATACAATTACCCATTTTGATGAATTTTTTGGATATTTTGTGCATTCCTTTTAAA
>NW_006357679.1:0-633 GCF_000327345.1 Myotis davidii
AGCAGCCAGGCTCCCTTTCTTTACTTACATAAGAACATGAGTCAATGGAACGTAGAATTAGAATATCAATGTATGTTAGTTGTAACTCTGCCATTTAATTAGTTCTGTTACCCTAGCTAAATCACAATTTCATGGTGCCTGCTTTTCTCTTTTTGGAGTGAGGATAGCAAAATCTACATTTTAGAAACAAGCTGAAAATTGTGGGGTTGTTTATACTTTTGATCTATTCTGCTGTTTGCTAAACTTTAAGGATCTCACCAAAGTGCAGACAAAATCAATCTTTTTGGAGAAGAAGAATGTCTGTCATAGGATATGAATCTCAAAAGTGAATTATATGTAGTATATTAGCAACAGGTGACAAATGTCTATTTTCATAGGTCTGAAGAAGGTCATCAGGTGAAAGACTTGGTAAAGGTGAGTAGATTGAGAATCCTGAAGGTGAACACCTTCAGGTGGATAATAAACCCTCTCTAATCCTTCTTCATTTAGATAACTGTTTATATTTACCCTTCCTCCAAACATATTTAAGCTGATATAGCTAATTTGATAATATTGGATAATATACTAACCTTTAATATACAAAAGTATATTACTAAATCATACGTATTTGACACTAATATATAATCTTCACAG
>NW_006357680.1:0-633 GCF_000327345.1 Myotis davidii
AGTAGGAGTTTCCCCAAGTTCTCTTTTTCTTCGTCCTTTCAGGTTACGGGAAAAGCTGATGGGGTTTGTGGTGAGAATATACTGTTTAATGTGCCATCTGCTATCATGATCAACGCGAAACACGTTTCTACTCCTACTACCTGGTGTTCAGACGGAACCTTTCATGTGTTTGAGCTACTTGGCCTCGCTATGCAACATTCTCACGCTTCCTTAAACTTGAAACTAAATTGAACCTTGGTTGACCTTGCTTTGTGGGTCCCCTGTCGCCACTTTTAGCATCAACTTGTTAATAAATTTCTCCTCTTTCCTGCCTCAGGGCAATGAGTTGGCGGAAGAAACTCTTCATTTTAAAGAATTACAACTGAAAGTTGTTGTTGTAAGTCTACTGCTGAGAGGTGTGATCCTCACAGTCACTTGACATACCATCCGTCCTGAGTCTCAGAGCCATCCAGGAGTGAGGGCCGACCGCGTAAAACCTGGTGGTGTGAACCGTGTGCGCCTTGTAATGTAAGCACGAGCAGAAACCAGCCTCGTTCTGTTTCCTGCTTTCTCTCCATGAAATGTTAGATTCCACGTGTCCTAGAATGTGAGCGAGATGGAGGGCTGCTCTCTCTTCACTCACACACACACACA
>NW_006357681.1:0-633 GCF_000327345.1 Myotis davidii
ATCAGGGCAGTTCATGACTTATTTTGAGGTGTGGGCGTGACCATCCCTGAACCATCTCCTGAATCATGTCTGATCTTTTCTCCCTGATCCTACCCAGATGGAAGGACAAAATGTGAAGGTCTCTAGGTGGGTGGAAGCCAAGAAAGTACTCATTAGAGAGGGAAGAGAGTGGAAACACGTTTACATTGAGGACATATTTATTGAAGTTCTGTCAGCAGCAGTGAGCACATCGCTGGTACATTTCAAAAAAATGTCTGGAAGATTTTTCCTGCCCTGCAGGGAGTGTTTTTTAATAAGTGATGTGGTCAGGAATGTTGGTGTAATTATTCTCAGCAGCTGCTGCAGACATGCTAAGAGTTTGTTGGAGAAATCACTTGGGCTTCATAAAGGCCAACCTGGAGACATCACCATGCCTTGTCCATGCTCTCAGAGCAGAACCTGTCTTTGAAGGGGACTGGTCAACATCCTCCCTGACAGATCCTGCACCTCTGATTGAAGGTGGATGTGCTTGAGTTCCCTTGATGATGAGGAGCTCATTCCTTTACGAAGTAGACCATTTTAGTGGTTGAACAGCTTTGTTGGTAAATAGTTCTCCTTATCTGAAAGAATTCAGGGTCTCACATCACATTATAA
>NW_006357682.1:0-633 GCF_000327345.1 Myotis davidii
ATTTTCAGATCACTGAATTAGCAACAGTTTCATTGAATTGTGATACTTGAAAGCTGAAAGGTGTTATCAACTATGCAAGCCTAGGGAACTAGGGTATATCTGTAAAGTATGTTATTTAGAACCAAACTCTAACTGGCTATGTAGCATAAGGAAAGTTATCAATATTTCGAGGGCTCTATTTTTTGCCATGTATTATAAAGGGATTACACCAGATTATGCATCTCCCAGCTGCATTTGAGCTATAATTTTGCCTTATTTTGGGGAGAGTTAGAGAAGTGTATGCATCCACACTCAGATCTTGTTTAATATAAATTAAACAAGGGGTTAGTGGGTATTTTTGATACAAAATCAAGTCTTGATAGAACATTTTCCTTTATACCTTCATATATACATAAATAATTCTTCATTTTTTATAATTTAAAAACTGCTGAATAAAACATGTTACCTTTTTTAACTGTTGTCATAATTCCACTTATCTTACTCCATTATGGTATTTAAAATTATATTAAAAGTAACAGCTTTCACTTCTGAGCATTTAAGCACAAGGCATTGTGTATTCACTTTCTATAGTCTTATTAAATTATTTATAAACTAGATGCCTGGTGCACGAAATCTATGCACTGGAGGGGGGGG
>NW_006357683.1:0-633 GCF_000327345.1 Myotis davidii
CTTAGCATTATATTTAGAGTGGATTCCATACTATTAAATATTGTTGAAAGCATGCTTATCAATGGTTGCATATTATTCTATATATGATGTACCATAATTCATTAAATCTTTTCACATTTTAGGTAGTAATGATGAGTACAAAGTTCTTTTACAAATGGTCACCTTTAGAAGTGAATGCCAGTCTGATAAGAGGTAAAATAAAACTTTTTGAAATGGCCAATTTGCTATGGCCTTAATTTGTCTAGACACAATTTATTGAGGTCATTTTTGTATCACATGTTTTAATAACAGGACATATCTAAACTGAAGCACCCCACCTTTCATTTCAGTAATGAGTTCAGTTCAATGACAGCCAGAGTTAAGATGAAAAAGAATAAGGGATAGCATAAGAGGAGGAAGACTAACAGTTTTCAAATATGAGCCAAAGTGAACTAAAGTCAAAGAAATGAAATTGAAAAGGCTAAGTCCAAATGGACTTCTCAAAAAATATGTTAATATTGGGAAAAAAAGACAACATTGTATTTATGTTAAAAGAAACATATGTATATTATAAAATCCAATATAAACATTAAATAAAGTCTCAAGTTAAAATATAACGTGTTTTAGCCTGGCCAGCATGGCTCAGTGGTTGAG
>NW_006357684.1:0-633 GCF_000327345.1 Myotis davidii
GCACACATAGTCTGGGTGTGTTTACCTGGTTATATGCCATTAAAGAACAGTATTCTTTTCTCTGATGGATTCAGTTGGTGATTATAGGTTTGTTAGGATCTGTTTTTCTGACTAGAAAATAAGCTCCATGAGACCATGCACTTAACCTATTTTGATCTACATTACATCCAAGGTGTCTAGTTGAAGGTCGACACCAATGTGTTCAGTGTACAAGTGACTATAGCTAGAAGACCTCCTGCCCACTCGAGGGATCAGGTGGGACCTACCTAGTGCTGGAAACAGGGTGGAGAGTGGGAAGACGTGTTGCTTGTCTGACAGTGGTGTAAATGCTCAAGAATACTTCAAAGAACCATAAAGAGCCAGGAAAGGGAGGGCATCCATGTTCCTACCTGTGCCCAATCCTAGGTGCGTCAGAAAAACAGTGAGGCAGATATCTGGATACTGTTTTCATAGTTTGTCTATTTGCAGGTCTATCACATGCATACAGAGGATGCTTTTAAAGTTGGAGTTCACTTTATTTGACATAAAAGTGATGTCCTATGTTGAAGGGTAACAAAGTCTACATGCCCTTTCAGTAACAATTCAAATATCCATTACTGTTATTGTTAATAGCTGTCCCTCTGGGGGAAAAAA
>NW_006357685.1:0-633 GCF_000327345.1 Myotis davidii
ACACTCAAGGGGCCACAGTTTGCCAACCACTGTCCTAATGTATGGACTTATCTGGTTCTCGGATTGAGCCCTGAAACTAAAGGAATAAATAATCAAAGAATCTCAGCTCATCAGGCCCATGGCCCATTGTTACTTCAAAGATAAAATTAATCCTACAGTGGGCTGAACGCTGCTTTAAGGGACAGGCTCTATGAAAGCATCTCCAATTATTTGCTTTTTTTGTAAATAAAAATATGTTAAAATTCTGGTGTCTAACAAACCTCATGTCACATCATGGGGTCTAACAGACCCATATTGACATTGTATTAGCTAGAAAAAATTACCAGTAGGGAACAGGACCCAGTGACAATGGTGGGGGTCTAATATCACCAGTGCAGCAGCTAAACAGAACTTTCAATCATTCAATCAACTAATAATTTACTGAATGTTTACAATGTGCTGGGTTGTATCCTAGGTCTGGAAATAAGAAAACCACAGTCTGTGCCCTCAGAGCTTACATTCTAGTTTTGATGACAAGTGACAAATAAATAATATATGTGGACTATAGGGTGGGGCAAAAGCAGGTTTATAGCTGTGAGTACATGAAACAGAGTCTGTTCTTATGTTATCTACACTAATAAAAGAGAAAGATGC
>NW_006357686.1:0-633 GCF_000327345.1 Myotis davidii
TGCAAAAGACTTTCTGGAGGTCCTGCTCTGTCAAAGATTTAGAATTCCCAGTTGGCCTTTCCCATTAGAACACTCTTCACAATTAACCTTGTGATGATACTGTAGTAAACATTTATCAGACATGAGGTGAAGTTTACCTATGTATCATTGTTAAAGGAAAGCTCATACATAATAAAAACAAGATCAGAGAATATGTTTAACTTGCTTAAGAAAACAAAGTTTTTATCAGCTTGTTAAATGTAGCATTTTATTTGCAAGCTACTTTATATTATTTGAAATGCTTTCATATCTAACATACAATGTGCTCATTACAGCTTAACCTTGATATTTATTAAATAGTCTCAGAGGAATCTACTCTGTCTGGAATTACAAACACATTTTATTTGTTACTAGAAAATAATAAATAGATATATTTTTAAAGATTAAATAATTGCATTTTCCTCTTCCCTGCCCTCTGCAGTATAAAAAAGTGAGCCCTTAATATATATCAAGTGTGTGACACTTAGACACTTCATCTCTTGGAGTCTCTGTTTGTAGAACAGAAACATTAATACTGGCCTTGTCAGAAGAGTGGCAAGAACTGGAAATAATATATGCATAGTCTCTGGAAGGGCGACTAGCATGTGGTGATTT
>NW_006357687.1:0-633 GCF_000327345.1 Myotis davidii
CCTTTTGGAGAACATCTAAAGCTGTAAGTACAGCTTCCTGTAAACTTGTCAAAACTGCTTCAGTATAAGATGGAAGAATAAAAGGAGATGCATCTGAACTTATTGGGACAGAAACAGCACTGTGCAATATGACCCCCAATTTTTGCAGGTCATCCATGTTGAAACCAGTTTTTATATGTTGGTAGAGAGCTGGATATATCTGAATTAAAGCTGTAAGAAAAGGCTGGCTGGGAATAAAAGTCAGTTTATCAAAAGTAATAGGAGGCTTAGTGCTTTCAGATCCAATTCTATACCAGGTATTCCATGCAGCCCACCAGAGATTCAAATCTTCAAGCTCATCAGTAACTACGGGTGGCTCAGAGCTACTATATCTTCCAAGTCTTTCTCCAATGGAATCTGTTCTTACAAATGGCCTGCTCAGGCCAGGGCCTGATATTGGCCCTACAAGGACAGACACAGGTACATTAACTGCAGGCGGTGTCTCAGGCTTATCTGAGTCTCTGACAGGGGACACAATCTGTAAAATTTCCTGGAAGCTTTTCAGTGCAGCCAGAGATACTTCATTGTTTTTGCTGAGTGCTGCTGATTGTATATGGTCAAGAAGAACATCCCATGCTCTTGAAAAGTCTCCTA
>NW_006357688.1:0-633 GCF_000327345.1 Myotis davidii
CACTCAACCATTGAGCCACACTGGCTGGGCTGTGGGCTGATTTTTTAAAATGAGTTTCTGTAGTTTCTCAGATTGTGCCAGAGGGTGTGTTCCTAATTGGGCCAATCTCACTTTAAATATTTTGTAGCCCAAACCCAGCATTGTAACCCAAATTTAGCATCATTTACCAGAATAATCCCCTTTGAATTCTAATAGATTAACTTTAGCACATTATGGAGGGCATTCTTAAACGTCCATGGAATAAGTTTATATCTATACATTTTTTATTCAAACTAGAATTACAGAACATGGCAACTCATACTACATGTTTTTATTTACAGTATATTATTACAAATGTGTTGTTATATTACCTAATTTTACATCCAGGTCTGTGATTCATTTTGAGTTATTGTTCGTGAATGGTGTAAGGTCTGTATCGAGGTTCATTTTTTTGAATGTGCATATATCCGGTTGTTCCAGCACCAATTGTTGAAAAGATTGTCTTTTCTCCATTCTATTGTCATTGCTCCTTTGTCAGAGATCAATTTGTGTGGGTCATTTAGGTAGGTCTATTTCTGGGCTCTCTATTATGTTTCCATTTGTCTGTTTTTCTGCCAATATCACACTGTCTTGATTACTGTAGCTTTATAGTAA
>NW_006357689.1:0-633 GCF_000327345.1 Myotis davidii
TTTTTTTTTCTATTTTCTCCCCCTTATTTCTAGACTTTGCTTAGAAGTTAGAAGATTGAAGCTGTTGTGATGAAATTTAATGAGTCAATTTCATTTATACTTGGGTAGTGATTAATCAGAGCAGCAGTAAATGATTCAATTTTACTCATTTAAACCTGAATTTAAACCTGATATTATGGGATTTATGCAACTTTTCTAAAATTTACAAGCACCGTCTCCATATTAAGAAATAATTATGTATAATGATGAAACTGGGCCAGAGGTCATGTTCACACACTCCATATTTTATTTGCAAACCTATAGGCATTTGTTGACTGCTCTTTTTGGTAACAAGATTATGTGAAAAAGTGTCATAGGGACAAAATTTCTTGCCATATTTCAATTCAATTCATCATTGAAATTAGGCTAAAGTGATTCATTTTTCTACTTTACAGCCTAAAGTTGCCAGATTAAATCAAGACACTCAGTAAAATTTGAATTTCAGAAACAAGTAATATTTTTTATTGTAAGTATGCCCAAAATATTGCATGGGATATACTTATACTAAAATATATATTTGCTCTCTATCTTAAAGTTACATTCAAATGGGCATCCAATATCTTGATTTGCAAAATATGATTGCCCTAAGTCATC
>NW_006357690.1:0-633 GCF_000327345.1 Myotis davidii
CAACCACTGAGCCATGCCAGCTGGGCTCCTTTATATTTCAATGACAAATATAAGTTTATTGACTGCCTTATAAACAATGGTGTGGGTTTTTCTTTTAACATATTTTCAATCCAGCCTTCTGTGCTTTTCTTAATTTGCCATTGAACCAGCCCAATACAATATTGAGCATTTTGCATGTGTTTTTAGCTTCTGAGAAGTATGCACTATCTCAAATCTTAAACAGACATGAACTTAGCATAACGGAACTACACTGACAAGTTCACTGTAAATGGCTGGGATGAAAGGAGCACAGCAAAACTAAAACTGAGTGAACACCAAAAACTGATAAACTCTTAAACACTCTGCTACATGATTTGCTGAAATCTTCTTTTCTCATGGGAACCATGGGCTTGTATCCCCTGGGCAACGTGTCTACGTGCAGAAGTGAAGTTGCCTAGAGTGGATTACTATCCTCACTGGGAGGAAAGCCTCTAATTTAAAATATGTCAGCCATCAACAATGAATTTTATAAATTTGACCAAGTGGTGACTCTGAGAATTATTATCATTTGTAAATTATCCGTTGGCCACAGAAAAGCACATTATAAAGAACTAGAGGCCCGATGCACGAATTCATGCACGGGTGGGGTCCCTC
>NW_006357691.1:0-633 GCF_000327345.1 Myotis davidii
TAGGGTCTGTGAATTAGACAATTAGACGACAGGGTTTCATCAATATTCATTTCCTGAATAAAGGGGTTCTATGGTGATTCTGTAAGAGAGTGCCCTGCCATATTTGTAGATTCATTTTAGGGGGGAAAATAGGAAAATATATTTCATAAAATTCAAACTTTAATTTTATATGCAGTTATTGATTGAAATATTTGAAAAAACCACTCCAAGTCTTAGATTAGTGTCACAGTCATTTTCAGGACTTAAGCATAAAGGGAGCATCTGGTACTAAACTGGCTTATTGTCAAAGCCCCTGCCACTTGCCTGTGGGCTGCTCAATACTGCTCCTCACTGGATAAGCCACGGGTGATCTTTCTAATTCCACTAAGCTGCCGAAGCCAATAAAAATAAAGGTCTTTCTGCCTCTCTAGCACTCCTGTTGATATGGAAATGTTTTTCTATGTTCTCTTGCACAAAATCCTCTTGTTTCCTAATTATCCAGAGGATGGAAACCCAAAAGAAAAGAGCATTTGTGCCCAGCCCCTACCCGAACAGGGGGAAATAGTTTCCAAACTATTTCTACTTTTAAAATGGATTTAATAAGTAAAAAATCTCTTCAACTTCAATCTTTCTACATTATGTGCCATTTATTTA
>NW_006357692.1:0-633 GCF_000327345.1 Myotis davidii
TTTTTTTTGGCTGGCTTAATAACCAGACTGAGGTGAGATTAATAGGAAAAAATAACTGAAATGTTAATGTATGTACATATGGGGGTTCCCTGAGCCTATGCCTCCTTGGAAGAATACGGGGAGGCTGTTGAGGCTTATATGTCATCTCGAGCTAAGGCGAAAGGGGAGTAGTGGTTTGGACTTAAAAGAGAATGTGGGCGATTTACAGATAGCTGGGATGGAACACGCATTTGGTAAACAACTTCTTGCTGGGCCACCCGTGAACAATGGGATACAGAGCGGCGTCAAACAGATTTTGCTAGGGTCCTCTTTGTCTGCCACACTTAGTGTACATGTTGGTAAGCTGATAGTTCTCTTCCCTTCCACAGGTTTTTCTATATGAATTCCTTTAGGCAAATAAGGGGGAGGGTCAAAGTTCTTTCCCACTATTTTTTGTAATCTAACCAGCTTAACATAATCAATACGCAAAAAGACACATTTTGGGGGAACAAGAGTCTGCCTCTCCTCATTATCAGAGTCAAAACAACAATTGTGTCTCCAATGATTTGTGCATTTTGTCCTTTCTCCATTAACCGAGTAAATGATGTCTTAAAACCATTTGTCATAAGTTTAGTAAAATTTTAATCAACAAAG
>NW_006357693.1:0-633 GCF_000327345.1 Myotis davidii
AATTATACGAGAGATGCAAATCAAAACGACACCCTTTTCTCTACCTTCAGTCCTATAACAAACTCTGAATTTAGTGTCCTTTACGTTCTTCTTCATCGTGAAATTACTAATCTTTTGAAAATAGAAGCTGAATCTTCTCATTCCTCTGCTCTATGGTCTATTGTATTATTGTTCAGAAGTAATTTCTGCCCCTTTCTACTAGGGCCTTATTGTGGGAGGACTTCATTTTTGGCTCCATTGTGGTCAGGCTTACCCAGGTGAATTGTTTAGCTGATGTGAGTAGAAGTGATATGTGCCACTTCTGAAGAAACTTTTAAGAGTTTTTGAGGGGCTTTGTCATCACTCTGTTTTCCTTGTCCTCTGGCTAGTGTGGCTTCTCCTTTGGCTATAGCTCTGGAAGGGAAGAGTTATAGAGCAGAGGCCAAGTGGAGCCATAATAGATACTTAATGTGGGGGGAAATGTACCATTGCTTTGATAACCACTAGCATATTGGCATTTGTTTATTACAGTAGAACTCTGCTTAGACTGCCTGACACATGTGCCACATTCTCTGATAACTTCCTTGTGCACTTAGGATAGAGTAATAAAAACCTTCCAGAAGAAGATATCAAAGGAGAGATCGACAACAATAC
>NW_006357694.1:0-633 GCF_000327345.1 Myotis davidii
GGGGGGGGGGGGGGGTTGGAATGTGTTGTAAAGGCCTGTTTTTGAGAAGAAATAAACTTAAAATACAATCACAAGTAAACTTTCAAAAAAGTAATTGGGATAATTAGTTTCAGTCTGAGAGATAAACAAACAACAAAGCAAACCCTTTAACCTCCAGTTCAGGGTTGTAAAGGGCCTGCGTTTGTATTTTCCCTGGTGCTTTTTATGACCTAGTGGCTGGCCCCTCTCTGCCCCTGGACTGGGGCGGCACAAAGCCTCGCTAATCACAGAGCAGTTTCGGAAATGAGGGTCTAGAATGGAATTTCCTCAACACGCCCTCCGTCTGCAGTCTCCTCTCTGAGCTGCCCCCTCTGAAGGCCCGGGCCCAGCTCTGGGCCCAGCTGGAGAACAAAGGAGCTATTTCTCTGAGTTTTCCCTGGAGCCCAGCCAGGCTCCCTGCTAAAAAAATTCAATAAAAGCAACTCCCATGCTCCCTGCCCCGTGATAAATCCAGGGCTGCACATGTATGCGTTTACTGTGTACACATATCTGTGGGGGGAAGACAAAAATGTAGATTGTAGCGAGGGGCCTTGCCCTCAAAGAGCTTACTGTTCATCACAATGTCATAACGAATGGGCCACAGGGGAAAAGGCA
>NW_006357695.1:0-633 GCF_000327345.1 Myotis davidii
GCACTACCCTCTTTTGATGCCAGCTCTGAGCCCAGCAGTGGACAGGGTGGAGAGCTGTGCTTTCCCCAAGCACACGGGTTGGTGTGGGAATCAAGGGCTTTAGTTGAACTAAAGGAACTACTTCAGGAGAAGCCCAGGAGGTGGAAGTAGCTGCAGGAGTCATTGGTTGGGACCCAGGCCCATCCTCCACTGCAGAAAGGGAATGTCTGCTTTTTCTAAAATGCAATGAAGTATTTGCACAGGGCAACTGCTTGTGAGGACACAGATCGCCTTCCTTTCTTAAGAGAAACCAAAGCAGAGTTAAATAGGCCCTGTGAATGCATTCAGTGTGGGACCCCCAAGTGGGAGGCAGCATTTATGAAGGTGTTTCGGGGACCAAGCTGGTGATGGTATGTGTATTTCGTGGTTACATAATCCTGTTTGCTTAAAGTGCCTACAGTAGGTTTTGTCCTTGGTCACAGTTAACAGAGAGATGTAAAACGTCACCCCGCTCACTGGTTAGAACCTGTGGCTGCCTTCATGCTACCACAGCAGATCAGAGTACTCCCAAGAGACTGCGGCTGAAAAGCTGGAAACATTTACTGTCTGGCTCCTTCTAGAATGTATGTGAGCCCCTCAGTCACATTGTTCCTT
>NW_006357696.1:0-634 GCF_000327345.1 Myotis davidii
GGCTCTGAGCTTCAGCTTCAGTTTCCTTACCTGTAAAGTAAGAAAAGTAACAGTGGCACTGCCTGTCTTCTTAGATGGTCACATGCTTCTCAGGAGGATGCTATGGAAACATATTCTTACAGCTATTTTATTAAGTCGGACTCATCGGCAGTTTTCAAAATTATCAACCACTCAGACTGTATACAGTGTCCAGTACCTACCTTGGCGTGTCGTAAATGACTGGAACCACATAAATGACAGCTGCTATTATGATTCAAAACATAGAGGTCCCCCTGATGGATCTGAAAGGTCTCTTTTAAGCCTGGATCACCATGCTTTATAATAAGTCCTCTTGTCCAAGTCTCTGAGATTGACCTTATGCAATGGATGCCAGAATTCTATGTCTACCAGTTGTCTTTTGGGATTATTCTGACTATGTCTACCTGGCCAGACATACTCAACGAAGAAGTCAGTCCCTAGGAAGATGAGTGAGGGTCCATCCACTTCTCAAATCAAAATATTCTTAGGTATAAACAACTGAACTCTATCTTGTACCATATTCCCACTGCTTTCTCTTATTTTTTATATTTCCTCTAATAACACCTATGATTGACTGAGAGGCAATATAGTTTGCTATCTCTGTCTTTTTTTTTTT
>NW_006357697.1:0-634 GCF_000327345.1 Myotis davidii
CTCTATCCACTAAGCCAAACCGGTTAGGGCCACACTATATTATCTTTAGTGAAATATATTCCAAGGACAAATAGAACTGCAAGAAAATAAAACATTCATTTAACAAAAGGAACTAGTTTATATATGTTTAAAAATGTATGTATATTAAAGTAGGGAGAGAAGATTTTCAGTTTAAGAGAAAAGAAATACAAGCATAAAATCAAAGAAGTAAAAACCCTAAAACATTATTTAGAATCACTTATAAATTACCAAAAGAAAAGCAGTAACTTCAGAGTAGAGAAAAAGATTGCTATAAAACAAGATCATATCAACATTAAATTTCCTGAACCTGATAACTGCGCCATGTGCTGTGGTTTTGAAAGAATCTTTGTTTGGGGATATATACATTGAAGTATTACGTTGTAAAGACTAGAGTATATAACTCACAAACAGTTCAGAAGAAAGAGAGGGAGGGGAGGAAGAAAGAGTACTGATGAAGCAAATGTGAAAAAAATATGTGAGTTGTGGGTCTAGGTAAAGTGGATATAGGAGATTTTGTCTCTTCTCACACCTTTTCCGAAGTTTGAAATATGACAAATAAAATGTTGAAACAATGTGAATTGGGCCCCTAGCCAGTTTGGCTCAGTGGATAGAG
>NW_006357698.1:0-634 GCF_000327345.1 Myotis davidii
AAAAAAAAAATCAATGAATCACAAAATAAGATAGCAAAGTAAGATGAAACAAAGAAATGAATCAAAAATAACTTAAACAGGGCAATGATATGTCTTTACCTATCAATGTGCTATAATAATAAATAGATTTAAATATACAATCAAAGTACAGAGTTGCTGAAAAACCTTTTTGAAAAGCAGGATCCAACAATATGCTGCCTACCAGAAACTCACTTGGATGTGAAAGACACACATCAGCTGGAAGTAAAGGCATGGAAAAAGATATTCCGCTTAAATGGTGACTAAAAGAGAGCAGGAGTTACTATACTGGTATCAGACAAAATAGATTTTCAGTGAAAATCACAGTGATAAAGAAATAATTATAAAGGGGTCGATCATCAAGAGGCTATACAAATTGTCAATATATATGCACTCACCATCAGAGCACCTAAATATATTAAGCAAGTAAGAACAGAATGGAAGGAAGAAAAATATAGCAATAAAAGTAAGACACGTTAAATTTCTACTTTCTGGATAATATTCAGACAGGAAAACAATAAACAGCAGATTTAAAATAGCACCATAGACCAAATAGACCTAACTGACATTCCATCCAGCAGCAGCACATTCTTCTAAAGTGCACACAAAACATTCT
>NW_006357699.1:0-634 GCF_000327345.1 Myotis davidii
TTTTTTCTTTTCTGTAGAATTCCTTTTCTGTAACTTAAGGAATAAATCATCTGAGGAAGGCAGGGCAGTGGTACAGAAACTACATTTCCTTCTACCAAGGACAGGGCTCTGAGAGTCAGCACATTTTCCATGATTGTATTTGTTAACCATGTCACATTGATGGTTTCCTCCATTGCCTCATCCTCCATTTTAATACCACATGTGAAACTTATCAGAAAGTGCATTCTAAGTTTCAAGAAACTCAGTTATTATTCCCCTATTTACAGCCTGAGTGGACTGTTGCTGTGGGTGAAGTTTCCTTTACTCATAGAAATATATTTGAGTTCAGCATATGTAGGTATAATATGAAGTTGTAGGTATATAGAAAACAAATGATAATTTGAGTAGGAATTCCTGTAATTCATTCAGTCGACAAGTAATATTTGAGCATCCGTGACACTCCAGGCACAGTACTAGCCACTGGTTGTACATAATATCCAAACAGACGTTGTAGCAGCACAGATGGAGCTGGGGTGACAGATAAAATGTAACTCTTAAAATGATTTTGAAAAGTTTGACAAGCACTTAAATAAATACGGTAAAGTGATAGAGAAGAAATAGTAGATACCGTTTCAAATAGACCATAATGGTTTTG
>NW_006357700.1:0-634 GCF_000327345.1 Myotis davidii
GAAATCAATAAAAAATATATTTAAAAAAAACTATCCTCGGGACTGACCTTGTCACTTGCACTGTTTCCTGGTGGTCAAAGCTCTCACTGAATCTGCTCAAGTTCAAGGGGGTAGAGAAAGAGACCCCATCTCTTCATGGGGAGTAGCAAGATCACATTGAGAAGGGCGTGCGGCTGGTGAATATTGCTGCCGTCATCTTTGGAGAACAGAATCTATCCCAGCAGTTAATGCCTGTTTCGTTTACTTCCAAAGAAAGGCTTAGGATGGCTTAGAAGTACGGCCCTGGGTCAAGTCTCCCAAGTATTGTCATGTGAAGTGGAGTCTGTCTCAGGTCTCGTTCTCTTATGTGGGAACATTTTTTGGTTTTGGGAAACCAAAACCAGCTCCCCTCCCAAAAGTCTAGAGCATAAGAGTCCTAAAAGCTGGGCCATTCTTGTCCTTCTCTGTTTGGGGTTGGTGCTCTGAGCAGATGAGGGGCTGAAGCTGATTGGAACTTTCTCTCGTTCTATTGTGTTAACCAGACAGAGATCAGGGCAGTGACATGAATGGGTCTGGCAAGTCCAAGAGCATTTGTAGCAGCTGGGAGGACCTTGGTGTTTGTTTGTTTTTAAGAGGGTAAGAAAAGGCCTCTTTT
>NW_006357701.1:0-634 GCF_000327345.1 Myotis davidii
AATGTGGGGTGTTCATTAGAGAAGCAGCTGGAGCTGGTTTTAGGACTAAACTTTCCAATGTCCAACACAGCCAAGGCGATGAGAAGCAATCCCCAGTCTTCAGAGAGCGTAGCATTGCTGAGCCTGGCATTGGGCTTGGCAGGATGCCAGGGGAGGCTGGCAGTGCTGTGATGGAGGCCGGGGAGCAGGCAACAGAAGACAATCTCCCCAATGGCCCCTGTGGAATTTTATGGTTTATCTCAATAAGGCAGATGAGAGAAAACACCAAACCTCTCAAAACAAAACAGTAAAACAAAAACCTTAAGCAAGGGCTTTGAGGGGAGTGTGATAGCAGAATCTTAGTTGACAAATATTTGCTCTTTCAATTGTCATTAACACTGAGCAGCTACTAGGTGCTTGGCATGAAAATTGCACAGCCAAGGGCTTCAGAGCCCAGACATTGAGGCTCATGCTTGGATTTGAATCACAACTCAGCTTCTGACTAGCACATAACAATGGGCAAGCTGCTTAACCTTTTTAAGCCTAGTTGCCTTATCTGTCAAATGATGGTACTTAACTCATAGGGCTGTTGTGAATATCTAGTGATATAATCCATGTAAAGCTGTTAAAACAGAGCCTGGTATACAGTAAGCAT
>NW_006357702.1:0-634 GCF_000327345.1 Myotis davidii
AAACAAACATATATTGGGATAGACAGGTAGATAGTATTTGTGTTCCTGCAAAAGAAATAGGAGCTGACATATTGGTTTCATTTAAAAAGACATGTAGTGTGGCTATGTACTGGTATATATCTATAAATGTCAGCCAACTATTGTAACAACTAGGTTTACTGCCTTTTGTAAAGCCATAAAATTTATGTACCACCATCCACTTTAACTTTTGTTATCAATGTTGAGAAATGCTTTTGCCATGGCAACCCCAAGGAGTATGCCATGTAATTCCTCAGCATATATTTGTGATATATGAATGTGAGTAATTACATACCAGAAAGTGTTAAAAAGCCCAGGGACCTGAACACTGGGTTCCAGTCTCACCTATAACGTGTGAATTTGAACAAATTATGACCCTAACCGGGGCTTCCATGGGGAGGGAAAAGACTAGATGGAGCATCTAGATTTGGCTTCTTTTTTCAATAGTAGCTCTAAGCAGAAATTTGATTAAATTTTGATTATTGTGGAACATCAAAAGTGGCCAGCCCACTGTGGGCAGTTGTTTCTGAACAGGAATCTAGACCTGAACTCTTTGCACATAACAATCTTGCTTTGCCAGTGACCTTTACACCCTCCCGATCATGATTATGATAAT
>NW_006357703.1:0-634 GCF_000327345.1 Myotis davidii
AAAAAAAAATAAAGTTTCTTATATATTTTTTAATTGCTTCATAGTCAAAGCTTTCTATGGAAAATGAATTTCAACTGTAATTTTATTTTTCATCTCACACCATGCAACAAATGTTTAGGCTCTCCTCCTCTTAACTAATTTCTTTATCTGCTGCACTTTTTCACAGGAAAAAGATTAATAACCATGTTTTCAAAGTGATGATGCCCACTGTAAAATATATTCCCCTGCCACCTCTAAAAAAATGCGTGGCACAGAACAGCATTTGCCTGGCTTATAGTTCAGTCAGAAAATAGCTATCCAGACACTGTAATTCTTGCTTGTGAAACAGAAGTGGATGGGAAGGACTGGGTTTGAATGCACACTTAAGTGCATTAACAGTATCAGTAAAACCTGATACAGAATTTAAAATATAATTACTTCATCCAAATTGCATTCAGGATGAAAACTCCTCACACTGATAGTCTAAGAAACATAGAAGTGCAACTGAATAATGAATATTAAATTTGAGACACAAAGTCATATGTCTCAAAGAATTTTCAAGGTATGATATTTAACATCTAACAACTGTGTCGTAAAGAAGAGCATGGGTGGACCAGGAGAACATTATGCTAAATGAAATTAGCCAGTCAGAGAA
>NW_006357704.1:0-634 GCF_000327345.1 Myotis davidii
TCCAGATGCCTTCTCGCTATAAGTCTCTGTGCAGAGTGGATGGGTGACCTCGGTCTACTGGGCTCGCTGACCTTTTTGTCTCCTGTTGGATTTGACAAATGAAGGCACCAGCAGGAGGCTGAGGCTGGGGGGATGGGAATATAAGAGAGACATCAAGATATTTATTCCTCCAGCTTTCTGTCTGCCAGGCTGCAGGTGGTTGCAATGATTATTTTCTTTAGCCAGGGCCTTAGGACCTGTGTGTGGCCCTCTCCCACAGAAGAAATAAAAGGGATCTCTCAGATCTGACAACCACTCATTTCCCTTATCTCATCAACTCCAAGTTGATAATGGTTCATTCACCATTGTACTTAGCCTGAGGATGTGCAATCTCTCGTTAGCTTTCTTTAACCTTAGCATGGTTTTGCAAAGAGTTTATTCATTAAAGTATTGTCAATATATCTATTGGAGTGTTCCATCCTTTTCTTGCCAAGTCCTGATGATACAGTGGACTTGTTGGTGCTTGAATCCCCATTTTAACACCTCTTCTAAATGGTCAACTTAGTATGTTTGAATGAGTATAGCAACACGGAACTCATCACTCCCTCAAACAGCCTATCACGCCTTAAGCAACTTCTCACTGAATATAATCTCT
>NW_006357705.1:0-634 GCF_000327345.1 Myotis davidii
ATGCATTATAGCTACACATTTTTAAAGAAAAATATTCCTGGTTCTATTCACAAATATCATCAAGGGCAATGTTACTCTTATGCAGGTAAGCAACAAATACATAGCGAATTCCAAACCTGTGTTAAAAACTGCCAACAAATGTGATCCCTTTCATTGATTCCTAAAGTAGAAACAGCAAATGTGTTCCCCTTCAAACGTTACCAGTTCTGCTGTTGTTCTGTCGGAGGAAAATGGCTCAGAAGTAAAACATGGATATCTAAGACTGCCTACGGAATCAGCTTTGCCAAGAACCTTAATTTAGCAACATAACATCCTAGAGATGGTAGAGAATTTGTAGAATGTCTAGTTCCAATATCCTCCTTTGCCACTGAGGAAACCAAGGTATGCGGTCACAGAGATAGACACTAGACCTCAAGGTGCCTGAATCTTGGACCATTGCTCTTTTTTTTTTCTTTTTTCCATCACCATTTATCCCCCCTTTACACTGCTCTTCCTACACACATTGTAAGTCTTCTCCAGTACTTAGAGAAGTAGTACCCCCTTCTCACAATGTGATACTATTTGCAATTAAAAGGGCACTTACCGCTTTACTCTACATCTAAAACTAATACAGAACAATATTGAATGTAAACTG
>NW_006357706.1:0-634 GCF_000327345.1 Myotis davidii
ATCCCCCACAATAATGGCTTAAAGTAAAATTTATATCTCATGGCTGTGTGGGTTATGTGACCTTCTATGTGGCTGGAACTTCTCGGAGCAGTTAGTTTCTGAGGGACAGTATCACAAGGGCAAGCATTCCAAGAAACTCTGGGGGATATGCAAAGATTCTTACCTAACCTGGAAAATCACACAGCAGCACCTCTACTGTGTTTACTTGTTAAAAGTGAGTCACAGGACCCATCCAGATTCAGCGGGGTGCAGGGGCGGGGGGTACACAAGAACATGAATACTGGTTCTTATGGCTCATGACAGCAGAGAGCAGCATCTGTGGAGATGAGCTACAACTATGGAAAACTACTCTACCCATTCAGATGAATGACTGAGCATAATTCTGTAGTTGATTAGCATGGGACTGCTGACTGCTAGTCACACCTATGTCTCCAACTTAGCTAGTTATTTAGCTAATTATTTCTTAAAACGCCCCAAATGAATTCCTTCCCCATGCATTTCTTATTTTGGCCTTGAATAAGTAAACATGGGGCCAAATATGTGATTTAGTTCTCCCTAGTTCCCATCATCTCTAAAAATTCAGCTACTCTCATTCAGTTCCTCCAATAAGCAGTCTTTCTTTCTTTTTTTTTTT
>NW_006357707.1:0-634 GCF_000327345.1 Myotis davidii
CGGGACATGGGCAAAAGTGTATTCTCCACTTTGCCAGAAGGTGTAGGAGAAAGAGCATTCCCAGCATCCTGTGCTGGGGCACCTGCCACAGAGTCTGGGCCTGACTCCGAGAACCCACGTCCTCTCAGGCTGAGCAATCCAGCCTGGTGCCTCAGCCTGACTCTCTCCTGATTCCGTCCTCACCTCACACAATGCTTCCTGCACAAAGGGGGCTTTCTGTCCTCAAGAGAGTCAAACATCTTAGCATAGAACACACTTTGCTCCTTTTCCTAAAACATCCATGGGCTGCGCTGACTCTCTGCCCGGGAATGGGACTGTCCACTGGCAACACTGTCCTGCCTCCGGCCCACAGGGCTCCCCGCCAGGTCCCAGGTCCCGTGCAGGACCAAACACAGCGCCCACCTTAGCTCACTCACAGTGTCTGACATGACTGGAAGTTCTTGAGAGCAGGGGCATTATCTTAGCGTCGTCTTTTCTTTGCTTATTTCTTCTTAAAAAACCAATCACAGTCCCTGGCTTGTTGGTGATACTCAGTAATCATTTAATGAATTGAACTTACTTTTACTGTCCATAATTATTGGGACAAGGAGGCCCATTTTGGGAGCTGCAATATCTAAGTGCTTAGGCAGAGAAA
>NW_006357708.1:0-634 GCF_000327345.1 Myotis davidii
CTGGGGATGGAGCCTACAACCGAGGTATATGCTGTTGACCGGAATCGAACCGAGGACCTTTCAGTCTGCAGGCTGCTTCTCTGTCCACTGAGCCAAAGCAGCTAGGGCTACCTAGTTACATTTTTTGCATATGATTATACTTATGTTAATTTTCTTCTATTTGCAAATTCTTTTTCTATTTGCCTTTATGCAAGGATAGCTGTTTTTAAACTAAAGGAATCAATATTTAAACAATTTAAACACTATTTAAAAATTCCTTCAGTTTTTAAATCTTGTCATAGTAAAGTTCACCATCAAAAGGAAGCAGATTTAAAAAAAAAACACCCAGTTCTATTTTGCATCAAGGTACTCATTGATTCAGACAGGGAACATAACCTCTTTTTCTGTTTTAATCTGCATATCGAGACAAGAACATCTATAACCTCTGAGGTAACTTGTCTTTCATCGCAGGCAAACCTAATTACTGAAGATATTGAAAGTGCAATCAGCGACAGCAAAGGAGGGAAGCAGAAGAGGCGGCCTGATGCCCTGAGGTAAACACAGGAACAGGAATTAAGGGGTAGAATTGATTTGTTTTTAAGTCTTTTTTCCTCTATAGCATTGGTTCTCAATCTTCCTAATGCCACGACCCTTT
>NW_006357709.1:0-634 GCF_000327345.1 Myotis davidii
CTATACCAGGAGTGGAAATAGGCAGTTATGTCATCTTTTATAATTATATAATTATCTTTACTGGAACTAATTGAGGTTACTTGGTTTTGTCCTGAAGAACTTGATTGAATATTTTCTTTTTGGTAAGGTGAGTCTGCTAACAAGAATTTTTCTTATATTTTCTTTATCTGGAAATGTCTTTATTTTGCCTTCATTTTAAAAAAATATTCTCCAACCTAGAAAATTAATTTCTTCGCCCTATGAAATTCTTAGCATCTTGAAATTACTATGTTTTTAAATATGATCCTCTATTAGAATTAAAATTACAGAGTTCTTCACTGTGAAGGTATTTGATGATCTTTCAAGATAAGCCTAAAGTTATATGCTAATTATATATGTGAGAAAAGTAATCACAGTTGAATTATGGTCAAGTTTTTCATTATCAGAGAAGAGTCTTAGAATTTACACTGAGTTCCCAAAGCCAGTTATTTTATATGTATATGGGTTTAAAAACAGGGAACACTTCTTTGCTGAACTGCTGATGTATAAATCTGGGGCATATCCTACTTTAAGAAGTTGTTCTGCAATAAAATATAAGACTTGTAGCTATTAAAAAAACAATGCCTGCCCAGCCAGCATGGCTCAGTGGTTGAGC
>NW_006357710.1:0-634 GCF_000327345.1 Myotis davidii
TGTTGTCTAATAAGTGGGTAATGAGGTTGTAGCAGGAAAAGTGCTGAAGAAGGAACCAGGAGTCTGTATGCTGTAAACCCTACATCCCAGGAGTAGAGTTGAATTATAGGCATATTTAATTAACATCTGAGTTTTAGAATCTAATCCTCTAATCTTTAACAGAGGACACAATCAATTGAAATATAGTGGTTCAATACTGAACCCAGATGAAAAATTCCATTGAGAAACAAGAACACAAAAATAAATCTCTTCATTTCTCACTCACTGGATTTGATGGTTATCTTAAAGGCAACAAGTGTGAATAGACAACAATCTCCCTGCAGATTGTTCTTTTTAAGTTTCCTCAGTTTATCTCTGTGGTACGTAAGAATTACAGTACAGAAAACATACATACTATGGTTAAAGATTAATTTAAGGAATCTCTAATGACAATTTTGATTAAATATTTTTCTTTATGAGCTGCTTATTCTAGGTAGAGCTACCACTAAGTAGTCGTATGCACAAGTTCATACAACTAAGTTGTGTAAACTTGGGCAAGTCTTAACTCTGGGTCTTATGTTTCAGACCGACAAAATGAGAGGATTTGAATAAAATGGTAAACTATCATCCTATGTAATAAAAGGCTAATATGCAA
>NW_006357711.1:0-634 GCF_000327345.1 Myotis davidii
AATATATCACATTTCACATATTATGAAAATATTATGAAATAATTTTAGTCCTCCTCTTACCCCAATTAACAGTGTAAATACATAAAAGGGAAGCAGTATGTGCTTACATTCTCCACCTAATTTATAACTACTTTACGTTAGCCTGAGTGTTTAATGTTCTCTTCATGTCATGGACTCTGAATGCAAATCTTGAAGCCTTTGATGTTTTGGGGCAGTTTGAAGTGAAATCAACTCCCACTGTGACTATTTTAGAAACAAAACCAAAAGAAAGCATTCACTTATTTTTTGTGAAAAATCCCTTTGGCAATTCTCTGAAGCACGTTATAAGTGCTGTGTGTAATAACAAAATCCTGCCAAATGGGAGAGGTGCAAACAGTTACTTTCAGCTGAAGATGTCTTTAAAAATTACCACTGGTCAGCCCAGACTGTTTCACAGTGTAGTGTTCAAAACAATGAGTGTGCAAGGAATACACTTGTGTACCTATTAATTATTAATTCAGAACCAGGATCTAAGCAAAAGAAGGAAGCTAAAGATAATATAATGAAAATTAATTATTCTAATTTATAAGAAGGGCAACTGTGTCTCTATTTAATGGCTTCTAGACTACACACTGCTGAGTTTAATGGCATGTGG
>NW_006357712.1:0-634 GCF_000327345.1 Myotis davidii
CAGGTGAGATCAAGTGTCTTGTTCATATTCACATAGAGCTAATGATGAGTGGAGTTTGGCTTTAACTTGAGGCTCCCCCACTACACTGAGCTGCTCAATGCTCTTCAATCTACAGCCCATTCAGAATGTATATTTATGCTCATGCTGACTGGCAATTTGATTTTATGTTTACTTTCTGCCATTTACTTTACAATATACATTGAACAAGTATGTGCAAAGCATTGCTTGATAGTCTTGTTCAGTTTTTCAGTTTGCTCCCCTTAACAACTAACCCAAAAGTTATCAGTCTTCCTTAAAGTCCTGATCCAATCATATCACACCTATTTCTAAATCACCACTGTTGGCAGAAAAGTAGAGGCATTCACAGGCTTCTCTAAGACACGTAGAAACACATTCAATACATTCCAGGAAGCCACAATTTCCCAAACTCCCTTTAGGCAGCCCCAAATGTCCATGTGTCAGAACAGTACTGTACACATATCTATAGTGAAGTGTTAGAGGAATTGCTGATAACATATGGTCATTAACAGAGGTAAAGAGGGGAGTGGGAAGATACGAGGGGGTAGAGTATGGATAAATGGTGATGGAAAGATACATGACTTAGGGTGGTGAACACAAAATACAATATACAGAT
>NW_006357713.1:0-634 GCF_000327345.1 Myotis davidii
TTTTTTTATCCCACAGTATAAGATGAGACTCTTCAAGTTTCCTGTGGATCTTTTGATTTGTACCCCATAAACAGATGCACTGAAGAAAACAATTTGGGAATTGTTCGTCTAACATGTGTATAGGACTTGAGGACAGAAGGTGCGCCTCTAATTTGAAACGGTTGGTCCTTTTCCTCAGCGTGCAATCTCTCCTACTCAGTTTGGCCCTGCACTGAAACTTGGGTGGGCTCTTGTCTATGAGGGCCCTGAGGCAGCCTCTGTAAGCTAAGGAGCATGTTCACAACTGCAGGAGATTTACCTAACTGCCCTTCCAGAGGGAATTCTGTAGCCCCAGGAAGGATTTGACAAACACATGATTAAATAATTAACTAAATATAAGTCAGAGATGTGGGGCAGTACAAAGATCATTTGTGATAAAGAAATAGGTCTGTGCCAAGAACTGATTGTGAGTTTTATTAAATGTATAATCTATTCAGGTCAATATGAGCTCTTCTTTTGAAACAGCAAAGTCATAACTGAAATATTGTTGAGTTTTCCTGTTAAGTCAGGACGCCAGTAGTTAGCACAATTTATCATCAGGACCATGAGAAACAACTACGGCCATGTGTATGCCTCCCTAACCTTCACAAATAAG
>NW_006357714.1:0-634 GCF_000327345.1 Myotis davidii
ATCCAATTACCTTGGAATTTTAATTTTTTAAACTTTTAAAAAGATACCCAATGTCTCTTTTCCAACTATACCAAATTCAAGAAAAGGCAAAAGTATGGAGACAGTAAAAAATATCATTGGTTTTCAGTGGTTAGCGAGAAGGGAGGGTGGAATAAGCAGAGCACAGCAGATTTTTAGGGCAGTGAAAGATTGTATATGATACTGTAATGGTGGGTACGTGTCTTCAGACATTTGTCAAAACCCTTGTATGTACACCACCAAGAGTGAATCTTAAAGATAACTACGGACTTTGGTTGATAATGATGAGTCAATGCAGGTCCATCCATTGTAATAAATGTACCTCTCTGGGGCAGGATGTCAAAATGAGCAAGGCTGTGTGTGTTTGGGGTGGTGGGGTGTATGGGAACTCTCTGTACTCTATACTCAATTTTTCTATGAAGCTAAAAGTGCTCTAACAAAAGGCTTATCATTTTTTCTTCGAAAAAGTGTATATACTATTAACATATAGCAACATGTTATTGCTATTTCAAGACACAGTCAGCTTGGAAATTAAGATGATGATCCAAGTATCAGAATATGGGATTAAATATATATATATTATAATTGACTTGATAAAGGAAAGGAGAGGAAGAGA
>NW_006357715.1:0-634 GCF_000327345.1 Myotis davidii
TCGCGACCCACAGGTTGAGAACCGCCGTCGAGGGGGATAATGTTTAATGTACCTGGTCCCATACCTGGTCCCTAGTGCATTTCCTACCTAGATGCTATTTTTCTCATCATGTCCCCCTGCTTAGTGTGGGACTATATGTAGCAGTGGTGTCTCCCCAGGTAGACATCCATGATTGCAGAATGACAAAGCATTAAGTTCACAATGTACCCAGAACTTTAGAGGTCTGGTCTCTACCAAGGCAGATAGCCTTCCTAGGAATCAGTTCTGACTGCATTCCCACCAACAGTCCTTCACTTGTATCTGGCACTCACTGCATTCTCCCACCCTTAGAATTATCTCCTCACCTCTCCATCTTTCTCATGAGATAGGGAACCCATAGACGAGGAAACTATGCTTTTCATTCTGCCTTCTCCCCAGCCCACAATGTGATGCCTGAAATATTGCAGGTATTAATAAAGGGTAATCAAATGGGAGTGGGGCCAGAATTGGCCAGCTGTTTTCGGGGATTTTCAGACTCTCAGTTTTCCAGTCTTTCTGGCCATTATCAATTAGTCAGTATCTCTGTCTGATGTGTTTCTGATTCACCAACGTCCCCTGAATCCAGGAATTGTGGAGTTATCTCATTTCATCTTTA
>NW_006357716.1:0-634 GCF_000327345.1 Myotis davidii
GAATACTCAAAGGATAGCAGAAGAGAGGAAATGTGTGGGTAAGCAACCAAGAGATGCAGATGTTGAGGAATTACAATTAAACAGAACGATGCCCCCCAGTTACAATGTGTTCTAATGTGAAATCACCTGAATTGCCAACCAAAATATACAAATGGGATGTTTTGCTTTATGAATGTTTAATCCTGAAAAACAGATGTGGGGAGCTGTTGTTGGGTAGTAAGAATAAATTAAGACTCTGAAAATCCAGGGTCACATCTTTGGAAACTAAAGCCAACGTGTAATATGACATTTGGTATTTCCCCTCCACCTGTTTTTATATTTGTTTGTTTATTTTTAATAAAAATCACTTATAGTCAAAATTCAAATTATCTATCTTATAAGTTTATTCACTTGTATAAGTAACCTGCTGTCAATTCTAAACCTTAAGTTTCCAGTAGTAGTTTCTGAAAACAAGGCTAGTATTAAGGCTCAGCTTAATATAAATACCTTGAATTAATCAGACGTAGGATTGACTTGCTCCACTAATTTAGCTACTCAATAAATAATTCACTCATCATATTCATTGAGCTCTTCAGTATTATACATTGTGTTGTGTTTTCACTACTTTAAAATACATTTTTATTGATTTCAGAGA
>NW_006357717.1:0-634 GCF_000327345.1 Myotis davidii
CAATGCTACTAGTTGGCGAACCAACCACATCATCAAAACTCAATTGGCAAAATTTATGGAAACCCTCCAAATGCCTTGGCCATTGGCATTGCCGTTAGTCCTTCTAATTCTTAGATCCACTCCCTTTGGAGTTCATAAGTTCTCAAACTTTGAAATAATTATTGGGCTCCCCATGCACCTAATGCCTGCCTCTTTTGATCCACAACTAATAAAAGCAAGCATCCACTGAAAAGAACCAGGCTTTAGTAGAGCAATCTTTTCATAATGTGTGCCCAGGAGTTGAAAACCTCAAACAACACACTTTACAGCCTGGAGATTTTGTTTATTGTAAAAGATACGTCCCATAAGACTTCCTTTCATGTTCCAAGGAATTGATTTTGGGATTCATGTATCACCCAGCAAGGAAGCTCCAACACCTGAATAGACTTGCATACTGACCAATGATCTAAAACTAAAGTTTCCTAAACTTTAAGCAAACATCATCTGATACAGAGAGTTCTCCCAAGATCACTGGATGGAGCCTGCATATCTTTTTTTTCCCCTTTGCTTATCTCATTCCTAATGCTATTGCTAATTTCCCCAATTTCCCCTTGATTGTTACTTCAAAAGTAAGGCTCCTACACACACAGTCCCC
>NW_006357718.1:0-634 GCF_000327345.1 Myotis davidii
ATCAATAAAATATATTTTTTAAAAAAGTTAAACTCATGTTCATTAGGATTAAGTATATATGTCAACAACAGAAAATGGTTTCACTGTTCTGACTAAATGTATGGATTCTTGCTTTATTTTAATTTTTGGAGTCAGAATTTCTGACTATCTTATCAAAACATAGATATTTTAAATTTTGTTTATTTTTTATTTTATTTATTTTATTTTTTATCCATCATTCTTAGTTGCTTTTACTGATAGTGTTGGAGATATGGTCTAATTTGCTGGAAACAGACTATCCAAAGGCATGTGAAGTTTTCATCTGAGGAAAGTAGGAACAGTACGAAAATCAATATTTTGTGTGAGTTCACTTAGATAATCGTGGAATAAGATTGCATAACAATTTGAAGTACTAGAAACAATTGGCAGTTTCTAGTAACATTGAAAAGTTGAATTCCATACATCAGCAAGTCTACCCTTATACATACTCTTTGTCATATGTACATAAGACAATATAGTTGAAAAGCATAATTAGATCTTTAAAAACTGCTAGGGTAAAAAATAAAATTTAAATATAACATGGGCCATTTATATCACCTATATTTTTAAAATCATAGAAGATTATAATATATACTAGAGGCCCGGTGCACAAAAT
>NW_006357719.1:0-634 GCF_000327345.1 Myotis davidii
CACTACTTGTCTTTTGGTGCCTGGCTTATGTCACCTAGCATACCTGCTTCATTCTTGAGCACAGTCCCCTTGTGAACTTTCTTATACAGAATCCCACAGAGGGTCACAATCAGAAGGAACAGCAGCACCTGATTAACTGTAATTAAAAAAAGAAACAAGTTCAACCTATCGAGCTGGAGTTGTGGAAAAGTTCAGAGCAGCCGTGTAAGGAGTTGCCTTCCCTGACATACCCAGGAGTGGTGGCCTGGACCTTCTTTAAGCAGATGGCATGCGCAGGAAAGACTTAACCTGCAATGCTGTTGATACTCAAGGATACGCACATGCAGTTTAAGGAGGATCCAGGGATAACCCCAGGGAGTTGGATGGCAGAGGATACAACCTTAATGTCTATAGGATGCTGCCTTTCCTGTGCACGAACTTTGTTTAGAATAATAGCCAACGTTTATTTAACACTCGTGATGAGCCAGCACTTATTTTATGTTCTTAGCCATTAGCACCCAGCTACTTCTCAGATAATTCAGTCACCGGTCAAGGATGGCACACAGAAAGTGTTTTACCTTGTCCTAGCTAGTCTGGTTCAGTGGGTACAGCGTCAACCTGAGACTGAAGGATTCCAGGTTTGATTCCGGTCAAG
>NW_006357720.1:0-634 GCF_000327345.1 Myotis davidii
TT
Source organism: Myotis davidii (assembly GCF_000327345.1). Taxonomy (NCBI): domain Eukaryota; kingdom Metazoa; phylum Chordata; class Mammalia; order Chiroptera; family Vespertilionidae; genus Myotis; species Myotis davidii. The sequence goes on from NW_006357720.1 coordinate 3, forward strand.
CTTTTATTTCTGAGAGTTCCTGGATGATGCTGACCCTGCCAGTTGGTCTGTTGGCCATTCTTTGAGTAGCAAGACCCTCGAAAACCATGAGAAAGCACTATTTGGGAAATGTTGATTTAACCAATTCATCCAACTCTATCACTTAATGGCTGAGGAAGTGATGTCAGGGAGGTTAGGTGACTTGACCAACGGCCACCAGCAGATGGAGGACAAGAAACCAGACCTTACATCTCTTTCCCCCTCCCTGAGTGCTCTTGCTCCTGGGCCATGCTCTTTTTTTCTGTGTAATGGAAGTTTGAGATCCAAATACAATGAAAAGTTCATGGGCATTTGAGTATCTCCTTGAGGAAAGCAGCAATTGCTTTCCTGATCTGTTTCTGAGTTAGTTGTATTCCTCTTATAGTCAAGTTTTTGTATGTATATTTATATGTATGTATACTTATATATATATATACTTTTATTATGTATACTTATATTTTTATATATTTATATGTTTATGTATTATATATTTATATATTATATGTAATGAAATGTATATGAAAACTATATGAGAGATATTCAATTATATGTAGTCATATATATTCATATATATATTATATTTTATCCTATGTAATAAAAGGCTAATATGCAAA
>NW_006357721.1:0-634 GCF_000327345.1 Myotis davidii
GGAAGAAAACAGCTAAAGCAAATGCATGCCCTTCCCAAAAGAGAATTTCTGTTGTGTATAAATACAGTCGCTCCAAGGTCTTCCATTATATTAAATGTTTCCACCTCTCAAATGTCCTTTTAGAGTATTTCATGAAAGCGGACATAATTACCCTTTTTTGGATCTTTAGCATCTACAGAAAAGATTAAAAATCTATGATTAAATTTCACTGGGTTAGCCAGGTCCAATGTCAACATACCACAGTGTGACATTTCTAACCATCATTTTATTTACAGAGAAAACACACCTATGTTGTGATGTGGGGAAATGACCTATGACAAACAAAAACTTTATAGGAGATAATTGTGACTGGCTGGCTTAAGATCCATTCTTTCCTAAGATGCACTGCATGTGAATTTCTGGGGAATGGGCTCATCTCATAGTATTTTATTTTTCCTGTGCTAATCTACATAGTACCCATTTTTAGCATCTATTTGTCAAGTTGGAGTATAATCTTTCTTCTTGTGAACAATGCAATCTCACTGATAACATCAACTCATGAAACAAACAATGAAGAAAAACATGCGGACAACCTTCCCACTTTACAGAGGAGGAAGTGAAGGCCCTAGAGGGGTGGGCAAACTTTTTGACTCGA
>NW_006357722.1:0-634 GCF_000327345.1 Myotis davidii
TGACATTGAAGATCATATGGTCAGCTTTTCTCCTTCATTTCCAAATGTTGGATGATTTTTCTTAAACCATCAAAGATTTCTCAGCCTCTTAGTCCCTCTGGCTCTTGTCTTTGCTGTTATAGGAAAGCTAGACAAGTAATTAATAATGCAACCGTAATTTGGATGTCTGTTCATTCAGACAGTCAGTAAGCACTTAGGGGTCACCTGCCAACAGTGAGGCACTATTATAGCCACCAGGACCCAAAGGTGAATGGAACGAAATGTCTACCAAGAGAAAAATGCACATACACAAAAAGCTATAATACAGTCGCTAAATACTATACCCAGGATATGGACGGAAAGGTTATGAAGCACAGAGGAGAGAGCAATTAATTCTACAGAGGCAAGGGGATGCCGTGGCAGGCTTCCTAGACAGATGGTAATATGGAGTAATGATACCTGGGTTTATGATGAGGGGGCCCAGGCAGAGAAGGGTCAGGGGAAGATGCAGACATTTCTGGGAGAGACAGAGAGCTTCAGTTATTCCACTGTGATGGCAGCTTTGGATACACAGCAGGGAGGTATATGGGAGCTTAGCCTAGAAGGAAGGAAGAAGCATGCTAAACCAGCTCATTTAAAGCCAGGTTGTGATGCC
>NW_006357723.1:0-634 GCF_000327345.1 Myotis davidii
ACCTACACTAGATATCATCCCCTCCCTCAATCACTGATTAATTAGGGACATCTCTACACCACACTTAAGCATGAAGAAGGTACAGAAGTCTGAGATCGGCCTCCCTCATCAACCCCAGCTCACAGAAGAAAAAGAAAAGCTGGAATATTAGGCATATTCTGTACCTATCCCCTGTGATAAGTTTCTCCCCTGCACTCAGTATTTTTCCATTGTGCCCCACTTGGGGCTCCTGCCCTCTCTGTGACTATCCTGTTATTCTCATTTAATGTGTTACAAGACACAGCTAAGCAGCCAAGAAGAGTAGTTGCAAAACTCACTCCCTGCAACTACCTGAACCGGCATCCGGCTTAATGGTTTGCCTTGACGCACGAAAGAGACATATAAATACCCACCCACCCTACTCTTGCTTACTGACACCACTTTGGTCTCAGCCCTCCTGTTCACAGAAGCAACAATAAATTTATAAATTTTGCTTTTTAATTTCATTCGACCTGGTTCTTCTCAGCATCGACCTAAAAAGAACCTCTACTGAATATTGTATAGGAAGCACCCTGATAAATGCTTTGTACTTTACCTTATTTACTCCCCAAAAGTAGCCTGAAAAATGCTAATTTTATTTTTCTAACTTTTAAAA
>NW_006357724.1:0-634 GCF_000327345.1 Myotis davidii
CCCCAGTTGCAATATTAGCAAAAAAAAGTACTCTTCAGATTCTGACAGTCCTGCTGGAAATAAAGCAGAACTTGTTACAATTATTATTATTTATCTTTCACACATCAAGGGAATTCTTACTGCTCTGCAGAACAGAAAGGAACACATGACTCGGCAAATTCCTCATCATGTGTTCCCTGGCGCTTCTCTGTCCCCGTTTGTGTCACATAATGGGGAAGACAGAGTTGCTTGACGCTTACCATATTATTAACTAAATCACATCTGAAATGGGAGCCCTGCAAAGGAGGATTTATATAACAGCACATCAAAGAAAAAAAAAGCAATCTAAAAATATTTGGTTTAAAACCTCCTTCACGATGTGCCAAGTATTATTTTCTTTGACATGCTCTCTTGCCTGCCTTTGCAAAAACTATAATTAGAATAATTTCCCACTCATATTCAGTGGTAGAGAGCATGGTGATTTTGTGACCCAGCTGGGAAATTTATAGAAATTGAGGGAAGTCTAGTTCAAAGAACGCTAGCATCATGAAATTCTGGAGTGAAAAGATAATCATGATCATTCAAATTAACTTCCCCATTTTAAAAAACACAGAAACTGAGACTCCCGAATAGAGGTATAACTTGCTAAAACACG
>NW_006357725.1:0-634 GCF_000327345.1 Myotis davidii
CACAAAAGCTAGCTTGCCTTAGAGATGTGCCCAATGTTTGAGGGCACGTTTCTCCTAAGCTGCCAGGGAGATGGAGGATGGAGCAAGCCTGGTGTGCCAGTCATTGCCTGAGCTGTTGTGGGCTGCAGTCAGTTTGAAACTGATGAAGATGTCAAACTAGTAATTTCAATAGGTGACAGCTCAATATTGACCCAGACATATGGCTGCAAAATGGGAAAAGTAATGGCTTAACCCTGGAAACTCTTCAGTGCTCTTTCCACCGATACTGGGAGTTGTTTACAAATGGGAAGATTCAGAAAGGTTTGAGCCTTTCCTTCTTCAGTTCTCTTCTCCCCTCACCGCATCCTGATGTTTTCCTAACACATAATGGTTGCGTGAGAATTACCTTCCGGATATAACAATGCAGTGTTAGGAAAGTAGACTCACAAAAATGTCCACTTGGAATAGCACTCTGGAAGTTATGTGTGATCATGTGACCATATCTGTCTTCTATTGTGTGCCGGTTATATTATGTACGAGAAGCATATTTGCCCCCAAATGTAATTTATTTGACCTTCAGAAGCTCTGTCATGATCTTTCTGGCAGCTATAAAGTATGAAATATTATTACTATTATTATTATTCACAACGACTAC
>NW_006357726.1:0-634 GCF_000327345.1 Myotis davidii
GGAAAAATGATAACAGTGAAGATGAAGGATAATGAACAAGACAAACACATTGCTGGTGGGAATATACTCAATCCTTGTTATTTGTGGATTCCGTATTTACAGATTCTATGAGTGCCTCTTTGATGTTACTCTGGAAGCTTCTGAAATGGGTTCAGAGAGGCCCTGAAGCCACAATGTACCGAGGTTAGGTCACAAAGTCCTCTTTCCCATCTGGATTGCACTCTGTTATGTGCTCCAGCCAGGCAAGCCAGAGGGTCCCATGAAGCACTCCCAGTAACAGCGCTGTCTAATGGGGAAGCAAGCCCTTCTTCCCAAAGACATTTGTATCGCCCTCAAATTCTCATTAACAGCGTCTTGAGAGACAGTGTGTAAGGGCAGACGGTTAGATTATTATCAAAACCATAGTGTATTGGCAGCTGCATGGCCTAAAGTTCAGATAGCAAACGGTTCTAGGTGAGTGTTTATTCTTAAATATCAGCAATTTGGGGTTCAAATGGAAATTTTTCTTAACTACGCATACTGTTGAATTTCACCCAAGCCCTGCGCTTCTGCCCAACAATAACAATTAAAAAAATATCTCTATCCAGGCCAGTGTTACTATGTGGTTAGAGCATCTTCACATACACTGAAGGGT
>NW_006357727.1:0-634 GCF_000327345.1 Myotis davidii
CAGAGTGATCTGTTGAGATACAAAAACTAGAGCCTGGTTGGGGATTTAAGAGGGTAAGGGTATGGGGGGTGGGGGGGAGGATAATGTAGGATTTCAACTGTAAATCACAGAGAAACAAGAATAGAATGAAACAAAACAAATATTCACTCATTGCATCCAGTTTTGGTTGCCAGTGAGCCACAGATCAAAGGGTCTTTCTTGCACTGCAGTGAGTCCTATGAGCTCCTAAGATTCCATGCAAAAAGTTTTGCATATGTACATTTTTTCTGTGTGTAGATACCAGAGCTTTCACTAGATTCTCAAGGAGCCTGTGGCCCCCAAAACAGTCAAGAACCACTCTTCTAATTTTATGTGAATTTGCATGTGGATTCTAGCTACCTGTGATAAGATCTGGAGCACCTCTTTTATTTTCAACTTTAAGTTAAAAAAAATGTACAAGCATCGTAGCAAACAAGACCTTGTGTAAGACCATGCACCTAGTTTTTAGCTGCTAGTCGTGTGCCTTACACATAGTTCCTGAATCTGAAGAACTTAAAAGACGTTCCCAGGAAGGACTGAGTGACCTGAACAGAGGAGCTGTGTATTGTGCATATGCTCCGTTGGTGAAGAAATTGAAACAAAAGTACACAAAATG
>NW_006357728.1:0-634 GCF_000327345.1 Myotis davidii
GGGCAGAGGCACCTATTCCCAGGCTAACCCCCTGAACATGTCTCCATGGCCTTCTTTTCTTTGACTTCCCAGTGAGCCAGAGCAGCCCAGCATAGGCTCTCTCGTGTGCCCTTCCTTGTTTTGTTGTCCTAAGTATATTTTTGCTGTGGTCAGTAAATTTTTGCTTGCTTTTCAAAAAAAAATAGTGGATTGAGTGGGTAGGCGAAAGGCCTTACGTTTGCTAGATACGTGATGCAAGTGAGGGAATGAGCTATTGAATTTCTGCGGAGGAACATTGTAGGTCTTGAGATGGGAACATTTTTGGTATTTTCAAGAAAGAGTAAGGAGGCTGATTGGCTAAAGCATATTTAGGTAGGGATGATGGTGGGAAATGAACTGAAGGTGTAGGCAGCAAAAAAGGACTTCATACTTTCTGGAAATGAAATGACTCAATCTATTGAGTTTCCTGAATTTACCATAATCTGGGATGTTGTAACATACATATTTTTTCATGTCAGAGCTTTGCTTTTTAATTTTTTCCCTGCATTATAGTTTATTTTACTTTGCTTTGGTGTGCAAGAACAGGGAAGAGAAAACTCGATCATTAAAAACACTTTCTGTGCCCAGGAGGTCAGGGTTCGATTCCTGGTCAGGG
>NW_006357729.1:0-634 GCF_000327345.1 Myotis davidii
GTTAATGAAAATAAGGAAACATGAGCAGAACATAATAAATAATCAAATCATGTTATTACCCTTGTTTACTGGACAACAAAAACTCACTTCACTGGCTTAATTTTCACACTTTCTTCTCTGTCCCTGGGTGAATAATGTGCCCTCTCATAGAGTCTGAAGAAAGGCAAGTTCACAGAGAAGTGGAACAAGGACCAATTATAAGCTTAATTGCATGTCTAACAGGGAACATCAAGTATCATCAGGAATCTTGCCAGAATCCCATTAAAGGGCTTTGGATTAAGAGTCAGGAGACCTGAATTCTAGTCCCAGTTTTGCCATTTAAGAGGCCACATGATCTGAGTCAAATCATTTTTTCTTAAAGTGTCCTCATCTATAAATAGAGTACAGTGGTCCTCATTGCTACAATTCTCTAAATTTACCATGCCTTAAATAGGAATATACATATTCAATGTATTTTTTCTTTGTTATTTTCTTCCCAAACCCATTGAGATCTCATCCTACAATGGCAACTCTCCTAGGAATTAGATCTATCTGGTAGAGAGCCTCTGGATCAATTCCCAAGCCATTGACTACCTCCCACTTTCTCAGGATTATATGGGGACCATATCTATAATAATAAAACTGTAATATGCTA
>NW_006357730.1:0-634 GCF_000327345.1 Myotis davidii
TGTGAAATGCCCAGGAGGCTATAAAATCACCACCACCTTCAACCATGCACAAACGGTACTTTTGTGTTGGCTGTCCCACTGTCCTCTGCCAGCCTGCAGGAGGAAAAGCAAGGCTTCCAGAGGATGTTCCTTCAGAAGGAAGCAGCACTAAAAGCACCCAGAATCAAGATGAGTGGCAAACCATCCCAATAAGTACATGTTGGATTAAAAATAAAAAAGGAAGCAGGCCTCAGGTTATGTGTATAGGGAAAGGTAGAAGTGTATAACACAAAATCATCTCCTATGTCTCTAGTATATTCAATATCTTGAGACTAATGACCACCTATATTCTGTGATGATATTATTGGCTTAACAGTGAGCTAAATCAAAGTTGAAAGGCAGCTTGGTGTAGTAAAAAGAGCAATGGCTAAGAGGGCTCTAGTTCTGACCTGACCACTAAAAATGACAAAATCTTTCTTCATGCCAGTTTCTTATTATAAAACGGAGTGTTGTGCTTCAGTTAGTCCTAGAGTTTTGTGGAGGAGCTTCAGGACCTGAAGGGAAGCCTGAATACGGATAACCCTGTGTTCTAAGTTTATATCTTAGGCTTCTATATAAGATTTCAGTTACAGAGAAAGTTCCACTCCCTTAAGAG
>NW_006357731.1:0-634 GCF_000327345.1 Myotis davidii
GATAGTTAACAAGATTATGTGCTCTTATGAGGTCAATTATTTCTAAAGTGTCTTAACCTAGATGAACAGAGACATTGAACAGGACTTGCTTAAAGAAAAGATAAGCCTTTTGCTAAAATGTGATATGCCTGGGTCATGACTACCTACCACGACCTGCCCAATTGAAAATTTATGATTTGATCACCCTGTGAGGTTACTTTCCATAGGACCTTCCTTTTAAAAATCCACAGCTCTCCCTTTTGGTAATAAATCAATTTGAAGGATGCATTGGGAACCAACCTTTTGGTCAGAGAATGTGGTCTCACAGCACATTCCCAGGAAATCTCAGTATTGACACTGTCTTATTGACCACTATGGATAAGGCAATACTGTAAACATGGCATCTGAGTTGAGGCTGAATTTTCCCCAAATGAGAAAAGCAGGTAAATGGGAGGTAGTTCTGTCTTATGGTCTTTGTTGTGAAAACAGCACTCTGGATAATTTCTATCCTGTGAACTATCATAATCCAAAATTTGCCTCCTGTCCCATTTTTCTGTATTTGACATTTAATATAACATTTACATATGCCACTGAGAAAGGTATTAAATGTTATCTTCTTCAGCTTGGCAATAGTGTAAAATGTCTCCTTTCAATA
>NW_006357732.1:0-634 GCF_000327345.1 Myotis davidii
ACAACACAAAAACTTGCACACTGAACTTTATATCTGCTTTATGCATAATTGCCAAACCTAGAAGCAGCTAAAATGTCCCTCAGTAGTTGACTGGATAAATTGTTGTATATCTAGACAATGAAATATTATTCAGTGCTAACAAATAATAATATCAAGCCATGAAAATAGATACATGAAATGTAAATGTGCATTGCTAAGTGAACAAAGCCAACCTAAAAAGTCTATATATTGTAATATTTCAACTATCTGACAACCTAGAAAAAGTTAAACTATGAATATTATAAAAAATTCAGTGGTTGTCATATTTGGAAGAAGAGAGGAATACATAAGCAGAATACAGGGGATTTTTAGGGCAGTAAAACTATTTTGTAGTAAGATACAATAATTGTGGAAACATGTCGTTATACATTTGTCAAAACCCATAAAATGTACACCACCAAGAGCGAAACAATATAAATTATAGAAGATGGGTAATAGCATGTGCCAATGTACATTCATCAATTGTAACAAACGTATCCCTGTGGCCCAGGACCCCACTAGTGGGCTTCTTGTGCATGTTTGGGACTAGGAGATATATGGGAATGCTTTGTAATTTCTGTTTAATTTTGCTGTGAACCTAAAACTATTCTAAAAA
>NW_006357733.1:0-634 GCF_000327345.1 Myotis davidii
TGTTGGAAGGGGTGCTAGACCTGTGTTTGCAGGAGCAGTATATGATAGAATGAGAAAAGACTAAACGTCTATGTGGTCAACATCAGTGCCTCTCTCCAATATTTCCAGTTCTCCTCTACTTCCCGACATGTGGAGGACCTGTCCTTCCCCATGGGTTTGAAGTAAGGCAAAGCCGTGTAATTTGCTTTATCCAAGAAAATGGGGCTGGAAGAAACATGAGAAACTTCTAGGGTGGAAGCACTTAAGAGTCAAGGTAAGAATCCCCAAGCTTTCTCCTCTGCTGTTGAAACAGCTGTGGAAGTATGTGTTGCTATGGAGGTGCCATAAGAACAAATCAGCCCAGAGCATGGAGCCAACACACAGGCGACTGCCCTGGAGAGTCATTTGGGTCCCCAGAGAAATCTGTGTGATCAGGAAATAAACGTTTGTAGTGTTAAGTGTCAGAAATCGGGGGTGTTTGTTACCAGAGCATAACTTAGCCCATCCTGACTGGTACAGTTCATATCAAATAGTGGGAAGGTGAAAGACTGGTGGAGGTTATATTTCCTCTTGCCCTGTGCTTCTGCTGAGTCACCACAATGGTGCTCAGGATGAACATTTTCACTGTTACTATCATTATTAAAAAAAAAAAAAA
>NW_006357734.1:0-634 GCF_000327345.1 Myotis davidii
GTGTGGTTGCTTTTGGTCACTGAGCTTGTCAGGTTCATTGCATAGACAGACCTCTTTCTTGTTTTCACCATTGATGTTAATTTGGACATCAGTCTTGAGAAAGACGCACTTAGAATTTGCAATAATCCCCTAAATGTAAGTCCTTTAAATTTATATATCGCCTTTACCTATGTCATTTGGCCCCTTGGTTTTATTGACCTTAAAAATGTTATATTATGATTATAGTCGTTATTGACATTTCTTTCTATTGTAATCTGTAAAATATGGTTTAAAATGGGAAGCATTTTCGGCTGCATGGATGGTGGAGAGCAGATGGTTGCTGTGGGAAGGGTGTACCCAGTAGGTATTGTCCTATCAGGACAGCAACATGCTAAATATTTGGCCTTCTCCTGACTTCAGAAAAGGGGAAACTTATTGGGAAGGATGGGTTTTCTACGGTTTTGTGCTGGAAGCATTATAAATTTTGTGCAAATACTACATACTCGCTGCAAGATAACTAGGAGGTCACCATCAATTTGTTCTACTGCATGGTATCATTTATTAAACCTAGCTTTGTTTTATTTATTTTTATTATTTTATGAATATGTTTTTATTTATTTCAAGAGAGGAAGAGAGAGGGTGAGAGAGAGAGAGA
>NW_006357735.1:0-634 GCF_000327345.1 Myotis davidii
TTTTTAAAAAAAGAGGGTAAAATTAACTGAGGTTAAGGGCCCTAGAAGGAGGGTCAGCAAATCTCTTCTGTAAAGGATCAGATAGTGCTGATTTTAGGCTTCAAGGGCCGAATAGTCTCTGTGACAATTACTCAACCCTGCCCTCATGGCACGAGGGCAGTCATAGACAACACGTAAGTGAGTAAACATGGCTGCATTCCAATAAGACTTTATGTACAAAACGGGCAGCGAACTAGATTTGGCTCAGTCTGTAGTTTGTCAAACTCTGCTCTAGAGTTGAAATGGTCAGAAGAGACAAGAGATTCTTAAGCTGGGATACAAGAATGGGTTTTAGGGGCTCCATGAACACCCTGAAATTGTATGTTGAAAGTGTCCATTTCCTAGGGAAAGCGGTCTTTATTAGATTTTGGGGACCATGAACCTACAAAAAGAACATAAGAACCCAGGGATGGAATGGAAAAAAACACTGCCAAAGAGGAAAGGAACTCCATGAGTAATAGGGAGAAAGACAGTGTCATATCAATTCTGTAAGAGTCTTTGTGTATACATAAAAAAAAAAGAGTAAAAGACCTCAAAGACCCCCAAGACCATGTATCAGAATGGTATTTGAATACTTAATTAAACACACATTTAT
>NW_006357736.1:0-634 GCF_000327345.1 Myotis davidii
GGATGAAACCTCCCTATTCTGGAAATGGATGCCTGAAAGGACTTCCATCCATAAGGAGGCAAAGCAATTCCGGGTTTCAAGGCTTTTCAGGACAGGGTCACAGTCTTGCTTGGGGGCAATGTTGCAGGCTAGAAGTTGAAATCCTTTGTGGTCAGGTACAGTGAGAACCCCAGGGCCTTCAAGCATATCATAAGCACACACTGTGTATACTGCAGGAGCAATACCCCACGGATGGCCCAGCTCCTCTTCTAAGATGCCCTCTTGAATGTCTTTGCCAGCACAATGAGGAAGTACTGTTTGGAGAATAATGTACCTTTCAAGAGTTTCCTTGTTGCTGGTAATGCTCCCAAATATTCTCCTTTTATTGATGATCTTCATCCCAATATCAGAGTGGTATCTCTCCCTCCAAACATCACCTCCTCTCATCCAATGGATCAAGGAGTTACAGCAGCACTTAAGGCCTACTACCTGAGGAGGACCTTGGCCCAGGCTATTGCTGCAACTAATAGAGATACTGAGAAGACACTGATACAATTCTGGAAAGATCACAACGTCTATGACTGCATCAAGAACCTTGCGTGGGAATGGGGTGATGTCACTGAGGAGTGTATGAATGGCATCTGGAAGAAGACAC
>NW_006357737.1:0-634 GCF_000327345.1 Myotis davidii
ACACACACACACACACACACACAAATGTTAATTAAGTGAAGTGATGGATGTGCTAACCTTATTTTGGTATTCTGTTCACCATATATATGTGTATCAACTCATCATATTGGATATCTTAAAATTACATGGCATATCTCTCCTATAGCTTGGTAACTTGAAAAAAATGAAATAAAATTGAGGCATGAAGCCTTTTAAAATAATATTTCAAGACAATGTAATGTAGCAGAGTCAAGATAAGAAGTTGGGACCCATGAAATTTTCAATTTTTGTGGTCTGTTGTACACTATTTTCATGATGAAATCTTGCACACAGATACAGAGCATTTAAAAAAATCAAGCTAAAATAGATACAATATTCATTCATCCCTCAAAGTGAAACAGGTCCCATAAAGACCAAGTAACCCAAGGCAATACGGAGACAACAGTGGTCAAGTTTCTCTTCTGAGGATTTCAGTATTTACTTGGGAGACAGACTTGGGAACTGATTTTTGCCCAGCTGTTGTGGGAACACAAAGAAATGGAAGAGAGAACCTGATGAAGGCTTTTCAGAGAAGGTGACAGCCTATGGATGAAACAGGCAATTTGGGTAATTCACAAACTCCATTCAAAATCTGAAGAGGTGGAGGGAGGGGGGG
>NW_006357738.1:0-634 GCF_000327345.1 Myotis davidii
GCATATTAGCCTTTTATTATACAGGATTCTTTAATTAATTCAACAATTTATTCAGCATTTCATAATTTCACTCATTTATCATTCAAAATTTAGTGCGTATCTATGGACGGCATATTACTGTTATTATGAAAGAAGGAGGCAAAACCAAATTATAGGAAAACAAATTTCACTTTGGCTAGAAGGTAGGCCCAGTATGTAAGGTATATACACTGTAAAGGGACTGAAGGAAAGTCTCCCACCATGAAGAATTACACAGTTCTAATTGCTAATAGTTCCAAGCTTATGGAGACAGTGTCAGAGCAAACAGAAAGAATAGAGAGAATGAAGTAAGGATATGGATATAGGGGTTTCAGAACAAGTTACCCCAGGATTTGCCTCAGTGGTATGCAGGCTCTTTTAAGTTAAAAGCAATGGAGACCCTGTGTGCTCAAGAGAAACTTGTGTGCCCACTCCCCTTTAACTGGAAGAATTTGAATTATGGGCCTTACCCATAATGATAGATTATTAGATAATCTTCTGATAACTATCTGTATGGCAGGGAAAAGTACTAATTACTAAATATCTTCTCTTATTTTCCTGCCCTTTGAATCCTTAAGGCAGTTTACCTCATCCTTAGCTCAGAATGCCATATATA
>NW_006357739.1:0-634 GCF_000327345.1 Myotis davidii
GGGAAAGACTGCCCATGCTTCTACTCTAAGGAATTGGCTGCTGCCTTTTTTCTACCTTGTTTGGCAAAGAGGTGTATTTACCTAAAAAAGATATTGGCAAAGAGATGTATTAACCTGAATAATAGAGGAGAACCAAGTAGTCATTGCCTTCTATGAAAGGGAGGTGCATTAATTTTTTATATGGTGCAGCATGAGAATGGAAGTTCTTTTTACATATAGATAACTAGTTGCTGTATCATTTGTTGAAAAGGCGTTTTTATTCACTGAATTGCCTTTGTAGCTTTGTCAAAATGTTAGTCTATTCTGGATTCTCTTTCACTGATGTATCTATTTATCTTTACATTAATACTATTCAGTCTCTGTTATTGGAAGTTCATAATAAGAACAAATAAGAGTTCTATGACCTTGTTCTCTTATAAAATTGTTTTGTCTATTTGGGGTCTTTGCATTTTAGAAGAATTGAATCAGCGTATTAATTTCTACCAAAAAAAGAAAAAGTCTGCTGGTATTTTCTTTCTTATCCTATATAATAAAAGCGCTAATATGCAAATGGTGGTCATGCCATCATGCCTGGACCTGAGGCCACACACCCCTGTCCCCACGCTGGGGCCAGGGGACCTGAGGCTGTGCCCCC
>NW_006357740.1:0-634 GCF_000327345.1 Myotis davidii
ATGGATGAACCTCGAAAACATTATGCTAAGTGACAGACGCCAGACACAAAAGGCCGCATGTTATGATTCCATTTATATGAAATGTCCAGACCAGGAAACCCATAGAGACAGACAGTCGATTGGTGGTTACCCAGAGGTAAGAGAGTGGTGATGGAGAGTGACTGCTAATGAATGTAGACTTTCTTTGGGGTTGATGGGAATGTTATGGAGTTAGATAGTGGTGATAGTTGCATCATTCCGTGAATATTCAACTGAACTGTACACTTTATTTAGATATAATCCACATACCGCTGTGAACTATATGGTATCTGAGTTATACCTCAATAAAGGTTTAAAGTTTTTTTTTTAATTTTAACTCAACAGTAAGAAATAACCCAATTAGAATATAATCAACAGTCAGCCATCTTAATCTTTCTCTTGGAATCTTTCTGTACTGTTCAGAGATACAGAAGATTGTGGTTGTAAATAGCATCCTCTTCTTACTTCTGCTTTCTATTTTAAGGATTAGGGTCTACTGTGATTAACTTTCCTTTTGAAGTTTCTATTACTATGCTAATAAAAAAAAAGAAAATAGTCAAAAGACATGACAATCATTTCACCTAAGAGGATATACAGATGGCAAATAAGCATATGA
>NW_006357741.1:0-634 GCF_000327345.1 Myotis davidii
TCTACCACTTGTAGATTGGTTGTGATGTTACGGCGCCCCAGCTAATTTGCATATTCCTCTATCATCATATTAGATTACTGGAGGCACTGAGTTTAGAATTCACAGCTGGGAGAGGAGAAATAAGGAACTTTTATTTAGTACCAACTGTTATTAAAATAAGTCATCTATTCAGAAAAGACCCTTGTGAAATAGGCATATTTCCCCTATATTACAGATAAGAAAACTTAAAAAGGTGAAGTAACTTGCCCAAGATCACGTAGCTAGAAGAGGTGAAGCCTGGGTTTAACTCAAGTCTGACATCCAAGACCCTGTTCTTTTCATGAAGTGATAATATTACACACTTTGTTTACCCTCATTGCAGTCTCACCCAGGTTAGATTACATGCTTCCTTATAGTTATGCCTGGGGTCCTCCATTGCTCTACGTGGCCTCTTCATTCAACATCTCCATTGAATTAGCCAAGGTAACTAACCCTAATCGTGGTAACAAACCACTTCCAGAATCTCAGTGCACAACGTAATAACAAGCTTATTTCTCACTCACATCATAGTTGAAGACAATTGGGCAATTCTCCTCCAAGCAGGGACTCAGGGATCCAAGCTTCTTTCCCAAATTGAGATGCCGCAACCTTGCAC
>NW_006357742.1:0-634 GCF_000327345.1 Myotis davidii
CTAGGGACCCTACCCATGCACAGATTTCGTGCATCGGGCTTCTAGTTTTAACAGAATATTCCAGATAATAGTGTGACTCGTATAATGAGTTGAGTCACATTATCTCATTTCCATGCCATTGGGTATGACGGGTAACTCCCTTCATAAAAGTAGTTAGAGGTAAGTTCTCTGAGGTCCACAGATAGGAAATAGTACAGAAGGGTCTCTTTTATACAGTAACAATCTTCTCCCTTCTTTTTCTTTACAGACAATATTGACTGCTATCTCCATGAGTGCCATTGCGACTAATGGAGTGGTGCCAGGTCAGTAGGCTACGCGCAGACGTCAGGGATTGTCAGTGGTTACTGTGTGTTTATGATGTGAAGGCCAGAAGTGTAAACTTTCAAGGAATAGAGTCCTATTTTAATCTGTTGGCCATGGACACTAATACTATTTGAGTTTAGGATGTATTCTTTAAAAGTTTATTTATGTTCTAGTCTAGAATTTTTCATTTTTGTTGCATCCTTAGCTTCCTTTAGTTAGAATATATTTTATTGGGTTATCTCATGCCTGCAGTAAATACTCATATTTTTCTAATACTTACAAATTGTTCTGCTTCCTATGGAGCAGTGGTCGGCAAACTCATTAGTCAACA
>NW_006357743.1:0-634 GCF_000327345.1 Myotis davidii
CTCCCTTCCTCTCCGTAAAAAATCAATTAAAAATATTTTTAAAAAGTACACATCATGTTAGTTTATTTTAAAGGAGATATGTTGAGATGCTGCAACATTCTTAAAGGAAAAGTGCTTGTATTGAGAAACCTAAGACACAGCATTCGAACCTGTGATCAGCACACCTCCCTCTCTTTCTTGTCCCTTATAACGGTTTCTCCTTTCAGCACTTTCTATCTTTTATGTCACCTTCTTTAATCTCAGAATGCCAACAGACTTCTGAGATATCATCTTAGTAATCCTCTTAAAAGAGAGGATTCATGTGCCAGGTACCTTCTGGAAATCCACAGGTTTTGTGAGTCAGCTACGTGGGAAGGATAATTCCTTTGTATGTCTGTAGCATCTGTCTGCATTGGGACTTCCAAATACTTTTCCAAATTATCTAATTATCCTTTCAACACCCCTTGGAGAGAGGCAGGCAGGAGGTAATACTGATTCCATTTCTACAAGGAGTAGAGCTAATGATTTGTTCCACAGTGAGGTGGCTTAGCCTAAAGCTGTATTCTCTAGAAACTTCCGCTGAGAAGAGAAGACCTTGAGTCTCTCAAAATAATATTTCTTCTCTCAACTTAAAGGTAGTGGCTGGTGGAATGGC
>NW_006357744.1:0-634 GCF_000327345.1 Myotis davidii
TTTTGACTCCCCGAATATTTTACTAATAGCCAACTGTTGATTGAAAGATTTACTGGTCACATAAACAGTCTTTCAGCACATATTTTGTATATTATGTGCATTACATGCTGTATTTTTACAATAAATAACTAGAGAATCTAAAATATTATTAAGAAAGTTATAAGAGAAAATATATTTACAGTATTTGTTGGAAAAAAGCTAGAGAAGGGCACCCACCCTCGTCTTAAAAACAATGCAATATTATCTACCAAAGACGTCACCCAAGTATTTTTGCTGGCAAATGGGAGAGTGCTGAGATTTTAAAGAATTCAATGAAAAGAGTAAGAAACTAGTACTAAAAAGGGGAAAAAAAGGCATTGAAAGTGGAATAGTTGTGATGAAAATTAATCTTATGTAAATGTAGAAACATACTAGGAGTTCTTTAGAGCTCTCTGATAAATGCGCATTGAAGCAACAATAGTCAATTTTCCAGGAAACATCTTTATAGCTTATTTGGATGCAGACCTTTTGAATAAGGCAATCAGAAATGTTTGTTCTGATAATGAACAATAAAACTGCAACTGAAAGAAACTAGCAATTTAGAGAGAGCAGCTTGACCAAACATGAAGAAGGTGAAGAGAATTCCAACCATTTG
>NW_006357745.1:0-634 GCF_000327345.1 Myotis davidii
TAATCAGAGGGCCGAAAGAAGAGAGAAGAGAGAGATCGGATCCCAAAAAAAGCATACCTAAAAACACCGCAATGCCAAAGAATTCCAAATTAATGAAAAATACCAGTCCACAGATGGAAATGCTTAAAGAAAAAAAGGAAAATAAACGTAATGAAAACCATACCTAAACACATCACAATCAAACAGCTAAAAAGCAAAGATAAAGAGAAAAATCTTTAACAGAGCAAGAGGGTGGGGGGACGCAGTACAAAGAAGGAAGGATATGACTGATCCTTGACTCCTCAGCAGCAACAGTGCAAACCTGGGAACATGGAACAGCATGAACGTGAGGGGGAACAAACCTGTCCCCTGCAGTTCCCCGTCCAGGGAGCGTAGTTTTCAAAGGGAAAGTGAGTTAAACATTTTTAAATAAACAAAATTAAGAAAATTTGCCACCAATAGACGTGAACTCCGAATTTTTTTTTCTTCTTCAGGAAGCTAGTCAAGCTGAAGAAAATGGTACCAAATGAAAACGCAGGCCTACAAGAAGGAATTCTGATCACAGAAACAGTAACTGTGTCGCTAAATATAAAATACTTTTTTCTCATTTCTTAATTTATCTAAAAGTTGATCGACGGTTTTAAAAAACCAACAA
>NW_006357746.1:0-634 GCF_000327345.1 Myotis davidii
CTCGTAAGTCAAGGCCCCACTGTACTTATTTTTTCTTATTTTATAAATTCAGAATTTGAAGCACAAGGAAATTATGTCTTATGTCCAAAGTCAAACAGTTATGTACTGTGCAACAATCATTTAAGTTCATGCAATTAAGTCAATAGAGTTTGTGCTCTTTTCTCTATGAATTACTAGGCTAGAGTCATCACCTTGGAATGCTCTAAATTTATCCTGATAATTAAAGTACTCACTGCTAAAAAGTATTTGGAATTCTTCAAATTCTTTTTAAAGTAGATTGTTAACCACATACATATGCCTGTTCACATGCACACATGTGCACACACATAACCAAATTATTATCATTATGGTAGTACTATCCCAGATGAAATCTTATTCTACAATATGAAATGGATTTTTATTGTACTCTGTGTGATTTAATATCAGCATCATGTCATTTCTGTGGAATTTGTCCACAGAAAAATGTTACCTTATTCCAGGGTGGCAAAGGAAGAATTTAAACATTAGGTGTATATAGAATAGAAGACCAGAGGAAGAAAGAACAAGACTGTCTCATCTAGCAAGCCTAGATCCTTCGTATTTGGAAACAGTGTTCCTTGAGGTGGATTTTTTAAAATATATTTTTATTGATTTC
>NW_006357747.1:0-634 GCF_000327345.1 Myotis davidii
CTGACTCCATGAATATTAAGAATACCTGTATACACTGGATATTCACTTTTCCTAATAACCCATTAAGAATTCTTTGATTTCTCTAAACCACTTCATCTTGCAGAAGCTCTGAATGCAAGAGAGAGCAGATCAGATGTATTCCGAGGGCTTTCAAATTACACCACCATGATCTCTCATTAAACTGTAATATGATTTTATTGAGTACCCATTGAGAATTATTACCAAAGAAACCATAGTTACCAATAGGTTTTTAAGGTAGCAAATGGTCGAAACTTAGAGTGTAAACTGTATTTAATATATATATATTGATATATATATATATATATCAATATATATATATTAAATACAGTTTACACTCTAAGTTTCGACCATTTGCTACCTTAAAAACCTATTGGTAACTATGGTTTCTTTGGTAATAATTCTCAATGGGTACTCAATAAAATCATATTACAGTTTAATGAGAGATCATGGTGGTGTAATTTGAAAGCCCTCGGAATACATCTGATCTGCTCTCTCTTGCATTCAGAGCTTCTGCAAGATGAAGTGGTTTAGAGAAATCAAAGAATTCTTAATGGGTTATTAGGAAAAGTGAATATCCAGTGTATACAGGTATTCTTAATATTCATGGAGTCAG
>NW_006357748.1:0-634 GCF_000327345.1 Myotis davidii
ATATTATCTTCCATATGAACAACTGTAAATCTAGCATGCCCCCACACTGTATATATATGAACATAGATAATTATTTTTAATATGTTAAGTAAAAGAGCTGAATTAAATAATGCACTCCACTGATTAGAACAGGAAGGTGTGTATAAATTTATCATAATATGAGTTCTATTAATACCTTACAGTTCTGTATATTTTTACATATTAAATTACCATTGTAATTGCTATATTATGTATTAAGATTAAAAATAGAAATATAATAAATATTGGATATTAAGAAGGTTGATATTAGAATAAAGCTGAAGTTCTGTCCATGGTAACTCCTTTCCTGTGACTATGTTTGTTTATGATTAAGACCTCAAAGAGGTCATAAATAATCAAGGGAATGATTTATAAAGAAGCTACCAAAATAATGAAGGTAAAAAGATAAGATTTTGCAGTCAGGAAAAATTAGAGTTTATGATATTAATATTTTCTGTTTAGAGCCTTCAGATATGGAGCTACAGATGGCAAAATGAGGTCATAAGCAATACCAATATCACATTTCCTACATAGGCCTGGTTATTGATTTTATGCTGGCAGTTAATTATTTAATAAACAGAGTGAGAACATGGTCCCATAGAGAGAGAAAAAAAAA
>NW_006357749.1:0-634 GCF_000327345.1 Myotis davidii
AGCATATTACCCTTTTATTAGTATAGATGTATGTTTCTCAAGTAGCATATCTGTTTTGTCTAGGTGTTCATGTGTTTTTAATCTTTCCCTGTGAACTACTGGTAGAAATCTTTTCTCCAGAAATGATTTGTTTGTTTCTTCCAGGAGCCAGAGGACACTATAGACATAGATCCCTTCAGTCTGTTGAAGAGCCTTGAGCTTACCTACAAGTCTTAGATTTCCCTCACATACAAACTGAATTTCCTCCACATACTCCTAGTAACACCAGCACTAAAATTTATCCTCAAAATAACCC
Source organism: Myotis davidii (assembly GCF_000327345.1). Lineage (NCBI taxonomy): Eukaryota > Metazoa > Chordata > Mammalia > Chiroptera > Vespertilionidae > Myotis > Myotis davidii. The sequence continues at coordinate 296 of NW_006357749.1, forward strand.
TCCTCTTTTGTTTGTGTGCTACCACAGTTGCAGCTCTGGTTTCTCGTCATGCATATGGAGGTTTGTTTTCATAACATTGGCAATATGGCAACATTATGTAAACCCAGCAATTCAACAAGTATGAAGTGTTTAATTGTTCCCAGTGGAAGAAACCCTCAGAGATTCTAGTATGCCATTCTCCTCAAAGCAGAATTTCTATCTGATAATAAGTTTAATTATGTCAATATTCATTAACTCTTCTTGAATATAAAGGCCTAAGTGACTGGCCAACCAGCCAACAGGTAGCTATGATGTGCACTGACCATAAAGGGGTAGATGCTTAATGCAGGAGCTGCCAAG
>NW_006357750.1:0-633 GCF_000327345.1 Myotis davidii
TAAATTGACAGTCCTCAGCAGCATACCCTTGAAAGGAGAGGAATATTAATAACCAGAATAATACTACAAGAACTGACTTTTGGCATTTTGGTATTTACAAACTCTCAATACTGGCCCATGGAATTTTGGAGTCTTTTTTTAATTCTCTACGCTTAATTTTTTTTAAAACCTTACCTTCTTTTAAAATGTCTATTAATCCAAAATCTTTTTTTGTTCTATCAGCATACTATTATTTTCTTTTTAGTGTCAATAATTTTTATATGTATGTATTAACCCAAATAATTTATTTCTTGAAAAATTTTTCTGTGTCATAATGAACACAGAAAGCAAAGGAAAAGAATAAATGTAGTGTTTTCTTTGGGAGAGAGAAATTCTTAGTGTTTTCATAAATTACATGGCTGGGCTTTATTCTAATAGTGTCTGATATACAGCCATGATCTCATCAGACTGGGGCAGCGTTTGGATCATCATTTTTGTCATATTGATACACATTTCTCATTTTTTGCAGTGCTAAGGGAAGATTTCCCTTATAATATTCACTCCTTTTAGGTTTATATGTAGTTGTGTTATCAGAATAGTATACTAAGCTGCTGAGTATACTACATAACACCAGATAATTACTTAGCACATACT
>NW_006357751.1:0-634 GCF_000327345.1 Myotis davidii
GTCAGTGCGTGTCATAGTGACCAGTTGTTCCTGTCGGTCAGGTCGCTTAGGCTTTTATCTATATAGATAATTTACATACCATAAATTTTACCCCATTAATGTATAAATTCACCAGGTTTTAGGATTTTACAGAGTTTTGCAACTAAAGACATCATCTAATTTTAGAACATTTTCATCACCCCCAATAGAAAAGTTATTCTCATAAGCAGTTATTCTGCATCTCTCTCACTCCCATCCCTAACCCCTGGTAACTAGTAATCTACATTCTGCCTGTATGCATTTGCCTATTTTAGACATTCCATATAAATAAAATCATACAATATGTGACACTTTGAGATTAGTTTTTTTTCCACTTAACATAAGATCTTTAAAATTTAATCATGCCATAGTATAGTATTTCGTTCTTTTTCATAGTTAATGTTCTATTATATGGCTATGCCACATTCTTTTATATCTACTCACTGGTTGATGAATATTTGGATTATTTCTTCTACATGGCTGTTGTGAATAATACTGCTATGAACATTGTGTAAAAGTTTTTTAATGAACATATGTTTTCAATTATCTTGGGTATAACCTAGGAGAAAAATACAGGATGCTGCTGAGGAGCCTCAGAGGAGACACCAGGGATAGG
>NW_006357752.1:0-634 GCF_000327345.1 Myotis davidii
TCTCCCTCTCTGAAATCAATAAAAATATATAAACATAAATAAAATAAAAATCTTAAAAAAAAATCCCAGAGGGAAAGAAAGCATGATAGATTCTTGGGGTACCTGGCCATCTTAGTGGGCCTTAGATGGTTCCAGTGTTTAAAACAAAGACACCTCTGTGGGAGCCTGAAAAGGATGTAAACGAATCCCTGAATGATCCTTGGCCTTGCCTTGGGAAGAGAATAAAGAGGTCAGTAGAATGACCTCTTGGTTGCTATCTCTTCGCTTCCTGAAGTTTCTATCTCATGCTTTTTATAAACAATTGAAGACGTCGCACAGCGAAAGGAGACAGACATCTCCGACTTGGGCGAGGTTCTAAAACACTTCCAGGTGAGGAGACAAGAGCGCACGGCGGGTTCACGTGGATGTTCCCAGCCAGCCTGCCCGGCGATGTGCCCGTCTCCATGTCTAACCTCCCACAACCGTGTGTTCGCCAGGTCGTCTCCAGCGGTGGCAATAGATTGCACTGTCGTCATCAGGGGTCTCGGGTGTCCCCTGTGTGTGGGGACACATTACATTCTCTGGGGATGGTGGGTGAGATTTTAGCTTCTTAAAAAGAGCACACAACCCTGACTGCTTTGGCTTGGTGGATAGA
>NW_006357753.1:0-634 GCF_000327345.1 Myotis davidii
AGGGCTTTAAAAACTAGCAATGTGCTCATGACTCCCCAAATTATACATCAAGCCCAGTCTGCCTGCTCCCTGAGCCCCCGACTTGTGCATGGACCTACTACTAGGTGACACCCCAGAGTTCACAGCTACAGAATGAGCCCTGACATTGCAGTCTCCCAACTGGCTCCTCCTTTTCTTCCAGCTCAGCCCAAATCCCCGAGGTCAAACTCCCCTCTCTCACAGCTTCACCAGCAAGTTCTGTTGGCTCTAGCTACAAATATACCTGGAGCCAACGACTCACCCCTGGGCCTCCCGCCTTACTTTCTCCCTGATCCCATCTGTCCTCCCCCCGCTGTCAGAGCAATCCTGTTAAAGTCTAAATTGGATTTTCTTCTGCTCAGAAGCCTGCACTGGCTCCCAGCTCACTCGGAACAAAAGGCAGCATTCTTACCCAGCCCCACACAATCTGCCTTCCCTCCCATTTCCTACCAGGTCCTCCATCTCCTTCCTCCAACACCCTGGCGGGTGATCCCAGGGCCTTTCCAGGTCTTTTTTGCCGGCAGTGATAGTCTTGTCCTCCCCTCCAGCTCACTACCGCCCCCTTCAGGCCTTTATTCGAAGGCCTTTCCTGGACACCTACCCATCTGTTGCAACT
>NW_006357754.1:0-634 GCF_000327345.1 Myotis davidii
GAGCTCAAAAGGTTCACCATCACTGCTCTAGTTTGAAAATCATGAAGCTAAGTAATTTTATCCAGGAAGATCCTATAAGAATACTGAAAATCTCATTCATTTGTTCATTTTAGAGATTTTCTTTCAGCAACCACTCTGAAGAACGATTTTTCAGGCACTAGATACAAACATTAAGGATGTTGCTTTCACAGATGTTCTGTTCAGGGGAGGGGGATTAATAAATGACTATGGAAACCCAAAAGTGTCACATACAGATCAATTCTATGATGAAAATAAAGGAAGGCATTGTGAGAGGGAGTAAGTGGGGATTTCCTCGTATCTGATAGGTTGGGAAAAACCTCTCTGGGGATGTGACATTTTAAACAGACACCTGAATGTTAGCAAGACGCCAGCCATACAAATATAGGTTGTATTTTATGTAATTTCTAGGTATATAGTTCCTGGATAGAACAAAAGTCCTAGGTTGAGAGTGAGTGTGTCTTGTCCTTATATCAGAAAGAAGGCCAGTTGTATAGAGAGTGAGTGAAGCGAAGGTGAATGACAAGGCAAGGGACCAGGATGTCAAAGCCTTGTCAATTATGGTGCCCAGAGTTTGTGTTCTCCTCTAAGCTATAAGTCTAGGGCTTGAAATGGG
>NW_006357755.1:0-634 GCF_000327345.1 Myotis davidii
AAAGTCCAATGTTCTTTAGGTACAGAAGCATAAACATTCATAAAGTATATTTTAAAAATTCAATCTGGGTTTTTACATATTCTACAGTTTTAAAAGGTTTAAACATATAAGTTCAATAAAAAAAATTCTATATATGCATAGTTCTATATATATGAGATGGTAAATATGATTAAGTTTTTCACTAAAACAAGTATTAACAGCAATTTCAAATCTGAATAATTATGTTTAGTTCTTCTTGTGTGTTTCTGGACATAAATGATTTTCCTACTAAAATCATAATAACTTTTCTACATTTATTTTAAAATCATGTATAAGAAAAATACAATTGGGAGTTTAACTATAATAATATTAAACTCTAATAAACTAAAATCACAGAGTAGAGTAGAGACTATATACATAGATCATTAGAGGCTATTTACATAGACCATTTGTGCTTTCCCATCTACAAATCTGAGCTCTGATTTTCACATCATCTCTAGATCCTCTCTTATAGTTTCAGATTCTATTAGACATTACTCAAAATTTTTCCTCATTCATATCAGAATTGCTCTGAATTCCCTCTTCATTTTGTCACTGTCTACATATTTCTAACAGTAATTAAAACTGACATCATTGCTAATTATAGTATTACAAA
>NW_006357756.1:0-634 GCF_000327345.1 Myotis davidii
GACGCTCAACCACTGAGCCATACCAGCCAGGCACCATCTCCTTTGCCTCTACATCTGCTGCCTAGACCAGTGCCTGGTCTAGAATGGATATTCCAAAAAGACTTGTTAGCTGAGGGTTTAGTGAATGTTGCCTGTTTCTAGTGCCCTGTAGCACAGATCTGAAAAACAAAGGAAGAGAAGAGGAAGCAAGAAAGCCTGGAATTTAAAAAATAATGTTTTTTCACACAAACTACATGTTCATTGTTGGAAAAATATTTAAAACAGATAAGTAAAAATAAGAAAATTGAAAGCATTCATAATTCTCACCCCAGTCAATTGCTATTAACATAGTGATGCAAACCCACCCAGATTTGTATCTGTGTACAGTATATCTCTTTTTATGTAAAGGTATGTTTGTATGTCTGTATTCATACATACCTAGACATAAAGTTATATATATTTTAGCCAAAAAAGTCATACTGTTCTTAATGTTTTATAACTTGCTTTTAAAATACAATAAATCACAAACATCTTATCGTGTAATAACGTTTTACCATTTTTTAAATGAATGTCTAATAGTCTAGCACAGTGGTCAGCAAACCGTGGCGCGAGAGCCACATGTGGCTCTTTGACACCTTGAGTGTGGCTCTTCCAC
>NW_006357757.1:0-634 GCF_000327345.1 Myotis davidii
AAAAAATCAATAAAATATACTTAAAAAATGGTAGTCACCATTAAAATTTCTTGACTCCTTAATATTATGCTGGGTATTTTACATGGATTATTGTGTTTAATATTTTCAGAAACTTATGCAGTAGAAACTATTCTTTTACTTATTATTCTGATGAAGAAATTAAGGAAGAAAAATTAAGTAAATCCAGATTTATCAGACTCCAAAAACTATGCTTTTCACCATTTTTCTTTACTAAATGCCGAGATACAAACAAGTACCATGAACTAAGAGTGCCCAGGAATAGAGGAACTAACTCTGTTTTTTGAGAATCCAGTGAAGAGGAAATACCAATGAGCTGTGTCTTGATAGAAGGAGTAAAACCTAAAAGCATGACAGGGTGAGGAAAGTGTGCAAAAGCACGCAGGTGTGGCCACATCATGACAGGATCAAGGTGGAAAGGGTGGGAATTGGTGAGAGAAATGGAAAGGTCCATTGGGAATGGTTTGCGATACAATGCTCAAGATTTGGATTCTGGTATGTGTCCAAGAGAGGTATTTTTTTTGTTTGTTTTTAAATAAATTTTTATTGATTTTAGAGAAGAAGGAAAAGAGACAGAAGCATTAACGATTAGAGAGAATCATTGATCGGCTGCCTC
>NW_006357758.1:0-634 GCF_000327345.1 Myotis davidii
GCTTTTATTATAGATATACATACCTACATATACACTCTCTACATATATTAGAACTATACTATAAAGACTTTGTTACATATAACAGGTTATATAGAAATATAGGTTTATTAAGCTTAGTGTTTGTAATCTGTCTCTTTCCACTAGGAAATAAGCTCTAAGAGGGCAGGAAGCATCTGTTTTGTTTAGTAGTGTATCACACACACCCTAATTAGAGACCAGGACCTGGTGCATCCTCAATAAAATGTGTTGCTAACTGAAACATGGTTACTAAGAAAGAACATATGTTATGCTAATCTTAGATGATAACACTGTCAAGCAGTTTGAGTAATATCTTAATTATTGACATTAAATAGCATCTCAAAATATCGTTGATGGACATTCATAAAAGTGACAACTAGACATACTGAACTACGTGCTGCAAGTATAAATAGACGTGAGAGGCAACTGAAATATCTTTTTATCAACTTACTATCTACAAATGACTTACAGTAGCAAAAGAACTGAAAAAAAAAAACCATGTTGGTGCATAGACAAGTCACTTCCCACATTAAAAGATTTAGACATGCGGGCCCTGCTGAGGGGCCAAGGACCACGGGCTTCAGGCTTAAATATGTTCCTTTAGAAATAAAAAAAA
>NW_006357759.1:0-634 GCF_000327345.1 Myotis davidii
ACAACAAAAGAGTTGAGTGAATCTGTTTACATTTAGAATAACGTTTTTTTCTTCAAGAGACACAATTGCAATAGTATTTTTTAGATTTTATCCAAGAAGTTTTTTGGGCAAAATTCTTGGATCATTTTTATGTAGCATGATTTTCCTTGGGATGCAAATCTTAAACAGTCCTCAATATGAACTAACAAACTGGAGCACACTGAAGGGCATCTAAAATGTGGCTTGAAAAAACTGCACTAAAACCCACTAAAAACATGCAAAAACCTGATTAGGGAAACCAGTTAAACCTAACACCCTGCCTTGTCTGGGCTCAACACCTCTCCCCTCCCAGACTAACTTTACTGTGAAATCCTACCACATTCCATGTCTGAATTTTTGGATTCAGGGCGGATTTTCCTTGTCCGTGGAAGAACACATGGATCTCCCTGGCTTTCTCACCCAAGTTGGCCATTCGTGCTAATGCTGGAAGTATTATTGCTTTTGAACCTGGTCCCTTAACCTTTGCTAGGATACAAGTGTGAGAGAATCATGCCCCACAAGATCACTGCATAGTCCTACTACAGTGTTTTAAAGTAGCCCTCCAAATACTTAATTTTAAGCAAAATCCCATGGCCGCACTTTTAAGGTTTTTTTT
>NW_006357760.1:0-634 GCF_000327345.1 Myotis davidii
GGATTCTTGTCAACTAACCTGAAAATTTTCTGTCCTAATGTAGATTGTGAGAAAGAAAACATACTTGATATGATAGGCCAGCCAGGGCTAAGCCACTCTGTGCCTCGAACCTCTCTCACCCTACTTTTGTTTCTAGAGAATCTCCTTTCTGAAGCATAGATCTGGGAGGCTGGCAAGAGAAGATAATTAATGGAAAAACGGTTATAAACAATAAGACAGCTTGCTATAGTGCCTAGTTACAAAAGAAATATACAAAAATAAGTAGCTTTCCTATATCGCAACAATAAACAGTCCAATGGAAACAAAGAGCCTGTTTACAAAGGCAACAATAATAACAATGACAACGGATGAAATATTGGGAGTAAATTTGACAAGAAATGTGCAGGTTCACATGAAAAAATATATCCCTATATATAGCACAGAGAGGAAGACTTGAATAAATAGATCTGTGTCTTGTTCTTATCTAGAAGGATTCAAAATTATCCAATTGTCAATTCTCCTTAAATGTATTGAAAAATTCAACCCCATCTCAATCAAAATTCCATTGTGATTATTTCTGAAGATTGTCAGAGTTTTCTAAATTTTATCTGGAAGAATGTACAGGAGAGAATAAAAATCTGGGGCAAAAAAAAAA
>NW_006357761.1:0-635 GCF_000327345.1 Myotis davidii
ATGTGTGTACACCTGTGAAACCATCACCACAATTCAGGTAGTGAACATACCCATCACCCCTAACTCATGTTCAACTGTAATCCCCCATCCTGACTCTCCCACCATCCCAGTTTCCGACAACATGCCTGCTTTCTGTCACCCTGGGTTAGTTAAAATGTCTAGAATTTTATATAAATGGTATCATACAGAATGTACTCTTTCTTATCTGGCTTCTGTCATTCAGCATAATTATCTTGAGAGTTTCCCAGGCTGTAGCACCATTGTGGAATAGGATTCCTTTGTATCTATGTGATACAGTTTGTTTATTCTTTTACCTGTTAGGGACATTTGGGTTGTTTCCTCTTTGGGCTACTACAAATAAACATTATAGAACATTTCCATGAGCATTTGCATACAAGTCTTTGTGTGAACGTCTTATTTCTCTTGAGTAAACACCCACGAATGGAACAGTCATATGGTGACTGTCTGTTTAACTTTTTGAGAAACTGTCAAATAGAGTCCAAATGGTTATACCACTTTTTATTCCTACCAGCAGTATATGAAGAGTTTGGTTCTTCCACATCTCTGGCAGCATTTGGTGGTCAATTTTAAACATTTTATTATCCTAATCTATAATAATAAAAGGGTAATATGCT
>NW_006357762.1:0-634 GCF_000327345.1 Myotis davidii
TCCCTTAATATCTCTTCTTTTACTGGGCTTTAAACTTTCCCCTTTGATCTTCTTGCTTCTTTTTTAGAGCTGAGGTGCCAGCTTCTGCCCACCCACCCAATTCATACTCCTCTCAGGAACGCCTCAGTACTGTCACCTCTTTAGCAAGGGACCCCCTCCCCCTCCCCAGATTGTCACCTTCCTGATTCACACCTCCAGCATGCATCCCCCATTTCTCAGTACTTGTGAGGGCTTTGTTCCAGGGAGAGGGCCCTGCTTTTGTGAAGTTTCTCCCCAAAGCACACTTTACCACCCATCTTTCATTCCATACATCTTTCATCCAATACAAATTCAGGTGAGAAAATCATACGAAGCCTCCGCTTTAGGTACTTGGAGGAAATAAACTAAGTTATTTCAGACCATAGACTCGAGCATTATCTGATTCTCTGAAGCAAAACTGGGTACAAACTCCATCTTCATGGGTGGCTACTTGTTTTTTTTCACTAAGCATTTCCACAGACGTTATTTTATAACCCTGTGACATAGGCAGGCCAGAGAAGAAAAGGAAGCTGAGACTTGGAACAGTTGAGTGACTTACCAAGGCTAAGGCTGATATCCCTACATCACAGGATCCTGTGAGAAGTGTAAATTCCAA
>NW_006357763.1:0-635 GCF_000327345.1 Myotis davidii
TAAAATATACTGGATCAGTCCTGGCTTATATGATTTATGCACTTTCTATTCGTCTCAGAGCAAATATAAAAACAGCTAAATGAATCTCCTAATTAAAAAGGGGCTTACCACCTTCTCAAGACAGTTAATATAGAACATGTTCTGCATTTTATTGTGAAAATTACTAGTAACTGTCAAAATTGGTGTGATTTTTTAAGTTCCATGACTGATATTTTATAATTGTTGAACTCAGATATCATTTTACTCAGTGGCTTTACTTCCATAATGATTTTGTTCATGACATCTAGACCTCTGGAGATAGGTGGAATTAGTAGGTATATTATACTTTTTCCTTTAAAATGACTTCAGCTTCATCAGGGAATGTAAGCTCAGAATGCTGAATTGTAGCTGAAATAAATACCTCAGTGTACACAGCTTTGAGTTCAGAGATGTTCTGCATGATAGAGAAATGAAAATAGTATTCTTTTAAATGTTACTGCTTAATTTTATGTTTGTTTTGTGGTTCCCAAGTAACTTTTTTTTTCACTGCCATCTCCCTAAGTGTGCACATAAAATATTCAGTAGATTTTTGAAATTTGATCTTTAAAGCTCGATTCTTTGCCTTATAAAATATACTGGATCAGTCCTGGCTTATA
>NW_006357764.1:0-632 GCF_000327345.1 Myotis davidii
ACCATCCCTTTTCTCTAGTTGAAACAAGCTCTTTACAAAAGGTACTTCCTGCTCTGTCTGGCTGTGCACTGTTACACCTCAACAGCGACAGGTGGCAGTGTCTTCCTGCATCACGTGCTTCTCAGAATTGCAGGGGGAATGTGTAGAATGCAGCTTTGTTCTAGGAGAAAGACACTGGCGGCTTTAAGAAGCTTCCCGCCATCAGCCATGCTATGCATTCTAAATTGAAATGCTTAGGGTGTCCAGGAACTGAGCTATTATCCCAACTTTATGGATGGAAAACCACACATTTAAAAAGTAATTAACTTATGCAAAGATATGCAGGAAGTAAACTGTTGTTACTGGGATTTGAAATCTAAATTCTAATCATATGGTTAAAGATCATTGAGCTTCCATTTCATTATTTTAAGCACTCATTCTATATTGACAGTATCTTTACTCATTTTTTTTTTCAGGTTAAAACATGGAGTTAAGGAGTCAAATTCCATAGAGAGCTAATGCCATCAAGTTAAAATAATGGGTGCATTCTCTTTAGTGATCATTTATGTTTGGTTATATAAATGCATAGAATCAGTATTATAATTTCTTTAATGAATGCTTTTGTTCTTGATTTCCATAGCTTGTTTTCAATT
>NW_006357765.1:0-634 GCF_000327345.1 Myotis davidii
AGTCTGCAAAGGGAAGGAACTGGGTTCTAATCTCAGTTGTGACCTTGAGCAACTTACTTTATCCATTTCCTATATTTCTAATACGAGTAGAAAAGGAAACTAGTTAATCTCAAAGGGGACTCCCAATAATAGAATATTACTATAGGATGATTACTTTTCAAGGTTTGGCTTTTACATTTAGATAAGATTTTTATTTCTATTTAATTTAGTTATTTATATTAAAAGCTTTTTATCATTTTATATAGCAAAATAACATGCATAACATGATCTATTTTTCCTACCAATAGAGAAATAGGGGCAAAATGAGGGGCCACATTATTATTTGTATTCGATATAATTTAAGAGATAACCAAAATTTTAGCAGTCACTGGCCCACAGCTGTGCAGAGAAAGGGGTCACTGTTGCTACCACATGTTCTTTATCTGGGTCTCAACATCCCAGCTGTGCACTATTACCATAAAAAATCAGCATAGCTATCAAAATTCTTAATTTTTATAGCTTAGCTCACAAAAGTCTGGCAACCAATTTTAAGTAGGTTGACTCTCTTAGTGCTCACAATTATGATGGGTAAACTTTTAAAGAATCCTATTCTTAGAAGGGACCAAAAAAAGGGGGGGGGGCATAAGTAGAAAGA
>NW_006357766.1:0-635 GCF_000327345.1 Myotis davidii
AACTTGGGCATGTGTCCTGACAGGGAATTGAACATTAACCTCTTGGTTCATAGGTTGACGCTGAACCACTGAGCGACACCGGCTGGGCCCAAGGATTGTTTTTGAGGGTGCATGCATGGCATAGGATTTGTTAGAATTGGTTAGAAAAAATCAATTCAGTGATCACTGGCTTCTCTTGGAGCATTGTTTGTAATAGGAACTACTTTGAAATAAACAAAATTTCTGTTATTTTGTTGGATCATGATATTCTGTAAAGAAAGGATTGATTAAGTAAATAAGAATTTGTTGGTAGGATTGACTACTGTGCAGCTCTTAAAACAAGAAGGATATGTAAGAAAATAGTCACAGTGGTTATTCCTTGGGAAGAGAATGGAGGAATTGGGAGACAGAGTAGATGGGAGACTCCCTACTCAGTGTATTTTGCCTCCTCCATTTTTTAAAAAGCTTTTTATTTTGAGATAATTGTAGATTCATATCAGTTGTAAGAAATAATACAGAGATCCTATATACCCTTTACCCGGATTTCTCCAATGGTAACATCTTGCTATTGGAGAAATATAGTTTAATATCACAACCAGACCTTCACATTGATACAATCTACTGAGCTTATTCATATTTCACTGGCTTTACATGCA
>NW_006357767.1:0-635 GCF_000327345.1 Myotis davidii
ACAAAACAAGATGGATACTATAGCAACCACCTTAAAGTCTCTGTTAACCGTTGATGTGCTAGGGTTAATTTAGACATGGGCATGATCATTGTTGTATATGCCATCAAATAAGTTAAAATGGGATGTGATCAATTGTCCAATGAGATTATTAATTCTGGAGTTGGTGTTCACCTATTTCAGGGAATTTTTAATGCTGACTTTTCTTCATAGTACTGTTAGACAAGTAAAACTGGGGCTGGCGATTAGGCTCTTATCCCACAGGATAAGACACCATCTCCCAGCGGGTAGTATGAGAACTGAGATACATTTGTAGGACACTCACTAGTCATAGCAAATATTTCCAAAGCTCTCACCCAGTACAGGCACTGTTCCACGGGATTTACATATATGAATTAACTACCATGCTATGAGGTAGAGACTGTGTGCATAAAAAAAAGTGTTTCTCTACCTTCTTAGGGTCGCTGGCCGGGTCAGAAAATGTAACTTACAAAGACATTAACAGAAGAAAAAGCGTACACATTTTATTAAATTTTTGCATATATATGGGAGCTTTTGCAAGAGAATGAAGATCTGAAGAAGTGACCCAAACAGGAAGCTTTTACATACCTTTTAGACAAAGAAACAATAAATTTGTG
>NW_006357768.1:0-635 GCF_000327345.1 Myotis davidii
TTTTTTTAAAGAACACTAGAAAATGAAATTCTGTGGGCAGAGTCATGGAAAGGGGAAACTCCAGACATGCTCCTGGAAGTCGATTCTTGAATTTTGGAGAGGTGGTTGTTCATGAGGCTGGGAAAACGGGTAAAAGTCAGACTATAAATTAGGAAGAAGACATTTTTATTCAGTAAGTACTGATAAACTGTTGAAAATTTTTCATCAGAGGAATAAAATGATGAAAACTGTATTTTATGAAGATTTATTTGACAGCAGAACATGGGCAGAGGAGAGAAAGGACAGGGGAATAAGGTCATGGTCCCTGTGAGAAATAATATTTTAATTCTGCCAAGATTTCTGCAAATTCTAAGAGCTACTGCCCTTTCCCCTTATAATTCCATCAAACACTGAATCTCTTCTTCTCCATCGTAAATTTTGAAGGATAAAACGGCCAAATAGAATCTGTGTCGTCTTTTACTTAATTTTCGCTCTGCCTATTTTCAGTGTTATTGCATGTATCCTGGTTAAATTCTCAAATATACTTCCAAACAATGTTTAGTTAAATTGTAATCACTGTGCTCTTGGAATAGGATGTGGGAAATGCAGAGGAGTTGAAAATCCAAACATCATCCACAAAGTAAGATCTATGGTTT
>NW_006357769.1:0-635 GCF_000327345.1 Myotis davidii
CAACTTCAAACACCTACGTATAGAAATATCAAGAGGAAATATTTATTGTTGCATTATTTTTCAGATGGTTTTTTCAACCTTAGAGAAAAGATTTCACATTTCAAATGATTAAACTTAATTATCCAAGTTATTGTGCCAGACCTGTTTTGCAAAGGGAACAATGAAATAAATAAGGTCCTTGTTTCACAGTGTTTCAAACATCTTATGAAGAGAGAGATACCAGCAGAAGAAGGAGAGGGGACAGCAGAGCTGTGGAAAAGGGGGCATTTGAGCTTAGGTGCAAAGCAGCATAGGGAGAAAGGGTTTTCATGAAGGTGGGCGTATTCGGTTCTTCAGAGAAACCAGAACCAGTAGAATGTATCTATAAAAAGAAATTGTGGAAACTTGGCAAGCCCAAAATCCTCACAGTAGGCTGGCAGGCTGGAGAACCCAGACAAGAGTTACAGTTGGAGTCCTAAGGTTGACAGAATTCCCTCTCCTTCCAGGGAAGGATTGGACGAGATCCAACCACAGTATAGAGGGTAATCTGCTCTACTCAAAGTCTACTGATTAAAATGCTACTGTCATCTAAAAAGTACTATTTGACCAGATGTCTGGGCACCGTGGCCTAGTCAAGTTGACACATAAAATTAACC
>NW_006357770.1:0-634 GCF_000327345.1 Myotis davidii
TATTTCCTAGAGGTTGGATCACAAGGAAAGTGTGTGATTACAGTGTACTGTAAAGGGCTACTCAAAGAATTATAATTTGCTGGTGCTGCGTGGGCCCAATTAAAAAGAATATAAATGACCAATGCTTTTATAGTTCCCTTGATTAAAGGTTCAAAGCAATACTAAAAAGAAACATTGCAATGATTCCCATGTGATGGTATTACACCAAAATAACTTTTTCATGGTTTCTATTCAAGCACCCACAATTTCTCTTAGTTGACCTTCAGCAAGGAATTGTTCTTTTCTGTTCTCTAAAGGCTACAGCCTTTCACGTTCCAGTGGACACAATATTGTTCTCCCACTTTGCTCCTACTCATTGTGAGTTGTGCCATGCTTTCACATCATAAGACCCATTCAGCAAAATGTGTCATCTATGAAAGGTCATGGAAAAGCTAGATAAATGCCCAGTTGTAGCAAAATAACTTTAACAATTTGCTTACAATTTAATAGCATAACCGTGATAGGTTAAATATATCCAGCTAAGCTCTGACATATGTACTCCACTCCTTTAGGGATCAAACAAAAAGGACAATACAGACAGTCTTCGGGTTACATCAGACTCGATGTATGTTGTTTCGTGGTTATGTCGCCATCT
>NW_006357771.1:0-635 GCF_000327345.1 Myotis davidii
AAAAAAAATAATCACATTAATTTTACTGAAGTATTACACAATACAATTAGTTTATGGAATGTCTTATTATTACAAAATAAGCAAGTTAACTTATAGTACAAATATCTATTCCTTCCCAGAAAAAATGGACCTTTAACCATATACTAACCATTAATGTAGAATGATATATATATTTAGATTAAGTTTCAGTAAGTTTCCAAATCCAGATGTTTGCTAAGCATTGCCAGGATCTTTCAATCATATAAACACAATACTGGTTTAGTGTTGGTGGTATCAGTATATAGTACAGTATATACTGATATAGTATTATATATGTGGATATACACTTATACCTATATCTTCTTATATCAGTAAATACTGATATAAGAAATTAAATTTCTTATAATTATCAATTGTACATGTCTTGTTTTTGTTTACATGAGAGTCCTTGGCTGAAGGAGAACACATACATAAATTACATCCATCATTTGTGAGATGCCAAGGCTTAGAAGAACCATGGTTTTCACACGATTTATATGTTGTATTTCTGTGGCCAATATCCCCGGAAATCTGCCTTGGGCTAGCTTAATTCCATGGGATTAAGTATTGGACAGGCTCTTCCCCAATCTATCTTCTAGCATATTATCTATTTTTTT
>NW_006357772.1:0-635 GCF_000327345.1 Myotis davidii
AAAAAAATAAGTGAACTTGTTTACTTGTATTAGTCATATTTATTTCTATTAGAAAAAAAATGATGTTATTCAGTATTCTACATTAAAATCAGCCCATGAATTATCTGCCCCATCCTGTCTCATGTAATTATTGGGCAGCGAAGCCACTTCATAATATTTTCCATAAAGATGTCTTAGTTACTTACATTTTAATATAACGTCAATATTCCTGGAAAATATGTGACATGACATACTTAAATAATCAAGTAACACCATACTTTATAAACAGTTATACATCATAACTTATTACAGGAATTCTGAGACAGGGCAAAATTAGGTCTCATCAACATCAACTTCTATGCATACAATAGAGAAGTGAAGTGTTTATATAATACTGTGACTATAAAAAAATATCAGATATTGCCATGAAAGTAAAACATGCTTATATCACTGTTTCATAATACTTTCTCACCCCTATTTCTGTTAATCAAGCCTGGCTTCCTGCCCTCAGCTGAATGGTTTTCACAAACACCCTTTTGGGAAACATCATAGAAGACCTTCACTGGCCAATAATTGTGTGGGACAGGATGGACAGAGATTCATGGGCAGGTTACAATGCACCTAATAACATCACCTCCTTCTCAGATCCTGACCTT
>NW_006357773.1:0-635 GCF_000327345.1 Myotis davidii
CAGTGCTGCCAGTCGGAGATCCTGGAGCTGAGATGCACGGTGAACGCCCTGGAGGTGGAGCGCCAAGCCCAGCACCAGCTGGTATGGGTCCTCCTGCACCCGCAGGGCACTGCGAATGCCACTGCCACGGCCTGGTCACAGCATATCTGAGAAGTCTCCCTACTCAGTCCTATAAACATTAAGTTTGAGCTCGATTTGGGTTCCGCTCTCCTGGGTGGAGAAGGCTTGCTTTTAAGGCTAGTTGGACCCAGAAAGATGGTTCCTATTACATGTTAACTCCACTGCTTTCAGAACAAGGTGTGGAGGTTCAGGCAGTCATTTCACAAGACTTTGCTGGGTGTCTCCTTCATGTCATGTGTTGGAGGCTTAGGGGGAACATGACACAGTTCAAGTTAGACTTCTGTGTGTGTGTAAAAAGTCATGGTCACATTGATGGTCATTTCTTCAGAGCTCTAGAAATGCCCTGTGACTTCATGGAATTTGCCACCTGCCTGGTGAATTCAGCCGTGATCTTCACTGCTAAATTTTTCATCCCCTGGGACGTTCCCCCCCATTATTTCCCATTATAGAAAGACTGTCTGCAGAACTCCCTGTGTGAGGCCGAGGCCCGCTTCGGCACCGAGCTGGCCCAGATG
>NW_006357774.1:0-635 GCF_000327345.1 Myotis davidii
AAGGTGTCCACTTACTGGACCAAATAGCAAAGTTGCTCCCTTCTGCATCCTGAGAACACAGAAGTCTAGATACTGTACATTCACTAAGGCTCCTTGTTTTTGCAAATCGCGTTATGACAACCATAAGGCAAACGAATCTAAAGGAATGGTCATGAGTGTTTCCAGCGCACAGACAGGTCTCCTTGCCAACAGCACAGCTTTACACACCGGTAGCACCTGTGGGAACATTTTGTTTTGGGGATGAGACTCCAGAAAGGTGAAGTTTTCTAGATATGTGCAGAAAAGGGAAAATGAAAAAATAGAAAGGAACATTATTTGGCTGGTGGTGAAATGGAATGGAATAAACTCTAGAAAACAAATTTTTGCAGCATTTCTTTAAAAAGTGAGTTTGAACTGAAACGAAATACTCATGTGTGGATGCCCATGGAGTGTGGGTCAAACAGGCTGGCCAGGGGCCCACCTGATGCCAGCAGCTCATTACATCTGGCACCATGATGGAAACACTGGCTGGATGGGGTGCAAATAGGCCATGAGGTTGCCCACTGCTTCAAACACTCAGGGCCAAATGAAAGAACAGAAAATGCAGATAGATGAGATGCATGCTTCTGTCACTGTGTTAAAGGTAACTTCTCCCA
>NW_006357775.1:0-635 GCF_000327345.1 Myotis davidii
TCATCATTTGGGGTATTATTTTTGTGAATTTGGGCTCTAAGGGCAAAGAATGGTCTTAAAAGCAGTATAGCAGGGGTGAAATGTAACATGAGTTGGGGAGGTGGAGACATTTGTACAAATGACTGAGAATTACAGTGACTTCACATGGAATTTGGAGCAATTCACTTAACTTTTCCAACTACAATAATAAAATACTCTCATTTTAAATTACATATTCCTATTTCTATCATTGTAGTGTTGAGCTAGATTCTCTAGTTGTTTACAGTAAAACCACATATACTTTATTTTACCTACCTCAAAGCAAAACAATAACAAATTTTAGAGACCAGATATTTCTATTTTGTGTGAAGAAAACCTGGTCAGGCCATCTGTAGCATATATTTACAAAGAGGTGACGATGTTGTGGGTACAGAGAACTCAGGAATTCACTGTGTCCCCTCCCCATGATGTCACAAAGGAGCTATAGAATAACTCAAAGGAAGGCAGAGCTGACCTTAACTAGAGGGGCCAGTCACCTCACCTACATAGTCTGCAGGAATTATGGTCAACACATGATTAAAATGTTCCCCAGAAAAATGGAGACGAGCCGCCTAATTTTTCACTATCTCTCCCTAAGGAAGGTACCCCCATCATTG
>NW_006357776.1:0-635 GCF_000327345.1 Myotis davidii
TTGTCAGCTTTTGTTCCTGACATGACAACAGCCTCTACTTTTCATTGATGTTTACATAATATAGACTTACTCAAAGTCATCTTATTAGTGAGTAGCTTACCCTCTTTCTAATTGGTCCTGGCTATTCTGTTAAACACCAGTCGCTTTTGGTTATTTCATTCTCATCTGAACTTTTTGTCATATCATGTTCGGCATGACAAGAAATTGATTACATATTATTTACGATGCACCCTTCACTCACAAGTATATATACTAGTGCAGCTTACATATGGAGCTTCCCTTTGAAATGTGGTGTAGTGAAAGTGGAGGCATCAGTGTCAAATATAAACAAATAATTGCCTTCTAATGACTTGGATTGCTATCTTTCTTCTAGGCTTTGGAAAGCATTTTGGCAAACGAACGTCTACCATTTTCCTGCCTTAGAAACGTCACCCAAACTCTCATGGACACTTTGAAAAATCAAGGTAATTGGTTTGTCCTGATTGGTGGTTATGGTCGCACTTCATTGCATAACTGATCGGAGAAATAGAAAGCTATCCACGGCTTACGATGCTCTCCTCTTACTTTAAGGTGGAAATAAAGTACATAAGATAAAAGGAAACTTCTTTCATACCTTTAAGATTTGGGGACTTTTT
>NW_006357777.1:0-635 GCF_000327345.1 Myotis davidii
TCTCTCTTCCTCTGAAATCAATAAAATATTTTAAAAAAATCTATTGAGACTTACTATGTGGCTTAACATATGGTCTATCCTAGAAAATGTCCATGTCACTTAAGAGAATGTATATGGTGCTGCTGTCCGGTAGTGTTCTCCATATGTCTGTTAGATCTAGTTGGTTTATTGTTCTTTATTTCCTTACTTATCTTCTGTCTGGTTATTCTAACCATTATTGAGAGGGGAGTATTAGAGTCTCCAAATATTATTATAGAATTGTCTATTTCCCCTTTAAATGTGTAGGTTTTTGCTTCATGCATTTTGCTTGTCTATTATTAGATGCATGCTTATATTTGTTATATCTTATTGCTGACTTGAAACTTTTATTAGTATATAATGTCCTTTGTATCTTGCAAACACTTTTGATCCACTATTATTTTTTTGCTACTAGTTTTTTAATGACTTAAAGTTCTTTTTTCTTCCTCATTTCCTGCACTACTGTCTTCTTTTGTGATCACCTCACTTTTTTGTAGTCAAATGTTTAAATTCCTTCCTCATTTCTTTTTGTATATATTCCATATATTTTTTTTCTTTATGATTACCTTGGGGATCACACTTAACATCCTCTTTTGGTCCTAGCTGGTTTCAGCTCA
>NW_006357778.1:0-635 GCF_000327345.1 Myotis davidii
CAAAATCAGTAAAAACATATTTAAAAATAAAACAAAACAGAGTGAGATTTATTCCAACCAAGAGGGCAGTACAAAGTATTGCCAATGTCAGAGGAAGTGAAGATCTGTCTGTTGGGGTATCGGACCCCACTTCATGAAAGAGCTGGTATTTCCAATGGGTCTCAAAGGACAGAATGAGGACGAGGGCCCCAGGCAGAAGTAACAGAACAAGGAAACGCAAAAGAGATTTAATAAAAATCTCATAGTCCTATTTGATTGGGGAATAGAAAGGAAGAAGAGAAATTGTCGGTAGGGTAGCAGTGGGAAATTAGAATCAGAATGTAGATGAGGTGATACAGAGCCTCGATGTCTAGCTGAGAGATCTGAAATTAATTCCGTGGGTCCAAGGGAGCCTTTGGAGGTTTTCAGCAAGACCTTGGCGTGATGTGATTACGATTTGAGAAAGACGGTGTGGCAGCAGCACGTGTACATGGATTGGTGTGGGGTGCTCAGGTGGGAGATCATTTATGATAGTTTTTGCAAGAAGCAATGAACCTGAATTAAGGTGGTGGCAGGGAGAATAGTAAGGATTTGGTCGGGTTGCAATAGAAGCAACAACAGTTGACAACTCATTACAGAAATCAACAAACAAACAA
>NW_006357779.1:0-635 GCF_000327345.1 Myotis davidii
TTTGTGCACTGGGCCTCTAGTCTTATAATAAAAGCACAAAATAAAGAAGCACTATCTAGAAGTCAGCAGGCATCATGCAACCATGGGCTACAAACATGAGGATGAAATCCAAGTACACTTAGCAAGGAGGAGCAATCAGACAGTAGGAGTCTAGGGTCTTGATGACATCTGTGAACAGCTGCACCAGCCCTAGATTACCTTTTCTGGACTCTTAGTTATATGAGAAAAATTAATCCCTATTTGAATAAGCTAGTATTAGTACAGGTTAGTTTGTTTAATCAATTCTTAACTAATACTGCTACTAAGTGGTGGAGCTGGGATTCAAATCCATGTCTCCTTGACTCCAAATGCCATATTATTTTCATTTTTTCATACTCCCTTTTAATATCTTCTAGCTTGTGATTCAAGTTTATTCAACATGGACAGAAAAAATGACCAAATCACACAGAAAAGAGGCAGTACATATTCTAGAAGACCTAGATGACGAGCTGTGCCTTGTCTGCTCAAGTTTTTCCATGGACAGATGGAGTGAATGGTGGTGGAATGATCAGAGAAGGCTTCATGGATGAGGTAGGCTACAAGCTAATTCTCACCTAATTGGCAGAATTTGGATGCTCAGAAAGAGGAAGGCACAG
>NW_006357780.1:0-635 GCF_000327345.1 Myotis davidii
ATTTACAAAAAATCACTGCGTTTGCAGTGGATGACTTTCCTAGTATGTAAATGATTCCTCAGTGCAGCTGTTTAATAAAAAATACATATGCCATGTATTTAACTACAGAAATACTCAGGCACTACCTGCACCGACTCACACTATTACACGTGGATGCATGCAGAGTGGGAAGACTGGAAGCCACCCTGGGCCATTAAGGAAGAAAAGCAAAGGAGCAGAAGGCCAAGCAGGCACTGAAGTAGAGGTGGCATTTTGAGACTTAAAGCCTGCAAAGGACTCTTGTTTCATGTAAAACAGAGAAAGGTTCTATCCAGACTCAGGGAATTTCAAACAATGTTTGTACCAAGATAAACATTTGGATTATCTGAAATCTGTGCAGGACATAGGACAATTGGGGCTGGACAGGTGTGCAGCTGTGCCTCATATGGCAAGACAAGAGCGGCCCTGAGGTCCCAGCCTAGTGCACTGGTGCCACCTTGCTCCCCAATACTGTGACAACTATAGTGTCTCAGGGGCACCCTATCTGTGTTGGGGACCCCTGTTGGGACCCTAGAGAGTGCCAGAGGAGGCAGTTTTTTTTCACTGCTGACCCATATTCCATTGCATGAACGGACCAGTTTGTTTACCCATTCACT
>NW_006357781.1:0-635 GCF_000327345.1 Myotis davidii
ATAGAGACTACAGTCAGGTCTCAACATTCAGAAGACTGAGTTCTAAATAAGAATGATATTATATTGGTGTATTAATAATTATCTGCACATACTTTTCAGGAAATTTTACTGGAGAGATTAAGTTAATATTTTATTGTTATAGTCAGAGAAGATAAAATATAAAACATGGAAGAATTGTAATATTACACTCTAAAGTGAAGTATACCTGGTTTTAATATTCAAAATCAACTAATGTTTATCAAGAAACAAATGCTGAATTTGGGGCTGTCAGCATCATTTATATTGTATGTTCTCCCACAGTGCAAGAAGGTATTAATATTTCTTTATTTTCCTAGATATCATGCAGTTAACTAGGCTGTTAATGTGTTAACTGAGGTGGAAACATTATTTAGATCTCAGTATGTTTTGTCACCTTAGTGTTATTGCTGATCCTCCTTCACTCATTTGATCTTAAAACAGGCTGTTTTTCCTGATGTGTGTTTGTTTCTACAGAGACTTAATCTCTTCAGGATATTCAGTTAACAGTAGATACTGCAAAAGATTACTTAAAGTGCATCTAATGAAACTATTTTTGTGTTGGAGGCTGAGGGCCCTAGGTCTCAAAGCAAGAAAGCCTATTAATAAAACTAAAAATT
>NW_006357782.1:0-634 GCF_000327345.1 Myotis davidii
GAAGTGTTTCTCTTGGGCTTAGAGGGTGTTAATCATAAGAGCAGGTGGTGTTAGTTACAAGGCCAGATGTTTAGAGTCTGACTTGCTCTGTACCAGCACCAGGTATGGGATCCCAAGTGACAGAGGGCGCCAGAAACTATTTAATTTTTGAGTGTGCATTTGTGATAAATAGAGAACCCTCTTAATATGTGGGCTCCAGGGCAAAAGACTTCCCTCATCTGGATTTCAGGGTTGTATTGCATTAAATTATTATCTATGAGTTTATCAGATAAACTTTTCCTCATACGGTGTGAAAGGACACTAGAAATCAGAAAGGGTAAGGACAGGGGGAGAGACAACACTGATAGGGGCAAAGGTGGCATTTAATCTGGAGGGAGTTGAAGCAAAATATCACATAGTTCATAATTTTGTTTGGGAGTTTGTTCTAGAGTATTAGTTTCTTACTCTTGTTTCTCTGTTTTCTCTCTCTTAGTTCTACAGATTGTCTTTAATTACTGTTTAGACAATTTGAAAATGTTCTATTTGGGGTTGTTTCTTCTTTTGCTTATCACTTGGATTTAAATCTCTCTATAGTCAGGTTTTGAGAGGCAAGGATATCCTCAGTTCTATATAATAAAAGGCTAATATGCAAATC
>NW_006357783.1:0-635 GCF_000327345.1 Myotis davidii
TAAAACAACAGGTGTTACCACAGCTCTGAATGAAAGATATATGGTTCTATATAACAAAGGAACTAAACCTTTTCTTCAAAGTGGAAAAAGCCTTCCCTGAAGAAGTTTTGTTTGAGCTCAGATCCAAAGATGCGTGTGAATGAATTGGTGAAAGGGAAGAATAAGAGAAGAGTTTTCTGGGAAGAAAGAATCTAGGAAAAAGTCCTGGGACAGAACCTGCATTTAAGAGAGCCAGTGTGCCTGAGGGCTAGGAAAGGAGTGTATGATATAAGATGACTAACATGTTAAAATGAGACCAGAAAAACCATGTTAAAGAGCTCTAAACAGGACCCAACTTGGTTTTTATTTAAGTATCAGTGGGAAGGCAGAAATGATTATACATGGGAGAACATGTTTGCATTATTTTAAAAATAACTCTGAGTGAAGCATGGATTGGGTGAGGGAAGCAAAATTAATGAGAGAAGATCCTCTAGGAAGCTATGGAAGCCATCCAGGTGTCAGAGAACAGCAATCAACCTGAGAAGGTGGTAGTGGTGAGGAATGAAATGAACAGAATTGGAGTAAAAAAAATAGAAAAGACAAGTTTGAATTGGGAGGGACAGTGAATTGGGAGGGATGTCAAGGATTACTTCTTA
>NW_006357784.1:0-635 GCF_000327345.1 Myotis davidii
GTTGCCCTTCTGTCCCATAGAATCCAGATATTTAAGACACCTTTTTCGTAGGTCTATCACCTATAATGGAAAAATGCAACATACAGAAACAATCATAACAGGAGCGAGAATTTTATTTCTAAAAAAGAAAAGCATCTTTTAAAAAAGTCAATACATGTACCAACATGAATGGATCTCTAAGACACATTTTTTAATAAACATCACAGATAAGCTTCATTTCTATAAAACTTGACTCTTCTATTCCTACAGAAAGGCTTAGAAACTCAATCCCCAAAACACTAGTGGTCCTTTCAGAGTAATGAGATTTCTTTTTTGCTTTTTTCTTTATACCTTTACTTTTCTACAACTAACCTGTACCATCTTGTAAACAAAACTAATAAATGACCCATGTGTACTAAAACTCTTGCCTATTAAAAATGAAAGCTACTCAGTGAAAGCAACTCTCTTCTATCTTTCTAAGATGTTCAACTCAAGAACCAAGAAGGGATTCTGCTAGTATGCCTTTAACATATAGTATGAACTTTTCACTGGACAGAAAAGGGCAGCCTTCATTATTTAAGAAAACAGTCATCATCCAAACTCCAACAATTAACCCTCTCGACTCACCACCAGGCTCCAATGTACCTTCCGATGAA
>NW_006357785.1:0-635 GCF_000327345.1 Myotis davidii
AAAAAAAAAAAAATGGAATGGCTCTCTCAGCCAGACCAGAGCACATAATGATTCCCACTGTTGGATGAACACTGTTGGATCTGTCTCATGAAAAATGCTGTTATTACCACCCACTAACTCATCAACAGGTCCTGGCTCTCTACAGAATCTGGGTCTCCATCACCCCTATCCACACCCTCTTGTCCTCTATTCACCTCCATTTGGGAACATGGCCACTTGGAGAAGGGGAAGCCTTCCCTCCCTTAGCAACAGCTGGGATGCTGATTCAGTGCCTTACATTTCACACCCGTGGCAGAGTGCATTAACTTTATGATAGAATTTCTACTTGTGGTTAGGAAAAAAACCCCACTATGTTTGGTTCTACAAATGCTTTTTGTTGCAGTTTCAGCAACAGAATCAACTCTAGCTATCTGGTAGGTCATAGGAAAACGAATATGGTTTCCAATACTTTTGAAGAATCAACTTTGGAATTAGCCCTTAGGTTATTAACTTGTTTAATGGAAAAAAGAACATGATATTGAGAGTCTAAAAGGAAGGTTATATCAGAAGAGACATTATAGTGTTGTTCTAAATTATTTAGACGGTGTTAATATGCGTCTCTAATGGCATGAATTCAGAAAAAATAACAAAAAAAA
>NW_006357786.1:0-634 GCF_000327345.1 Myotis davidii
CCATTTTGCTCTTACCAAATATCAGTTTCTAACATGCCACTCAAGTGCCTCCTATGTGAGTTTTTCTATAACACTAATTTACTCAACAATTGCATTTGTTCATCAGGTATCTGAATATCTACTCAGTACATCTAATATACCACTATCAGATCTACCAGTGGGAGTATAATGAATAAAGTAATCCATGACAAATATTACCTGGTCTGACATGACAGCTGTCCTGAGTGAATATGGTAAGGCCATCAGAAAACTTCAATATTTTTACTTGCTTCTGATTTTTTTTATGAGTTTCCATGTCAGTTTTCACTAATCATTCCAAGTTTTTTCATCACAACATGACCCAGCAGGCATGTTCTGAGGATTTGTCACTTGCAGACTGTGCTTCATCTGTCTTCTCTGTATTACAGTATTGGACACTAGAAGTATACCAAATATGACATTTTCAAATAACCAATGTTTTTCAGATGCTTTATATCATAGCACCACGGGCTATCAGTATTTTTTAAAGAATTATATTTAAAATGTATGTATATACACATATGTATCAGTCACACATGCTAAGGCTTTAAAATATGGATTCATCTTCTTGCTTAGACAAATAATTAATAAATGCTCTATTAAAGAGAAAAATCAG
>NW_006357787.1:0-635 GCF_000327345.1 Myotis davidii
TTTTTTTCTAAATATTAAACATACATATGAACAAGACTATTGGTGAACTATTTTCCCAAAGAAGACAGAACAGTAATGAAATTGTACTATGGAGAGCCAGAGAGAAAAGACTTAGATTCTGGGATCTCGAATAAGAACAAGCAAAAGTTATGGCCACACTCATTTCCAATTGGAAATGCTTTATTATTAATGGGAAGGAAAGTGATTATAAATATAGCACAGACATCATTCAACATTAAGATCCCCCAAATGACAGAAAGTATTTTAATTACAAACTCAGTATGCATTGCTTACATTCATTAAAGAAGCCAAAGTACAATTTTATTTTTACTTTATGAATTTTCCTTTTGCTAGTCAAGCCCAGAGAAAGCATCATATTTCCACTTTGACTGCAAATTCAGTAGTGCTGAGGGATACTTAATAGGTGCTTGTGGTGGTTTCAGGGTAAATTCAAAGAAAGTTGAAGACTTGGATGAGTCACAAAGCCAACATCTTTAAGTACAATGGAAAATGCTTTACATGTGGCGCACATTTTCCCGATTGTGAGGATAGAGAGACGAAAGTTCAATAACATAGAAAACGAATGGATATAATGTTGGTTCAGAATTTTTTAAAATATATATTTTTATTGATTT
>NW_006357788.1:0-635 GCF_000327345.1 Myotis davidii
AGTTTTCTTCATCTGTATTGCATGTGAAGAACTTAGGCTAGACAATACATAGATACAATGCTTGTTGGTTTTTCTAAGAGTGCTGACTTTTTCCTGTGACAAAGGGTTCCTTAGCAGATGGCGTATGAAATGAGTTGATAGTTGTAAATCCAGCCTCCATCTAGTGTGCCATGTTGACTTTGTCTTCCTGAGTAGCACACTCCAGCTACCCCACTGGCATGGGAACTCTATCAAAATCTTAGTCCCCTTTCCTAGAACCTTCTACCAGTGTCTTCTGCTGGGCAGGTGGTTAGAAATATGATAGAAAACCTTGAGGCTATCATTTGCCTGACTTCAAGTAACACCAGTGCTTTTAATGCCTGACTTAGGGGTCGCTTGCTGGGTCATCCCTTTTCGAACATCTATTTCAAGTCACACTCTCCCTTAGTTCTGGTCTATCTCTTGCCTATTGACCTATTTTCATAAAGCCTCAGAAATGCTCCCCAATCAAGCATACCTGAGTTATGACACCAGGCAGAGAAGAGGCAAGACCAAAACCAGACTATGATGCTGCATCTCAGTGTGTAGAATGTGTACTCCTAGAAACCCTTTGCCTAATGATCTTGCTTGGTCCTCAGGTAAGAAGTGATTGAGCC
>NW_006357789.1:0-635 GCF_000327345.1 Myotis davidii
ATCACTAAATAATCAGATACAATGTCAAAGGCATTTAGTACTTGTTCAATATATGATTCTTAATCAGTAATTACCCAAGACTCAACTGAATACATGGGTTTGAACTTACTCGCTAATTTCACCACCTGTGATGCAATGCCCAGGAAATGTTGAGGGCAAATGGTTTGTCAAGGCTTTCGCCCCCACCCTATGTTGAGGTTATCAGCATCTCCAAATCAATGAACACTTCAATCTTTTTTCATAATGCCTAAATATTGTCGAGCGAGTCTTTGGACAAGATGAGAAACTGGAGAGCTGGGCAAGTCACCCTCCTGAATGCCTGTAAAGTTAGCAAGAGGGGGTCTGCAGATACCCTGATGCTAAAGGCTTGGTTCAGAGAACACTAGCCAATGGAACTTTAAAACGTAAGAGATGTTAATTGAGTCCACCTGAGAGTGATACAGACTGGAGTTACTCAGTGAACTTTACATTTTAAACTCAGCCTGCCAAAAACTGAATACTCTTCCCAAATTTAATGAACATAAACATTGGTGAGGGGGTGGGGGTGAAGAAGAAATGTGGCTACTCCTGCAGAAAGTTTTGCTTCACCCGCTCATACATAGTCTGATTTCAGGGACTTCCCCATACCCAAGGAG
>NW_006357790.1:0-635 GCF_000327345.1 Myotis davidii
GGTTGTGGCATTACGAAGGTTGAGAACCACTGGACTAAGATTAAAGTGTTTTCCAATTCCCTCTGCAACTACCCCCAAACATGAAATATATTTCCACACAACTGCACAGCTCTCTACTTAAGCATGTGTAAACCTAAAACTCCGTCTGTCATCAGAGCACTTTTAAAAAATTGACCATAGTCATGCATTTTGTGCAATTAAGTGGAGGAGCCTAACTCAAGCCAGATCAGCTGTCTTCCAGAACCATGCTCTCTCCACCTAACTACAGCAGAGCTCCTACTAGACACAGCAGTGGGCGTGCTGTGTGAGGAAGGCACACCAAACAAAGTCGAAATGTAACAAGCAGAAACCTACCTCACAATGGCTGCCAAATAGTGAAGGGCTTTAATTCCTGAGTTAGATTGTGGGAGAATAATAAAGCTTCATGACAGCAAATTCAGGGGAGAGTTATTTGACAGGCCTGCAGATCAGAGTGCAGATGCAGGAGTGTTTGTAGATAAGAGCTGAGATTGAGCTCTCAGTGGTGTCTTCTGGCATAGCAGTTTTATTTCAATAAATGTTTCCATTTCAAAGGCACCATTTTGGAAGTCAGCAAATTACGAGCAGGAATACAGAGAAACTGCACCAGAACACAT
>NW_006357791.1:0-635 GCF_000327345.1 Myotis davidii
CCACCTACCTCTAAATGGAAATCACTTCTAAAGCAGTTATGGAAAAATTTAGCCAGGTTCCCAAACAATATAACATGTTCAATGCTAAGTCTGACTCATGGAGCTTTTGCCAGCAAATCATTATTCTCGCACTATGAGGGGGCAGGTGTATTGTTCCCAGTTAGTGGAAAGCCAGGGGGAAAAACATTACAGTCAGTGGAAGAGCTAAAGAGACTTGATTTATAGATTATATGGACTTGCTAAGTGTGAAAGGAAAAAGTAATCCATATCCAATCTTTTCATTTTTCCTTTGAAGCGTTTTTCAAATGTGGACCTTCACCTCCATGACTTCTCAATGCGTCTTCATGCAGTCCCTTACTCCTTGCTCACCTGCCAGGCCATCACAGCCTCAAGCCAAGAATCCTTACCTCCTAACCTCCAGCAGGTGTGCCTGGTATTTGTCTGAGGCACTTAGCACCAATGATGCCTCCCTCTGTGCCCTCCCCACAGCACAAGAACTGGTGTGAGAACAGCCCTGCAACAGAGTTCCATTTTACATTCTATCAGTGAGAACCTCTGTGCGAGATGTTTAAGGTGAAAGAGAAGTACATGTGTGAGCAGTGGTCTGTAGATGTGTGAGTTTTGTGATATCCAAG
>NW_006357792.1:0-635 GCF_000327345.1 Myotis davidii
GACATACAATATTATATTAGTTTCAAGTGTATAACATAGCGATTAGACAATGACATAGTTTACGAAGTGATCCCTCCATAACTGTAGTGCCCATCTGACACCATACAGAGTTGTTACAGTATGACTGACGATATTCCCTCGGCTGTACTCTACATCCGGTGACTGTTTTATAACTGATTTAGGAACTGCTTTGAAACAGGTCCTGCAGCATCTTTTGTGTTTTCAAGAAATTTGATGGCACTGGTAAGAGCTTTGTCAAGTAGTTAAGACTAATGAGATTTCTGATTAAATAGAGGAACAGCTATTTACAGTTTTAATCATTTTGTAAAACAAACAATTTTAACCAGGATTAATTATTTTCAAATTTGCCAACTTGAAACAGTTGCAGTTTAGCTATAAAGTTTTATCAAAGTGAGGTCTTGCAGGTGCTTTGCATACCCTTCATGCCACAACTTCATTCACACATTGAAATGTTTTATTGGGTGCATGTTATTTTTATGAAGCAGAAAGTCAAAATTAGTGGAATATAAGTTTAATACCATGTTATTAGTTAGCACTTTCCTTTAATAGACTTCAAGCCTGTGCTGTTAAAACTTTTCTTAACTGGCCCAGGTGGCATGGCTCAGTGGTTGAGC
>NW_006357793.1:0-635 GCF_000327345.1 Myotis davidii
TTTTTTTCAAAAGAAGCCATTTTTCTAAACGAAAGAGCCTGCTGCTTGCTCTTCTCAATTTCAATATGTTCCTGGAACACTCAGTGTCAGATACCTTCTGAAACTTTGGAGTTACTGTTGGGGAAATGGTACCCTATGTTTCCTGCTCCTTGGATAGCTGTGCATCTGAGATGCCAGAAGGAAAAATACAGAGCATTACAGTTCTTTCTGTCAACCTTGGCTCTTACTGCTGGTAACTCGATGGCTGGGGAATATTCATTAGTGTATTCATTGCCTTATCATTTCCTCCTTGGGGCCCTGCCAGTGCTCGATTGCTTGTCTCATGAACACAGTGCTTGGATTTGTATGGATGACCTGATGTGTGCTGTGGAATGAGACTTGGGAGTGGAAACGAGAAGAAACCCTTCTTTTTGGACTTGATGATGCACATTCTTGTCAACACACTGAGATAAATGATGGCTTGATCTTCTCTGCATTTTGGTTATGCAACACACACAAACCACATTTGAGAACTAGCCAAGTCCAGGCTGATCAACACTCTTGTAGACTCTTTTCGCCACTCAGGTTCCAGAACTGCTGGTCGGCTCCACTAAGAATCCAAACTGCTGCTGTGTGGGTTTTCATCGTTAGCTGGC
>NW_006357794.1:0-635 GCF_000327345.1 Myotis davidii
CATCTTTATTTTTCAAAAATCATAATTTTAACATTTCAGCCTTGAATATACAGCAATATTCTTTCATAAAAGCAATTTTAAGTATTCCCTTTCACTTAAAGAACTATAATATCCAGTGTCTAACTGCATCATAGTGCATATGAACTATAAAGTACAGCCAGCAATGTTCCAGTAATTTATAGAAAAAGAAGCCTTGCCACTGGAGGCAGACAAATTCGTAACGATGCTTAATTATGCTCTTTACATCATCACAGATTACATAATAACAATGATGATCCCAACAGATTATTTCATCTAGAAATAACATTCTACTGTTCTATGCCTAGGAGGTGCAATAAATACCTTCTTATATAGGAGAGAAAGGATGTGTCTTCCATTTGCCAGTATCATATGCCTAACACACTCTGAAAAATCAGGTTGGCAATTTTCAAAGGACACCTGAGATTTCAGTCGTTATGCTAGATAGTACATTATGTGCCATTTGATTCAACAAAGGGATGAGATTGTTTTATAAACATACCTGAATTGCGGTTAATGAGGGCATATGCTCAAAGTCACTACTTAATCACATGCTCCCTAGTAAAATGGCTATAGTTTTTAATATATTGTGCGCACACACGTGCGCACACACACAC
>NW_006357795.1:0-635 GCF_000327345.1 Myotis davidii
AGGATTGCTCACCCGAGAGGAAAAAGGGGCTCACCTACTGACACCAGGAGATTTCACCCCCCATCCCCTCTCCTGCTCTCCTAGGCTGTGGGAAAATTAAAAGTAGCCTCAGGAATAGGCTGGGGGCCTAAGGGGTTGAAAGGAAGCAGTGGGTGTTCAACAAACTATCATGGACAAGCGTGTGCGTTTATATTGGGGAGCGGGGACGGTGCCAGAGCATTTATGGCCTAGGTTGTTTCCCTAGAAGTGACACCGATGGGCTTTTGCTGCTCTCTCCACACTCTAATCTGAATCCACGCAGTCTCGGGTGTGTTTCTGTCTCTACCAAGAAGGTGGTCTCCCTGGCTCAGGTGGGGCAGGGAGAGAAGGGGGGAGGGGGAGGGGGAGGAGGAAAGCTGAACCAGTGCCATCAGCATCGCCCAGGCTGTAAGAAGAGTCACTTTTACCCCCTCGGGTACAGCTGTACTACTGTCCTTCTCAAACTGAGCGCAAAGGGTGGCGAGTTCAGGGAAATCTTTGCCCCGCCTGAGTATGTTTTTGCTTTGGCTGTTGGGGTGCTGGCAGGTTGTCTAACTCCTTTCAAGCTGCTTCCATTGGGCCTCAAGGAAAGGCACCAGCCCTAGCCAGTTTGGCTC
>NW_006357796.1:0-635 GCF_000327345.1 Myotis davidii
TTTTTTTTTTTTTTTACTTTAAGATGGTGCAAAAGCAATATGCATTTAGTAGAAACTGTACTTTGTTTTGAATTTTGATCTCTTTTTCCAGACTAGCGATATTTACTTGTTTTTCCGTTTTCTTATGTACCACAATTTAAAATTCTGTAAAGGGAAAAAAAATACTTTGTATGCTCAGAGCCCTTGAGGGAAAATGATCCTAAATTTCTTGTTTGAGGATAGTAAACTATTTTAAGTTTCAAAATTGATACCTCACAAGATTTTGAGAATCACTGCTTTCACCTTAATCATTATTTTGGAGATAAATTCTGGGCTTGGTCTTTAGTTATGTTATTTGATCCCATGCTCACAAGCCACATGATCAATATTTAGTTTAAGTAGTGTTACGTGTATAACCACATGTGAACCTCAGACCAAATCTATGAAATAGACATGGTGCCATTTAAAAATTGTCATGAAATTTTGGGAGTTGTCAGCCTGCCCTCGGCTCTAAGATTGTATTTGCTTCATTGTGTTATTTCTCTTTCATGAGGCCCCTGGTGCCAAAACTACAGCTCCAAGATGGAAGTTCTGAAAGAGCTAATCATGAATCATAGTGGTTGGAATATTTTGGAATAAATTGCTGAAAACATACA
>NW_006357797.1:0-635 GCF_000327345.1 Myotis davidii
TAAAATATATTTAAAAAAAGAAAAGAAATAGAAAACTCAGGTGACTCAGATTTGTACTCTGGCTAATAGTATATTATTACCATTTTATCCTTTTTCTCTTTCACATCCTTTTAGATATTGTATTTTTGTTTATTTCATTTTAGTAAAATGGCAGGCAGGAAAAATATTAAAAGCACTATAAATTATGGGGATACCAGAGAACTGGGATCTTAGCAGAGAAATTAAACTTGAATTATCTAAGAGAAAGTTTTTGTCCAAGCGCTGGTTGACAAAAGAAATAGTTAACATTTATTTGTTCATTGAGAGTAGACAGATAACTATGTAATATTTTTCCAGCAAATTAGAACAAGGACATGGTCTGCCTGGAGTTTATCTTTAAAAACTATTCATTGGGAAGGATTACTAATGCTTTGCCCCAAATAGGAAGTAGTCAAATGCATAAAATATGCACTATCTGTAAAAATATGTTTAAAGATCAAGAAACACTGTCTCTCATTAAAAAATGGAATGAGAATTTCCATATTATTTTCTTTTAACTTCCAGGAAGCACAGAAAAATATTTAAACTTAAATGTTTAAAATTATATTAGTGCCCTGGCCCATGTGGCTTAGTTGGTTGGGTTTTGTCCATCCACC
>NW_006357798.1:0-635 GCF_000327345.1 Myotis davidii
AATTTAATATGGGTTAAGCAATAAGAAAATGATCATATCATATACTAGGAAGTCACATCACATGCTAAGTCCAGAGTTATCCCAGGCTCCAAGGAGGAATATCAGGATTCTTGGCTCTGCCCTCCTCTATGTGCTAACATTCATCCTTAGGCTGATAACAAGTTGAGTACAGCAATTTCAGGAATCCCATCTGGACACAATACCCAGAGAGAAAAGCCCTCTCTTTCTGTCTCTCCCACAGAACCTTCAGCCTCCCCCTAAAATGATTTCCCTTTATGCTTTATCAGCCAGAATTGTATCACATGACCTTTCCCAATCCACTCATTGTTAAGGGAAATGGAAATATCACAATTGTGTAGACTAATACTCATCTTTGAAATAGAATAGGGTCATCTTTCTCTGAGCCTCAAAAGGAAAGAATAGATGAACAAAATTGGGATTCTGACAGCAAGGAAGAAAGGACGAAATGGATGTTGATTAGGCCACCAACAGGTTCCACTACAGCCTACAATTGCCCAGGACAGTGATGACTACCTAGCAGATATGTGTCCAAGAAATGTTAGTCATCAGTTCTCTCAGCTACACCCAAACCTAATCTATACAAACTGGTTTGAAGGCAACATGCTAATGCAACT
>NW_006357799.1:0-635 GCF_000327345.1 Myotis davidii
AGAAAATATTAAAATAAGCCTCCAATACTCTTTATTATTCTTACTACAAGGAAATTTGGCTAAAATACCTTATCTACGTTTCCTCATGAACACTCAGTTAACTTTTTAAATGAATGAAAAGATTTGTATTTATCATCAAATCCTGGGGCAGATTACCTCAAAAATGTATCTCCCAAGTGCTGACCAACTGCAGTTTTCAACAGTGTGGTTACATTTATCTTGTTCTCATCTTACACAACAGGAAAGAGATTTATCTCCTCCATCATCATGGCGAATTATGCCTCGGACACGTTTTCTAAATATTATTGCTTTAACAGTTTGTGCTTTGTTGGAGATCAATCCATCCTTCTGTCTGATACTAATTAGAGTACCTTAGTTAGTCCATATTTCCAATAACCTTAATCAAGATTTCTAGGCATTGCCTGTTTCATTCCTGTAGCTCAGATTTCCTGCCAGCAATTAGGCGGACACAGCATACGGCATTAGTACATAGCTTTGAATAGAGAAACTGGGGTCCAATAAAGGTGGTGGCTATAGACAAGCTTTATTTGTAAAGAATGATAGTGAGGTTATCTGTTTAAGTTGTGTTTTCAGTTTTTTAATATAGGGAAGGGAATATAAACTGTATTTTTTTT
>NW_006357800.1:0-634 GCF_000327345.1 Myotis davidii
TATTAGAGTATAACCTAATTCAGCTAAGTAGGTTAAAACATAAATCAAAAACGAGAGGCTAGATTTATAATAGCCAAAAAAGTGGGACTAATCCACATATTCATCAGTTGATCAAAGAGTAAATGAAATGTGTATGTCCATACAAGAGAATATTATTGCACCTTAAGAAAGAATGATACTCTGATGCATGTTTCAACAGGGATGGCCTTGAAAACATGATGCTAAGTGAAAAGAGCGAGTCAAAAAGACCACACATTGTATGATTCCATTTACATGGAATGTCCAGAATAGGCAAATTCATACAGACAAAAAGTAGATTAGAGGTTGCTACGGCTAGAGTGAGTGTAGAATGGTGAGTGACAGCTGGTGGGTTCAAGGTTTCCTTTTGGGATGATGAAAATATTCTAAAATTATATAGTGGTGATGGTTGCAAAATCTTATGAAAATACTAAAAACCAATAAATTGTTCATATTAAGAGGGTGAACTTTATGGTGTATAAATTATATCTCAATTTTTTTGAAAAGAGCAGCCATGAGCCCTAGTTGGTATGGCTTAGTTGGTTGGGTGTCATGCTGGGCACTGAAAGGTTGCTGGTTTGAGTCCCCATCAGGCCACATGCCTGGGTTGCAGGCT
>NW_006357801.1:0-635 GCF_000327345.1 Myotis davidii
CCTCGCCAGTGAAATTTTCATTTATATTAGTGTATTTTTGAAATTTAAAATTACTATTTGACTCTTTTCTATAATTTCTGCCTCCTTGTTTATGCCATCTATTTAGTAAGACATAATTCTCATATTTTTCTTTAGTTCTTTAGGCAAGACTTCCTTTAGTTCTTTGAACATACTTTAAACAGATGATTTAAAAGTTTGTGTACTAAGTTCAACATTTTGATTTTTTCAGGGATAATTTCTATTGACTTTCTCCCCTATTTATGGATCATACTTTTTATATTTTATTATTTGTCTCATTTTTTCATTGCTGAAAACTGAACTTAAAAAATTTATTGAATGGGGTGACATTGGTTAATAAAACTGTATAGGCTTCAAGTGTATAATTCTATAGTACATCGTTTATATATTTTATGTGTATTCACCACCCCAAGTCAAGTCTCTTTCAATTACCATTTATTTCCCTTTACCCTCTTCTACTTCCACTCACCACCATTCCCCTCTAGTAATCACCATACTGTTGTTTGTGTCTATAAGGTTTTTTTTCTTTTTGTCTAATCCCTTCACCTTTTTCACCCAGCTTCCCTATCCCCCTCCCCACTGATAGCTGTCAATCTGTTCTCTATGAGTCTGTTTCT
>NW_006357802.1:0-635 GCF_000327345.1 Myotis davidii
AGAAATGTCTACTCAAGTCCTTTGCCCATTTTTGAATTGGGTTGTCTTTTAATTGTTGATTTATAATAATTCTTTATATATTTTAGATTCTAGGCCCTTATCAGATATAGGTTTGCAAACATTTTTTTCCTATTCTGTGAGTTATTTTGACTCTCTTGATGGTATCCTTTGAAGTACAAAAGTTTTTAATTTTGGTAAAGTCCAATTTATCTATTTTTTTATTTTGATTTTGTTGCTTTTACTTTTAATAGCATATCCAAGAAGTCTTTACCTAATCCTTGGTCATGAAGATTTACTCCTGTAATTTCTTCAAAGAGTCTTATAGTTTTACCTCTTACATTTAGGTCTATGATCCACTTGAACTTTATTTTTGTGTCTGGAAAGGGGTCCAACTTAATTATTTTGCGTGTGAATATGGTAAACGTATATACATTTTAAGATTACAAAATATTTACTCTTGACAGAAAAGCTCTGTGGTTATCCTACGCAGAATGCATGAGGAAGATATTGTTCATGGTTGCATCTACTTACACTCTACATACCTACTACGTAAACAGCAGACGTGAACTGTAATCAACAAGGTCCTGCAACAAAACAAGTGTTTACATGTAGTTATTGTGCGTATTTTGTAGGAT
>NW_006357803.1:0-635 GCF_000327345.1 Myotis davidii
CCCACACTTTGGAGGGTTTATTATTCAGGAACTATGCCATTCAGGAGTAAGAGGGTCACTATAAAGGTCCAAGAAAGATCTCCCTGTGGCTCCAAGAGAGCAAGGTGAGGAGCAATAATTGTGAAATATGGCCTTCCCATTTTCCATAATAAATGCCTAACTTCTAGAATAAAAGCCCTTTCTAGAGACTTACCCTTCCTGAAGAACAACATCATTCCTTCAGCTCCCTCTCACTTTTGCTTCTCCCTAATCTAAGGAAAATAAAAAGGCTACAACAATGGAGTAACACTTGTACAGGTCACAGCACAGAGACAAAAGACTACTAAAACCTTGTGATCTCATCAGAAAATTACACAAAACTTCTCTTCAATTTATAACCACCACATAAACAGGGCTCCAATACAACATCAGTGGATTCCATCAGAAAGAACTTAAAAATGCAAACTCTAGGAAGAGGAGGACTTGGAGAAGACAAGAGGGGAGACAGACAGGACACTAGAGGTATTGCAGACTTTAGCAATGACAGTACAGTAAATATTAAACGCAGCCCAACTCCTAACACCAAATGAAATAAATTCTCACACCAACAGCCTTTTTAACTCAATCTCCTTACCCAATACAAAATGTCCAGCTTC
>NW_006357804.1:0-635 GCF_000327345.1 Myotis davidii
TCCCCCACATGGCCCTTATCTCTTGGCTGTGTTTCAAAATTGACATCTTGGATGACTTTGTTCCAACAGTTTAGAAAGTAATGTTTTTATCTGTCAATTTGGCTGATAACACAACCTGTTAGTAGTTAAATTTGTAATGTGAATGAATTCCCTTTGCTCATCAGGGGAAAAGACACAGAACAAGATAACCACTGTCTAACAAGGAAGTCACTGACCTACTAAGCAGAAGGGAAAAGAAACCTGCTCCTTACTGAGCACCTACTATGTGCCATGCACAGTCCTTACACTTGTCTCTAGGTCTGGCACCCCAAATGGGGCTGAGATTTGAACGTGCAACCCACTTACATGCCCTTGACCAGGATTCAAACCCAAGACTTATGAAACGCACTTATTTTCCATGCATGGGCAAAAGCTCCAGCCAACTGAGTCACACTGGCCTGGGCTGCTATAATTATTTTAAAAGCTCTCTGGTTCTCAGCTGTTTCCTCTATAAAAATGAAGCCACAAATACCATATTTATTTGAAGCTTTGGGACAGAAATAGTCATCTGAGATATTTTAGTTCTAATGCCCATTAGTAAATAAAATTATAAACTGTTATGTTTGGGTCTCTAAGATTCTGCTTGAAAAAAAAAA
>NW_006357805.1:0-635 GCF_000327345.1 Myotis davidii
TCATGTGAACACACAGAAAAACACAGGAGAAACACAGGAGAGAAGTTCATGTGGAAACGGAGACCAAGACTGGGGTGATACAGCGGCAAACCAAGGAATGCCAAGGATTGTGGGCCACAGCCAGAAGTGAAGAGAGAAGCATGGAACATGCTCTCCCTCAGAGCCATAGAGACTCCTCTGTGAACACCTTGATTTCATATTCCTAACCTCCAGAACTGTGAGTGAATAAATTCCTGTTGTTTTAAGCTACTCAGTTTGTGGTTACTTATTACAGAAGCCTTAGGAAACTAATACAATCCCAAAACCCATCTCCCTGTGGGTCATATTTGCCACGATTAGTCTAAAGTCCATTCCTAAACAGATTATTGGCAAGGAGAATGGATTATGATTATTGATTTGGACTAGTTGTTTGTGGTGATCCGACTCAACCATAAGAACCACCACAGTCAGCTTTTACTTCTCCTCTTCCTTACCACCCTCACACTCAATCACCAAGTTTCGTAGATTGTGCTTGGTAAATATGTCTTTTGTCTGCATGCCTTCATTTTATATTTTATCATTTGGCTCTCCAAAGCATTCACCTATTTCAAAAATAAAAATAATATTACAGCCCTAGCTGGTTTGGCTCAGTGGAT
>NW_006357806.1:0-635 GCF_000327345.1 Myotis davidii
TCTCACATCATTTCTCTTTGAATTAAAATTTGAGAATGACACCGTGTCATCGCCACTCCAATCCTAGTTACCTAGGGTGACTGAAGTCTGTTGTGTGTATTTTTTTTGTCTTGTCAAGAGTGTTAGGATGCAGTCACATGCTCATACAAGAACAGAGCTTGATGTTGTAATCAGCATCAATATACCCCAACAGTATGAGTATCTAATTGATCTTTCTTTTCTGAGAGATTTTCATGGAAGCTTCCATTCTCAAATCATTTGAGATGTAGCCCAAGCATCATCTCCACTGGGAACCCCACCATGCCCGCCTTCACTCTGCTCTCACCACCACAGACACTCCAGGCGAATATATCATATTTAGTCTTTCTCACTCCACACGGCAATTTCTTGTTTGCAGGTCATTTAGATAATGACAGCCCCTTGAAAGTGTGTCCTCAAATCGCGTAAAGAATAAGAACAAAATGAAAGGGCAGGAAGTTGAACAGAGGGGAGAGGGATAGGAAGAGAGAGAAGAGAGAAAGCACCTTTAAAAAAAATAATAACTCAGCTACCGGTGTATCCTTGAAACTAAAATAAATTCACCACTGACATCTCCTTGCTCTCTGGGACTCACACATCACTTCTCCTATACTTAT
>NW_006357807.1:0-635 GCF_000327345.1 Myotis davidii
CATAACCCATACAAGGGACATTCCTGGAGCACCAAACTCAGGTGAGCAAGAAGACTGTGCCACTGGGCCTAACAGGACACCTACTACATAAGGCCATCCTACCAACACTTGGAGTCATGGCAGATCTACCTAATACATAGACACAAGCACAAAAGAGGTAGCCAAATGGGGAGACAAGAAAACATACCCCAAATATAAGAACAGGAGATAGCAATAAAAAAGGACAAAATGAAATGGAGGCAAGCAATGTAACAGATATAGAATTGGAAAATATGGTTATAAAGATACTCAAGGAACTTAGTGAGAACTATAACAGCATGAAAAAAGACAATGAACCCATAAAATCGAACCAGTCAGAAAAGAATACAACATCTGAAATGAACAACACACTAGAAGGAATAAACCATAGGTTAGATGCAGAGAATCAAATCAACAATTTGGAAGACACAGTAGAGAAAAACACAATCAGAGCAGGAAAAAATGAAGACAGTTTAAGAAAAATTTGGAGTAACATACAACATCTGCATCACAGGGGTACCAGAAGGAGAAAAGAGAGAGAGAAAGGGACTGAGAAACTATTTCATGAAATGACTGAAAACTCACCTAACTTGGTGAAGGAAAAAGACACACAAGTC
>NW_006357808.1:0-635 GCF_000327345.1 Myotis davidii
ACCTGTTCTTGTAGTAAATCCATGTATGAAAATGTCTGTTGAAGATAAGTAATGAAGATTATAAGTATGTTATACAAAAGACTATAAAAAGCATTAAAGACGCTATCTCTTGGTAAGACTTTCCCTGATCATTTTAGCCTGCTTTTGTTTATCTGGCACCTAATTTTTACAGCACTTTGTACCTCCGGATGTTCTTATACACTGCTTTGTGTTTGTTTTAACTTTCCTATGGATTTATTGCTCCTCAAAGGGTATCATCTGTCCCATTTGTCTTTGTTATTCCCAATAGTCTATAGCTCATAATACATATCATTTAACCAAGAAAATTGTTTTAAATTCCACTATTCTGTAATGATGACAATGAGTTAAGATTTCAGAATTGCTAAACAGGAAATATCATTTAAAGGAAGCCTGGGGATTTGTCTTAAAGCTAATTTGCATAAGCAAATGTATTTATGTAGAGGGCTTTTAAGGGACTATCCCTTAACATCCCTAACACTACCAGACCACCCATAACATTCCCATGTTTCAACTGATGGTAATGAGCACATAAGCCCAGTCTACAAAAGAAAGAAGGAAAAAAAGAAGTGAACAACTTCTAAAGAATGACCGGTTTTTCACATGCCTGGTGAAAA
>NW_006357809.1:0-635 GCF_000327345.1 Myotis davidii
CCTCCTTCTGAATCTGTTTCCCTGTAGAAGTCATTTGCTGCTGAGGTGCAAGGCTGCGAGCAGCAAGATCAGCACCCAACCTCAGGAGCAGTGTCCCAGGAGCTCCCACGTGAAAAAACTCAGCTCTCACTCTATTCTTCCCCTCTGTCTGCTGAAAGTCAAGTCCTTTCCTGTTAGTAACAAGAAAGGAAACGCTTATAATAAAAGGCAATTACTAGTATACCATAATCCTGGAGCCAGGTCACTGTACTTAGCAAACAAACTCAAGTTCATCAAATCCACTAGACCTAGGTTGCTTTTTCATGCAAATCTTGAAAGTAGAACTTGCTTTCTTCTTCCCCAAGGGGAGGGACACTATCAACTGAAAAAAATTATATTAATTTCACAATGCCAAACCAAGCAACTAAGGACAATGCATTCCTATGTATCTTTCTTCTTTTTCCTCCTCCTCCCCTTTTTTGAATGATTAAAAAGAGGATAATGGTCCAAACATATATCCATACTTACTGAGTAATGTTGACCAGTTCATAGCCTTCTGCTTCTATGTAAATTACTCTGCCCTAAATTATACTCTATTTTAAGCTTCTGCCTCACACCACGGGAAGTAGATAGATTAAATTAAATGTTGTTGTTGT
>NW_006357810.1:0-635 GCF_000327345.1 Myotis davidii
CCAATTTCTCTGGTGTAAATACTCTCACCATGGTTAATTTTCACTTATGAACGGTTTAGCCATAGCTCAGAAAATGTCTGGATATTTAACCATCACCTGTACTAGCCAGCTCCAGCAGAGCATATAGGGGAATAAACAAATGAAACATGCATGACATGCTTGAGATGGTGCCTACCACACAGGAAGCCCTCGATAAATAGCAACTATTATTATCAGTATGGTTATTAACAGTGTTATTTTCTTCACTCTTATTTTGCTAATATACAGAATTTATTTTGTTCTGCCAGGGCTCAGAGTTACTGAGGCTCAAAACTTTTTTCAGTGTTTTAAGTAGAACACTGAAAACTCCTAACACCTATACAGCATTCCCATGCAGTCTGCTTTATAATCCAGAGGTCATTTAATAGAAATAAATAACATTTTCTGAGTTAGAGCTTTTGAAGCATTTTCATGGCTTTTTCTCCTCTTTTGATACCCATAAGGTAATGAGGTAGGTAGGATGCCCCCCACTTTGCCGATGAAGAATTGAGGTTCAGAGAGACCATGACCAACTTGGGTCACACAGCTCTCAGTGGCAGAGTTGGCTCTCAAAAAGCCCAGTGCTCTTGCCCCTGTCATAGCTGCCTCTCAATTTC
>NW_006357811.1:0-635 GCF_000327345.1 Myotis davidii
CTCACAGGAATGCTCTGACAACCCATGAAACAACTTCCTAGGTCCCCTGATTTCATTGGCATGTCCCTAAAAAGCATCCAGAAATGAAACAATGTCTGCAAAGATATAAATTATACATATCCTCTCCTTGATTAAATGGACAAGGGTAAAAAATTCCAAAATACAGGGGAGCAGACAAAAACAGCATCTTCTAACCTTTGGGGGATGTTTCTAGGCAACCAGCATCGCATTATATAGAGATCATTAAATCTGTCCCATTGTTATGTCCAGTGTGCCCAAGGGGTTCAGAGTTCTCAAAACATTCCAAACATTTTACTAAGAAGCTTTTTTTAGCCTTTTTAATAGGAATTGTGGACATTTTGGAAGCAGGGACATTGCTGGTGTAACTTCACTTAAAATGGAAATCTTACACACTTTGGGCTTAACTAATAAGTTGGCATTGTGATAGAAATGCTGTTCTTCTGTCTCTCACATTCCTGGTCTCCAAATGTGTGTGTAATGCAATCTGGCATTAGAATTCTCTTAGCTTATGGTTATAAGCTAAGAACATCCCTTCCATGTGGATATTATTTCCTGCCAAGTAGCACAGGTTGTCACCACTACCACACTGACCAGGGGATTCCCCCAAGTGTTCT
>NW_006357812.1:0-635 GCF_000327345.1 Myotis davidii
AAAAAAATGTTTTATTATGTAATTAAGAAGTAAGGCTTCCTTGAGAGAGGTATATACCTATAAATTCACATTTTTTCCAGTGTCAATGATTTCCATTGGAGCTTTCTCTAATGGCTAAATTTGATTGGAAAACCAAAACAAAACATGGAAACAGGAAGAAACTACAATTTACTTTTCACTTTGATAGGATGAAAGGGCACATCACATATTTATAACACAAAAGCACCAAATGTTAAACTTTGCCAAATTTGCCAATAATAGAATTACTTAGTTGAGATTCTTGTAAGGATGAGAAGCTAACAAACTGGAGAAAAGAAATGGAATTTATTGAAGGACTAATGTACCTCACAGAATACAAGGACTCAGAAAAGACTCCAGGACCTCAGTGTGAAGATGGTCCCTACTGACATCAACTAATAATAGGATTCTATTATCATCACATGACCCTCAAGTCCAAATAGACATTCCCAAAATAAACAATCAAGCCTGTTTGGGACAAGATTCTATGCTTGAATCAACCAGGTGTGACTGGGGTGTGGTCATGTAGACACATGTGCCCTCTGTGAAAGGGACAATGTGTAGGGTTTGAGGGAAGTGCAGTACACCTGGGGTGCCTTCACACACGACTGCCCAGC
>NW_006357813.1:0-635 GCF_000327345.1 Myotis davidii
TATACAGTGTTTTTAAATGGCTTATCTTTTTGGCTAGGGGGAAACAAGGGAGCTCGACAGAATAGACCCTCGAGCGATATGGACTCAGTCTCTTGCTGGAACTTGCAAAGCCGATTTAAAAACGACCTTAATTTCTAGAAGACTGTTTTTAACATATAGAAATTCAAGAAGACAGCTTTTGAGAATGCAGATTTTGAAGAACGTGGAATCATTTTCATTTCAAATACGGTATTAGCCACAGAGCTCAGCTAGCTGGATATCACGGTGTGTACAATATAAGGAAACCACAATAATAAAACAGCCTCTTTGCCCTGCTGAGGTTTGGTGCTGTCTTTGCCCTACACCATTTCCTGCATGTGGTTGCTTAGAGAAGTAGTACTGTACACAAGGGATCTAAGTGGTGGAAAATTAAATGATGACAACTAGCTAAGAAGCAATGAATGGATGTCGATAGTGAAATATGATGACTTGTAATGTGGAAGTGATGCTTTTAAAAATGTTCAGGGTTGTTTGCCTCCCTGTCGGGGGCAGAATAAGGTTTATGCGAGGGGAAAAATGATAAGAATGCCTAAGATCTCATAGAAGTTAGGAGAAAAGTGCAGCTCACCGGGAGAAAAAGGATAGGGTAGGGAAGG
>NW_006357814.1:0-635 GCF_000327345.1 Myotis davidii
TTGTTAAATAACCCATATCTGTTCCTCACCTATCTCAACCCTTGAATACTCAAGTGTTGTAAATCCAGATTAATAATAATAAAAAAGAGTTAATTCTTCAGTGGGTTGGCCTGATTTATCCAGTGCTCTTAAAGCACACCACTTCAAAGGATTTATACAGCTACAGGTGTATTAAGCTTCTAGAAGTTAAACTTTTTGGAAGAAATTAAGCAGATTGCAACAATATTAATAGCATGGCCACAACTTGGACATTGGTTGTGGATATGTTGTACATTGCCTACGTCTCTTTCTTAGTTGCTTAACTTTGAATGCAGTCAGTGGATGCTAGTAACACACGGTATGTAACAGCACTTCTTTCTGCTCGTACTCATTAGAAGTTATAGCACCTTTTAACAGTACTAATAAAATATTACTCCTACCGATTCCTACATAGTAAGGTTCACACTTGAATTCTTTCCAACATCTCTTAATCATGTTATTTGAAAATGCTACCTTTCACCCCAGAGATCAAACTCATTCTTTTGTAAGAGCTTACTTACACTTATGAAAGAAAGTGTGCAAGACAGCTCATAAAAACCCAACACTGAAAAACTGGGGCCACACATTCAAAGGACTGTATCACCAAGACAGGGAAA
>NW_006357815.1:0-635 GCF_000327345.1 Myotis davidii
AGCAATATCACCCCAATAAATTTAATTAAAAATTCACCATAATGTTCTAAAAACATTCATTCACTTTAATAACACTGTATTTAGTCACATGTAAAACAAATTTTCTTGTAAACCACTTCTGCTTTTATTTGAACATTTACAGAGTATACTACATGTGGTTCCTGTGTTGAACTCATGCTATCAGCATATAATTGATTTATTACATTGGAGAGCATATCACACACAAAAACAAAGAAACTAGCACTAATTTAGAAGTTAGAGATCAAGGAATGTGTTTCTTTAACAGCATGTGACACATATTCAATACTTATTCAATAAATCAAATCCTTGACATTAATCAAGTGTCATATGAAATCAACCTTAAGAAAGTATTCCCCTTGAGACACCTTTACTTCATCTATAAAGTGGATGTAATACAACAATGACATTATTATTATTGAACCTCACTAATTTATAATTAATTTTATGTGAAGATTCATCTGAACATTGAATATAAAAATGCATTTCTGATGCTAAGAAACTCTGGAGAGTAGTCACTTTTCACACATAATTCTGCGAAGCCCATTCCGTAATGATGGCTCTTCATGACATCACACTGAAGGCATATAACTTTTTATTTATTTATTTGGGGGGGG
>NW_006357816.1:0-635 GCF_000327345.1 Myotis davidii
TTGGCTCTGAATTCTTTCCTAGCCAGACTCAAGCATGGAAGTTGCTGAACCCAGATGCAGTCTGACCCCACCCATCTAACAGTGCAGTTCCCGCAGCCTCTGAAGGAGCAGCCCAAACTATGCCACAGTGATCAAAGAAAGGCAGGGTTCATTAAGGCAAAAACCACAAAACGTAATTTTTCCATGCAAATGAAGGATTTCTGGAGAGGTTAACAGGGATTGATTAGTCCAGTATGCAAACTAGAGGGTTTCAAAACTCCAAAGAGATATCCACTTATGTCCATGGAACAGTGGTTCCAGGATGTTTATGGCTCAGCCTGGAGTTGAGTTTAGCAGCAGGTTTAGCAACGTATCAGTAGCTCTGAGAACTGAGGCACCAAACTCCATGGGCCCCATTTCCTTAATTGTCCCCTGACTCTTTTTAAGTGACTCAGCAATGTTATTCCATTTTATTTTTTCTATTATCATTAATATATTTTGTATGCCTACTCAAATTTTTTATTTGCTTTGCCTATTTTTTCTGGCTGTAATGACCTAGGCTTGGCCTGAGAGCTTTTTAAAAATAAAATAAAAAATTTTTTTGAGATACAATTTACATGTAATGAAATGCACTCATTTGGTGTGTTGTTCAGTGA
>NW_006357817.1:0-635 GCF_000327345.1 Myotis davidii
GTAAGTCAAGGCCCCACTGTATATCAAAAATGAGTTTGTTGATAAATATATATTACAAATAAGATTTTGTCAACACTTAAAGGGCAAATATTTGAACAACTAAAACATTGTTAGAAAAAAAATGCTGTGAATACTTTGAACATATAGTATTCCTAGAGATTCATTAAAATTAATCCAAGCAAAGTCTAATATGAACACATTAGACATTGAATATATTTGAAAACAAAAGAAATTCATTTATTGAATTCTGACGTTCTCTCTTTCTAGCATTTCAGGATAAGTGGCATCATTATCTTATTAGTCTGGATTAATAAATTTCTGTGCACATGTTCATTTTTAATGTAATCTGCTCAATATATATAGATATGTAACATTTAATTTAAAAGTCAGTTCTACAGATAATCTCTTTTTTTTCCTCTCTCAGGGATAGGTCGTCATTAAAAACTATTAATGTAACTGAAATATCATTAGAGTTTCCAGATTTGGACTATAATGTTGAATATAACGCATATGTAACAGCTAGCACCAGATTTGGTGATGGGAAAAAAAGAAGCAATATTATTAACTTTCGAACACCTGAGGGAGGTGAGTTCTTATCCTTGTAGACCACGTAAAAGAATATCCTACCTAGACAA
>NW_006357818.1:0-635 GCF_000327345.1 Myotis davidii
TTTGACAGCAAAAAGAAATTAAGTACTGACACAAGCTCCAACA
The DNA here is from genome assembly GCF_000327345.1 of Myotis davidii. Taxonomy (NCBI): domain Eukaryota; kingdom Metazoa; phylum Chordata; class Mammalia; order Chiroptera; family Vespertilionidae; genus Myotis; species Myotis davidii. The sequence continues at coordinate 44 of NW_006357818.1, forward strand.
GGGAAGAACCCTGAAATAATTATGCTAAAGGAAAGAAGTCAGTCACATATTCCATGATTCTGTTTATATGAAATATCCAGAATAGAGAAATCCATAGAGACAAGAGCAGAGGAGTGGGTGCCTGGAGCTGGGAGGAAAGGCAAATGGGAATGAGTGCCTAATGGGTACAGGGTTTCCTTTTAGCTGATCAAACTCGTTCTTGGATCTAGACAGAAGTGATGGCTGCACAACACTGTGAATGTATTAAATGCCACTGATTCAGAAACTTAAAAATAATTAATGATTAATTTTATGTCATGTGAATAATTACCTCAATACTTTTTTTAAAGCCTGAAATCCAGGACCAATCATTTTAAGCATTCTCATGAGCACCCATAGTTCTGTTACCCTTTTGGCTTTCTGCTCCACTCTTTCTGACAATTCCCAACTACAGATTATCCAACCACTGACTAACCCCTGGTGGTTCCATGACAGCCCTCAACAATTCCTAGTTCCAGAAGTTATTCCAAACCTTTGCTGCTTATCTAAGCTATAACCACACCCCTCTTCCCTTCATGCTTAACAAATGACATTCATCTTATAATACAAAGTA
>NW_006357819.1:0-635 GCF_000327345.1 Myotis davidii
AACCACATCCTTAAAGGAAAGAATGTATAATGAGAACATCCCTTCTCAACATCACGTTCTGCAAAATAGTTTTGTCAATTAAATGGCAACCAGAATGTGTGCACAGGTATAATTTTACAGGCCTGGTGAGCGGTCCACTGACCATGGAAAACATCTTGTGATGACCGCAGGATCAACCACCACCAGGTTACAATAGTGGGACAACTGACCCCACCCTGATTCCCAAGCCCTGTCCCTAACTAAGGCCCCTGTATAAGCCATCCACAAAAACCCTTGAGGAGCTCAATTTCTCTTTCCTGGTTGACTCTCGTGTGCACAAGCTCTATTCAATAAACTCTATCTGCTTGATCTTGTCCTGGGTTCAGTGCTCATTTCTATAAAGTTGAGACTCAAGAACCTGGCATTCAAAGTCTGGTAACAGGACACTCTCCTGTGACACAGGACTTAATAATCTGACAAGAACCCTGAGAGATGGTGCTATCACCCTGCTAAAATGGCTCTAAGAAGCCTGGGAAAAGTGATGGCTCATGCTAAGAAAACTAGAAATGTTAGAATACCTGTGACAGTGAAAAGGGCTCAAAATGATCAGGAAGGTAATATGCTAGGACCATGGTCGGCAAACTGCGGCTCTCGAG
>NW_006357820.1:0-635 GCF_000327345.1 Myotis davidii
AAGTCTAAGTTTTACAATTGGTAATCAGTATACTTTTCAAGAATATTACAATGATCAGGCAGATTCATCTGAACAGGGGAATTGTGTCTTACTCAGAATTTTTTAAAGCAATAAATCTTAATATTGCATGAATATAATAAAATTTCTGAATAAGTGGTGCTTCTATTTACATCACACATAGTACTATACATAAATAATTAGCATGTTCTTAGTAAACATGCTTTTTTCCTAATTAATAAAAAGCATAAGTTAATTCAGTAATTAACACTTAACCTCCTTTTCCAGACAAACCACAGAATTAGAATAACCAGAAATGGGTTTATCAGGCAGAAAAGAATAAGATTGTTTGTAAATAAAGTTAATACCTGGAATTGTTTGGCTCTGTTTAATTTCAGAAGCATATGTAGCACAGGGATAACCTCAGAATATACTCCAGAATTGACTGTTTTTACCCATAAAATGTGCCGGTGCCTATTTTATTTGGTAGGTTCATCTGACTCCATACAGAGAGTACAAAGTATGGAGGTGGAAGGAAGTGCAGAAGTTCCTTACCCGGGGCTGTTCATCTTATAAACAGTCATTATCTATCCACCAAAGTTCTCTAATTAACATTATTAGAAAACAGGTTAACAGAA
>NW_006357821.1:0-635 GCF_000327345.1 Myotis davidii
CTCCCTCCTTCCCTCTTAGGTTGGGCGATCTGTTCGATGCTTCCATGACTCTGCCTCTATTTTGTTCATCAAATTGGTTATTTTTGTGGCTTGGAAATATTCATGGTTAATGTTCAGACATCATCGCAGAGTGATCTTGTTTTTGTCTTGATTCATGAGTCACAGAGTGCCTTGTTTGATGTGGGTGATGTGTAAAATGTTCATGCTCACAGGACATCAGCGATTACCTGTGCCGGGCAATTCCTAGCAACGCCCAGGCCTAGCTGGTCACTGTCCAGGCCAGCTCCTCAAGGGCAGTGCTGCTTCCCTTTCCCAGTTGAGGTCTTGTTGCAGAAGGGGACGTGAGGCACAGAGAGGGTGTGGAGCTAGCTTCCGGTCACACAGCTATTGAGTGAATTGCGTTATAAACCCTGTCAGCTGTCTTTGCAGCCTGTGGGCTGCCGTGGGCTCGTTCTCGGTACTGTGTACGTGCATGTGAATGTCCTGAGGCAGGCGCCAGGCACGTGGATGTGTGGGTCTGTTTCTGGGTTGGGGTGTGTAGCGCATACTGTAGAAAAGGGAACCAAAATCCCTGTTCTCTCTGGGCCTCAGCCCCACTTCTGGGATCACATGGGCTCTGTCCTTAAAGGCTGGGC
>NW_006357822.1:0-635 GCF_000327345.1 Myotis davidii
TTTTACTGTTATATCTGCCAATCTTTTCATCATTACAGGCATAAACTATGTTATTCTTTAAAAACAAAAGCAGACAAGTAAAACTCAGAACCTGGTCAAAACAATTGAGTAGGACATTTAAAAATTAAAAACGTTACTTCATTATAAAATCTCTGATACTATTATGAATATGGCATGCAAGTAGTCAAAATTAAGTGTGTAATTTAATGCTGCTAAGAAGTACAATTGGGACACCTTTTAATATGTACCACTGTTACATTCTGTAAGCAACACAGTAAAATGAACGGATTTCATAAGTTTATCATGCTTTTCATTTGGCAACCTGGAATATGTTGTATTTGTCTAAAATAACTTTTCCAATAATGTAATCTAGAATAGGAAGTGTACAGGAACACAAGCGTTTGTATAAGAATGCACAATCATGCAACTGTGTATTGTGAATCCATAATTGGTTGTTTTGTGGTCCTTCTATTGTAGTATGGAAATCAGAGTTTCACTTTGATAGCTAGTCAGTTGATAATAACTGAATTAAAATGCACAGAAGAGTCAGGGATTACTTTGAACTGAACCATAAAGAGACTTAATTCTTAGTAGAATAGGACCAGTAACTGGTGATACAGAGAATGTTGTTCAGC
>NW_006357823.1:0-635 GCF_000327345.1 Myotis davidii
AAAAAATCAATAAAATATATTTAAAAAATAACTGTCTACCTATCATCTCGTTATCCCCTTTCTCCGTCCTAGGCTTAACAACTCTGAATCAAAAAGATATTTGTACACCAAAGTTCACAGCAGCATTATTCAAATAGTCAAAAGTGGAAAGGACCCGTATGTCCAGCGATGGAAAAATAAAATGTGGTGTACCCTGCTGTCGGAAATGAGTGTTCCTATGAAACCTTTCATAAGCCGAAATGGCATCAAGCAAAGAGTATCCTCTGCTTTACAAAAGTGCAGTTGCACCACTTGGCTTTTGTGAAAGACCTAGTACCTGGTTTTGCTAACCAAAGGAAATCCGAAGATTTTTACATAAAAGCTGTTACTGTACTAATTCCGATCTTACGCAAAAGGGAGGAGGCTAACGGGATCTTTTGGAAAGAGGGGCCTACCCATATACATTCAATGGCATATTAGTCACAAAAAGGAATGGCATTTTTACATATGCTACAAAATGTACGAATCAGTGAAATAAGCCAGACACACGGGACAAACATTGGATGATTACAATTATATGAGGCACCTAGAATGGTAAATTCATAGAGACATAAAGAATAAAGGTTTATGCCCTAGCTGGTTTGGCTCAGTGGATA
>NW_006357824.1:0-635 GCF_000327345.1 Myotis davidii
CTCTTATCTTCCCTCCATCTTAGGTAATGTATGTTGACAATAGTGACATCTCCTGGCAAAAACAAACTTGATCTCCTGCAGGATTTCATTTTGCTCACTCACTGCAAATGACTCTTGACTCTTCTTGTTGCCTCCAGATGCAATTTTATGTTCCTTATCTGGAAGATCACATACTGACACGGCCCATCCTCAACCTTAGAAACTTAATAACCTAGTGCTGATCTGACTACAGAACTCTGCTATGCAAAGCCCCCGAGTTTCATCCTGAACACATCAGCATGAGTAGCCCAGAGACCCAATTCAGATTTCCTACTTACAGCTACATTAAATCTAAACAAAGCCAACTAAATACCAGCTACTGAAAAATAGTTCAATTAAATCCTACAATGAGAGGTCCTCTTGATTTTAGCGTGTTTTATCCCCTGGGAAACATACTTATGCTCTTCTTTTCTTGTAGAATATTGGGTGGCGGGATGGGGGATGGTCATAAATCATACAGCCACCAAAGAGCCTAAAAGTTTTTGGTATTATTGTTAACCAAAAGCAGTAAAATATTTGTTTAATGAATGTGGAAGATTTTGTTTCATCTCATGAGAAACATTCTCGGACACAGTTTTTATGCTTACTTGCCTTAA
>NW_006357825.1:0-635 GCF_000327345.1 Myotis davidii
AATTGCTGGAACAGGAACACATTATCAAACATGTTTAGATCTTGCTGTATGTGAGGCACTGTTCTGATAAATGCAACTATATTTATTCATTTATTCCTCACAAAAATCTTTGAGACCAAGTATTAGAATCTGCTTTTTACAGATGAAAAACTGAGGTAAGGAGAGGTTATGTAATAGGCAATGCCACACAACTAATAGTAGAAAATGTATGTGACTCAGAACTGCCTACCTCCACTTACGCATATACTCTTTCTCTGCTAATAGCTGTGTAGAGGGCTAGGCTTCACTTACATGGTAGCCTGTTAGCAAATTCCTCACTGCCATGGCATAAAATGAAACCCCTAGGAGAGTTTGTCTCTTGTAGGGTGATGATATTTAAGGGTGTAATAATTGTTAGAATATGAATTTTCTGAGATTGAATTTTCTATCAGCCTGGTGAAATGGGGGCTCAGAGGCATAATTACGTTAATTAAAACAACATTTTAAAATGTCAACATTCCCACACACTTTCAGACAGATAATAGTATGAAAGACCGGGAGGAATTTAGGCAAAATATAAAGCAGAGAGAACTAGATCTGATGGAAAGTTAACAAACCCACCGTTCACCAAATTCAAGACAACCAATGACCTCAAC
>NW_006357826.1:0-635 GCF_000327345.1 Myotis davidii
ACACATTGCCGGCTACCTACAAGGCATGACTGAGGGCACACCAGACAGGGTGCTTCATCCAAAAAGACCTACTCAGCCGGCTCTTAGTCCAACATTATTGAGCTTAACTTTGGCTCTTGAAAGCTACCACAATTGCTTTAAAACACATCTTTCAAAAAGTGGAAAGAAATCTACTTAGGAGAACAGAAAACTCATTAAACCAAGTTCAAACTAAAACTTTGGCGAGGCTCCGGGCAAGACGTTAAGGAAGATTTTTGTGTGTTTCCTCTGACAGGAGGCCAGCAGCAGCTACTTCTAACAACATGAGCATCTTCACGTCTCACATTTCCCTTTATTCATTCCTGTGTTATCTGTACCGTGCTTTCCCGGTAAGTCACAAAGTCAGCTCTCAGTTTGCCCGTTCCTGTTTGAGTTGCTGTTGAAAATGAGATTTTAGATTATGATTTACTCTGTGGCTGTTGTTAAAATTATTTCTTTGATCTGAGTCATATTGCATTTTTGGCCATCAGTGTGTTTATAGGCAAGCTTCTCACATATATCTCTGGGTGCTTTGTTTTAACTACTTCGGACATTAACAATGAAACAAACTTTTAAACAAGATTATGAAAATGTATTAAATATAGGGGGGATATCTA
>NW_006357827.1:0-635 GCF_000327345.1 Myotis davidii
AGGAATGGCAGTAATAAAAGTCTGCACTTGGCGATTCCTCTCCTCAGTATAAGCCCGAGTGCTCACTTAAACACTACACCCCCCAGACTCCCTGTGTGAGGCCTGCAGAGGCCCTGAATGCACAAATGGGGGAACCAAGGCACAGAGAGGATCTCCTCTCCTCTTCTCCCTTCCCCTCCCCTCCTCTCCTTCTCCTACGTTCCCTCAAAAAAGAAAAAGTAAAAAAAGACAGCTAGTACTTCCAGTAGGCCTCAGCTGAGTGAGGAGGGAAAGCCCAGCACTGCCGCCCTCCCGGGTGACCCACTCCAAGGCCTTGGCCCATCTCGGGCTTGATAACCACACCAGGGGCCTCCGCCAGCCTCGCTCTTCCAGCACTTCCACCGGCAGAGCCCCAGAGCCACTTCACCCCTGGGTGCGGGCTGTGACCGCCCGCCTCACTCCCCAGTCAGCTCTGCTCAGGACCTGCTCTACTTCAGGGAAGAAGATTTATGTATTATATGTGGCTATATTTCCTAAAGCACCTGTGTTTTTCTCTTTCTAAGCCAGGGTCCTGTCTGGATGACTTACGGGGTGGGGGATGTGTAAATCAGAACTTTTAATCTATTTGAAAGTGATTAAACTGTGTCTAATGCAAA
>NW_006357828.1:0-635 GCF_000327345.1 Myotis davidii
TTTTTTTTTAGTAAATATTAGATATCACTTAAGGCCACACACGAGGGAAACATATATTCTCAGACATTATTAAGGATGGAGTAAATTATGCAGTCTCTTTGGAGGGTACTTTGAGACTAAACTGAAGGAATTTATCAGACTTAATTATAGATACATGAAACACCCATGTGCAGAATAAATATATACTCACTAGTGAAAGACTAATGGATTGTTTACTTCTATACAATGGAATGAAAGGTACCATTGGAAAAGAATTAGTGCATTATATATAACAATGAGGGCTAATTTTCAAGATTTGTTAAGTGAAAAGGACAAGATAAAAGCAATGCATACAAACTAAATTTGTGGACAACAGTGTGTGTATGTGTGTGTGTTGGGGGGGCGGGGTAGGAGGCTGGGGGATGTATATTCTGAAAAATCTGTCACAGGATGCCAAAGCTCTATTCTGTGCTACCTCAGACGATTGAGTCACTGATGTTTAAACAAAATATTTAAAATGTTTACCCACATATTCTTTTTATTTCAGGTGAAAAAAAGAGACTGTTATCGAGGACAAAGTGTTATATTATTGAAGAAAAAGAAAAATATGCTGGAGGAAATGCTTAAACTCTCTAAAATGTACAATATCATTTAAA
>NW_006357829.1:0-635 GCF_000327345.1 Myotis davidii
TTTCAAAATATTATTTCACACTGGTAATATGAAACTAGCTTTTTTCAATGTTTAGAACTAATTATAGCTGCACATAACCCTCCTTAATTTGATGAAATATTATGGGTTCATATATTTTAAACAATATTGCATATTAAAAATAATACCAATATATAAATGACAAAGTCCCAGAGCTCTAGGGCAGAGATTCTCATAGGGACTCTATAAATCCTCCTTTAAATTGTGTTTTAAATTTTCTAAGTATTCATGATTTTTACTCTGAGGAGAGAGAATCCATGACTTTTATCACATTTAAATGGTGTTCCTGACCCTGTGACAGTAAATAACTATTGCCCCAGGAGCCTTCATTATAATGGGGAATATATCTGCTCCTTTTTATAAAGCATCTCAAATCCTCTCATCAGAATTTAGAATAATTATTCAGAGAAACACTTAACATAATAAAGAGTTCTTACTATATAACAACTGTTAGTGATTATTGGGATTTGCTTCTTTTAAACAGATATATTGCTTTCTGATTTTGTCCTTAAATTTATTTTCCAATATAAACACATGAACCAAATATTAATTTTGGATTACTTGCCTTACCAGTTTTGTTTTTGTTTTTTTAATATATTTGTTTTGATTTCAGAGAG
>NW_006357830.1:0-635 GCF_000327345.1 Myotis davidii
GGGCCGATGTGTCATGCTAAGGCCACATGGGACACCACACACCTCTGAGATTAACTAATTTTCTTCCTGAAGGAGAAACAATTCAGCTGCCTCCAGTACATCTTTGGACCACATAGAGGTGGCCTTTGGCTTCTCTAGTTTCATTACAATTCAAATGGATAGTTGCGGCTTTAGAAATAGTACAGCCATGTGTTCAGAAAATGAAAGGAAAATGCGTCAACATAGAGAAGCCATATTCCTTAAAATTACTGTACCAGTAGAATAATACAGTCAATGAAATTGCAGATCATGTAATAATAATAATAACAATCCCAGAAAGTGAATTGATATCACCACAGGACCCTGACTTAGAAGTTACCATGTCCAATGTCCAACAGTTTAAGAAAGACCATCTGGGGAAAACACAATGGGAGTGGGGAACAAGGAGGAAACAGGTCACTGGTTTAGAAAATGAGAATTTCCAGGAGCCAGTAATTAGTGTTTGGGCTATGAAAGAAGAGTAGAGGAACTTTTATATAAAATGATGGGACAGTAAAGGGAGTTGAAATGTCTATTCCTTTGCATATGTGACAAACTATTCCAGAGAAAAATACGAATGATATTTCTCTGCAATACTTGCTCAAAAAGAAAATTCC
>NW_006357831.1:0-635 GCF_000327345.1 Myotis davidii
CCATCTTGAAGTCCAATTTCCATTTATCAGTTATTTTTGCTTTTCCATCTGAGAATTCTTCTCCTGATGAGAGGACGCAATGTCCTTTGGATGTGGCCAGGCACTACTGACTAAATGCCAGGAGATGTTCACCTTCAGGGTAGGGGGTCAACATCTGGCTGCATCTGCATCTACAGTTATGGACTGTCAGGGCTGCATGGATGCCTAGATTCTGGCCAAGCCCGGAGAAGGGACCAGAGAGATAGTCAAGACTTAGAAGGATAGTTCTTCCCTATGGAACCAGACTTTAATAAATTATCACAGCAAACATGAAAAAAAGACTTTGTTTAAAGGAACTGATGTATAGGAGGAAGGGAGTGTAGCAAAGTAGACTTAAAATTATTTCCAGCCACGGCATCATCTAAGGTGAACAGAGCTGGATCTGCAGGAGGCTCCATGCGAGGCAGAGCCACTCTCCTGTACTGTGAGCATGACTTATGTTCTCTGATCGCCAGGAGAGATCACTGCCTTCAGGTCTTCATTTGGCAGCTGGGGTGAAAGCAACCACAAGCAACACTGATGGAGTATTTCAAAGCATTTTAGGGCTTTTGAGCTCCTGGATTCCTCTGCTGTGTGACACTAACTGTGGCAGAGAG
>NW_006357832.1:0-635 GCF_000327345.1 Myotis davidii
AAAAGAATATGGTTATAAGAGAATTTGCCTATACAGAAAATTCAGAATTCTCCTGTATTTTTTCCTCTTTTCCTGAGAAAGTTGCCAAATTTTAGCATGCATTTGGTTTTACATCCAGGACTGACCTCATGTCAACATTATCCCAATGCTTCTCACCCTTAGAATATCTCTGAGGTGTGGAATAGAGTCTCATCTTGTGGGATTTTTGTTTTTCATTTTTGCTCGTTAACTAGTTTATCAACAACTATATTTTGAATGCCTTCTGAGATGTCAAAGATGTTAGCCTGCTGACAAGGTCATAGGTTAGTGGGAGCACGTGGCTTCCAGGCAGTGTACACAATGGAGGCATGTGTGGCCATGGTTGACTGTTTGACTAAGTTTTACAGAATAGAGGACATACGGGCCAAGTCTTGAAAATATCAGGTGCAGGGAAAGGAAGTGCCTCTGAATAATTTGGTTTGACAAGAAGCTAGGAGTATGTGGGAATGAGGATGAATGAGGCTAAAAAATTATGTTCTTTCTCGTTTGTTCGATGTAAACTTGTGGGAAGGGATCACAATAGTCACAGTGCCAGACTTGGGCCCGTATTTGGAGAACCTAGCTGCAATCACTGAGGTCCGCACACCTGACTTACT
>NW_006357833.1:0-635 GCF_000327345.1 Myotis davidii
AACACAACATGACTGAAACCTTCCTACTTGGTGTAAGAGGCCTGAAACAAGTAACCAAAAATGTCAGACATGGGATGGGGTGGGGAGAAATATACAGGAAGGATTGGATGAAAGAGAGACCTGCTCACAGATGACTATCATATTTTTCTCCTGAAGAAATTAACAATCACACATATTCAGGTAGGTCCCCCTCCAATCTATGCCCCTCATCATTGCACATGCTGTCCCTCCCCCCTTCAAGGGTAGGGCTCTGACCACACACACGTGCCTACATAAACCCCCCAAATCTTGGCCGAATATACTAAGTAATGCTAACTAAGCTGTACAAAATTTTGCTTTTCCATTCCTGTTGATTTCAATGCCATGGTGCTTCTGAACAATCTTATACATTTTGGAGCCAGTGTTCTCACAACACCCACATGTACTTAGAAGCAAACTTAAAGTTTCACAGAGAGTTGGAGCAGATAGTGTCAAAGGAAAATTTATGGAATTTCAGAAACTTCCAGGATCACAGACACTCTTTTCCAATGTACAAGTTAAAGACGTTCCAGAGAAGCTTACACCTGGCCAGCTGTGTGTACAGATGATGTGCTGTAGATTGGGCACCTGAAACCTGTATAGTTTGTTAACCAGTG
>NW_006357834.1:0-636 GCF_000327345.1 Myotis davidii
TTTTTTTTTTTGCTGAAAAGATAAAATTGGTTCTCAATAGATATGGAGCCGTTTTGGAAATGATGAAGATTATTGTTTATTTTGAATATAGATTTGCAGATTTACAGTTTTCCATTCTAATGTCAGTGTTCAAGAATATCACCTATGCTTTGGATTCTATTTAGAAAATTTTCGTTTATTTTTTTCTACCATTGCAGCAGGTACATATATATTCTCATCAGGTGTTTTGTTATTTTTATGAGTTTGAAAGAAAAAATGGTTTCTATGTTTTTATATCTGTGAAAATTGCCAGAGGATATGTATTTTTTACTCCACGTTACATTAGGACCCGGTGTGTAGCCAATGTATAATGAAAACATACAGAGACTGCTTTGGTAAGGATCCCCGTGCTGCAGAGTAAAACATAATAAAGAATGGAAAATTGGAGAGAACTTAGGTCAGAAGAACAAGAATTGGATCAACAGCATAAAAATACAAACAGATAATTATGGTAGCTTCCCAGATGAGCAACTTGTAAAAACAGTTCTTGAATGTAAGGGAATTCAGTGTGGCATCTCACTGCTGTATTCTCCTTACTACATCTGCTCTCCAGGTAATTCTCCATCCCACCCAACAGTTCTATACAGAGGTTGTATT
>NW_006357835.1:0-636 GCF_000327345.1 Myotis davidii
TTTTAAGGGGCACTCAATAGTGTGTATAGTCTGAGTGCCGAAGCTTAATTAGCTTCAATTAAGTCCAAAACATACTGAACAGCTACTGTGTGTCTGGCACTGTGCTGCGTGCCCAAGTGGTGTAAAGGCGAAATTAGAGCCATTGAAGCTTAGAGATGAAAAGAAACTTAGAGTGATTGGTTTCCTGCCCAACACACAGTTAACAGGTCACTAGTGACTTCTATTAAGTTTCTGATCACCGCCAGCCACTCATTGCAGAAAGGCAGTGCAACAGGATGAAAAGATCACTATATTTAGATTCAAAAGTCCTGGGTCTGAGTCCTGGCTTGACTATTCTATGAACCTTTTAAATGGAGATATGATGACTATCCCATCTGCCATTCTGGGCTGAGTGGCAAATGAGATGGTGCATCTACCAGTTTCTTGCAAACCAGTAAAAAAGATACTCTATGGTAAGATTCCTGTTATGAACTGAATTGTGTTCCCCTAAAATTCACATGTTAATTCCCACATAACTTCAGAATGTGACTGTTTAGGAGATAGAGTGATTTTTTAAATTTGAGATATAATTTAAATATAACATATTAGTTTCAGCTATATCATATAATGATTCCATATTTGTACATATTGTGAAAT
>NW_006357836.1:0-636 GCF_000327345.1 Myotis davidii
TTCTTTTATGCATTTGAAATTAAGGAGGGAACAAGGAAGATTAGATAGAGGTGGGAGAAAGCAGGGTGGGCATTGGATTACAGGAGAGTTAACAAGATTATGCGCTTTCTTGAGGGTTAATACTATAATTGTGGAGTAATATTTCTGGTGTCTCAAAAGTGTGTTACAGATGCACAAGAACAATGGGCAGGGCTAGCTTAAAACCTTTTACTAAAGAAGGGACGTGCCCATTTAGGGATTCATGATCAGATCACCGTGTGAGGTTACTCCAAAGTAGCCCTGAGGCAGTGTAGTTGAGTAAAGAACTGATTTTGGTGATAGTAATCTCTGCCTTTTACCATTGGTGTGCCTTTGATCTGTCCTTTAGTTTTCTCATCTGTAAAATGGTGTAATTTCTAGTATCTTCATAGGATTTTGCATTTGGAACAGTAGCAGGCTCAGAATATGGGTTCATTAGCGTTAGCTGTTATGGGGAGGGCTGACACTTTTCCTTGGGATAGCAGTACCCAAATTGTAAGTTGTGAATAAGCTTCTTTTGAGGTTTTTGTTACCAGTCGGGGCTCGGCCAAGAGTGAGTCTGCCTTTGGCCATCCGGCCAGTAGTTGTGTGGGTTCTTGACTTCGTGCAGGAAAGACT
>NW_006357837.1:0-636 GCF_000327345.1 Myotis davidii
TTGGCATATTTTGGGATGGCATATTCTGCCACTTTTCAGCACTAAAACAGCAGATAACTGTTACATTAAGATTCATGCTTTATGAGTGTTCATTAGTATCCATTTGGGATATGTTAGGAAAATCTTTGTTTTAACTTTTTACTTTTTTAAAATAAAATTGGCATAATAAAATAAGACTCCTTATTGGAAAACTCTTGCAAGGAAGGTCCTAAATCACATTCTTTTGGGAAACTTCAATGATAGTAGCAATAATAACAATAACAAATGTAAGAACAATAACCCAAGATAGTATAATTTTAACTGCCAGGCACTGTGCAAGATGTTATACCTGCATTTTATTCTTTCTTAAACTTTACATCTACCTTGAGAGGTCATTTTTATTATTCATATTTTACACAGTAAGAAAGGGAAAGTTAACATCCAAGTAGTAACATAGTGAGGAAGTAGCACAGACAAAACTGGCTTCCAAGATTACTACACAGGTAAAATTGGGTTATAATATACTGTTTTCAAAGCTCATGCTTAACAACTAAGGTAGGGTTTCCCAAATAACTAAAACCATCACACTTTTTGTCATTTTGTTGTATGAGAAAATTAAAATGACACTAACTATCCTGTATAATAAAAGGCTAGTAT
>NW_006357838.1:0-636 GCF_000327345.1 Myotis davidii
CTGTCACAGTGTGTGATTATGCTGCTTTCATAGTGTGTGAAACATGTAACTCGATCTACATACACAACTCCTTCAGATCTCTACCCAGTTTGGGAGGTTAAAGGTCCTTATCTATGGACATTCATTTCTCAGGTTATTATGAAATCAGAAAGGGAGAGGATGTGGTACTCCCCACTTAGAGCAGACTACAACAATGGTTCTCAAACTGGGCCCAGGGACAGCAGCATGGGCATCACCTTGTGCACTGACCCAAAAGTAAACTAGGGCAGAAACTCCAGGAGTGGGGACCGGATCTCTGTGCTTAAAGCAAGGTCTCCAGGGGATTCTGAAGAAGCTCAGGTATATAATGGCGTCCAGGAACTATGCTGGAATTTGTAAATTCGGGGGCGGGGGGGAACAAGCCCAGTGCTGAGCTTCTTAGCCTCCTTGGGGTTATAGTCTCTTTTAAAAACCTGGGCCCACGCCCTCCCCCAAAATGTATAGACACATTAGTTTCCAAATTTTAAATATAGTTTTGGGGGGAAGGGTTGTCACTCCCTGGAGAACAGCCATGAAACTGAGTTGAAGAACCCTGCACAGGCAGGCTCATAGACACTTAATTCAATACAGTGAGGAGCGGTGCTGGCAGGAGTTACA
>NW_006357839.1:0-636 GCF_000327345.1 Myotis davidii
AAGGTTTCTGTACAGCCACTGCTGCCCACTGGATGAACATTGTACTCTGGGTCCACAGACCTGGGTGGGAGACTGTGGTGTGATGTTAGGCAAATCATTCAGCCTTGGATCCTACTAATTAAATGGAGAGGAAAAAAACACCTACTTTATGAATGCTGTGAAGAGAAATAAGATAGTGCATGTTAAATGTTTAATAAACTGTAAAATGCTACATAAAATGAAAGTAGAACTATGCAGATAAATTAATTTTGGCTTATGTTTCTGACTCCTAAGAATAGCATTCTATGTCTCCAGGGAATACATTGACCTATCAATCTCATTTCAGACTTCTTTTCATCTGTCTTTTTTTTTAAAAATTAAAAACAAACACAACTATTCCAAACCCTAAGTGCAGCAAAATGTCACCAGCATACTACACTTATTTCCTTCTCCATCAGCCTATGGCAGCTGTGGCAGATGTTCTGACAGATAATGAGAACCGTGGACAGCTCCAAGACTTCAGGGAAAATGGCTCTGAATCTACTTTCTATTACAAAGCCTTGTGTTTATGCGCAGGCCTCAAGGTTACAAGATGTCATTTTTATTTTTATCATTCCAACTGAGGTTTTTTTTCTTAATATATTTTTATTGATTTCA
>NW_006357840.1:0-636 GCF_000327345.1 Myotis davidii
TATATAAAAAAAAATCCTGTTTAAGCAATGTAAACTGTGATTCAGCAAAAAGCCTGAAAACCTCAGGAGCAGTAATAGATTTAATCTAACAAGATGTGTTTATTTTGACTTTTAAAACTTAAACACTTCTGAGAAATACACTCTTCAGAAATACCATTGAAGCAGTAACTGATAGCCAAGCTCCACTGATAGGTTAAAACAACTCACCAATCTAAATGTTCTTAAGCTTGTTTCTGCCACCTTTCTCGGTGGAAATGTTTTGACTTTCTTTTTGCTTATGTAAGAGATTTAGGATATTCTTATATATTCATATTTTTTACATCTTCACAATTGGAGAGGTGCCTTTCCTATCATATAATTTTAAAGATATCTCCTTATTTCAGAATCATAGAAAATTATTTTCTATTTACTGTATAAGTCCATAGCCCTGCCATTGTCTTCACGCGTCCAAAATCTGTTTTATATTTCTAGTATAATTAGTGTAATCCAAAGTTCCTCATTACTTACCACCTTTGATCTAGTTTGTTTCATAACAGAATAATTAAAACCCTTTTAGGGACACAGTGATTATACACTGAGAACACTAGTATTTCTGTTAAAGAATTTCGTGTGGTTTGAGAAGGTCCTTAGGTTTAA
>NW_006357841.1:0-636 GCF_000327345.1 Myotis davidii
CTGACTCCCTTTCGGACTCTTCCCTCCCACACAGACCAGAAGGCACCAACTGGCGCCTCTGCTGGTGGGAGGAGCTCTGCATGGCGCTGGCTCTGCAGGACTTGGAGGCCCTGTCCCTGACCAACAGCGTCATAGAGCTGGACGCCATGCAGGCCCTCAGCGCGGCCCTGAAGAGCCCTCGCTGCCAACTGCACACCCTAAGGTGAGCCCCACAGGGCCCAATGGTCTCTGCCCACTCATCTCACGGGCACCATGCCCTCTGGGTCCCGTCCCCCTGGGCTGCCTCGAAGGGCACATGATGTGTTTTGTTATAACAGCCGTCATTTCAGAGAGTTACCACTACAATGTTTCCTCGTGCTCAGTGAGTTGGGGTGTCATCCCGTGCACAGAAGGCTGGGGGTTTGACTCCCGGTCTGTCAGGATGGATGCAGGAGATGGCCAATCGGTGGTTCTCTCTCACCATTTCTGGTGGGTGGTGAGGAAGCAAAAGCTACTCTCTCAGCAAATGTCACACATATAATAGTGTGAACTCTCGTCACTGAGCTGGACATTGGATCCTCCCAAGAACTGATCCATCTTACAACTGCAACTTTGTGCCCTTTGACCAACATCTCCCCACCCCCAAATTCCTGGTAA
>NW_006357842.1:0-636 GCF_000327345.1 Myotis davidii
TAAAATGTAAATATTTTATTTATTGACTTAATTTGACATCTGTCCTTAAGTTTGCATATAGCTCTACAAACTTAATTGATTTCTTAAACTTCCCAGTTCAATCAAGCCTTGATGACTTAAAAAACAACAACAATCAAAAGCAAACTAAAACATTTCCACTATTTTATCTTATAGTGAGTGGTTGTGCATCCAACAATGCTACCTATTATATGCATATGGGAATATCTGGGTCACAAAATAGAAAACAAAAACTCTCAATATTCAGAATTATTGCCTGCATAATAACAATAACAATAATTACAACATTAGAAATAATAATGATGATGATAATAGCTAACAGGCTACTTGTGACCTGTTAATGCATGTTATGTAATTAAATTAGCCACAATTACATTACATTAGGTATGGTTATTATCACATTTTACCTCTATATTTATCATGTCTTAGTTGGAAGACAGAAATGTAGGGAAGTTTGTAACCCTTTTCTACTTCACTTTAAGTCTCCCAAATGAAAATTGGTAACAATTGCCACATATTGATAACTTTCAAATAACCATAATACTACTTAATTGGAATTAGATCACAATTACTTTCTGTTTAACTGCTGTTTAATTGACATATATTTTATTTTTAATG
>NW_006357843.1:0-636 GCF_000327345.1 Myotis davidii
AGTCTGAATACATCTGTCTTTTTGTTTTGATTCTTTTTGTTTGTTTGCAACATAGTTCGTGTGTACGATCTTTCCTGTTGGTATTGAATGGGTAATTTTAGTAGCAAATAAATTTAATTATTGAGAATTAGAATGCTCTTTCTTCTTAGCAATGTCTTAAAGGAGAAATAAATACTGAGTCCGTGCAGCTGAATGGCAATGTTCAGAGAAAATGTTCAAGTATCTGAATTTCCCACTTTTTAATATATGTTATAGTTGTCATCATGCAAACAGGCTTGGTACGCTTTGCCTTCATTTATGTGAGCTACACTTGCCAAACAATCACAATTAGTGGTCTCTGAATCCCCCACAAAGATGTTCAAGACCACAACCAGTCATTCCACACCAAAACATGAGATTTTACAGGCTTTTTCACTCTCCAATCTTCCTGCACATCTACAGAAATAAAACTATATAGGAATCTACTTAAAGCAAGCTTGTATGCTCCCTTTCCAAGTTCTTTCCTTCATAATAAACAGTTTAAGTGAGAAAAATAAGTACCCCAGAAAACAATTATTTGAATTTAAAATAACCAAAATATATTCTGATCTTTCTTTTCACTTCTCTGTTTCTTCTTTCTCCTCCCCTCACTTAACT
>NW_006357844.1:0-636 GCF_000327345.1 Myotis davidii
AAAAAAATTAACCATACAGACAGGGACGGTTGAGCTGAGGGCTGTGGCTGCATTTTCCTCTGGTAACTAGCCCCGAGTCTGGCATGTGGTCGATGCTCAGTATAGATTTTCAGAATGAGTAAGGGAAGGTAATCCCCAGACAGGAGGCAGAGGAACTGTCAATTCTTCTCTGTTCCCGATTATTAACACTCTTCTAACTCCTAATTGCTACTCATAGCCTGTTCAGACAGCATAGTTTTTCTGACAAGACCCCAGATTTCTGGCCAGAATCAATCTTCATGTTTGTTTGTTTTTCCATTTTGAGTATGACACTGTCAGAATGCCCTAACATGGGACCTTCTTTTCTCTTACCCTGAATACGTTTTCATTGTACAATTTTACTGATTGGATTTAGGGGTGTTAATCTACTTTGAAAAGTGCAAATGGCTTATATTCCTGTAATTCTAATGTACATCTTTAATCTTTGTAAGTCGATATGAGCCATGTCAATACTCCAAATGTTTAAGTGCATTCCAGGCATGTACCAGGGTATTTTTCCATGCTGGATAGATTTTTATATTTCCACCTAACTGCCAGAGCTAAAAAACAAAACAAAACACAAAGCCTTTATGAGAAAATGGAACCTATCTGTATTGT
>NW_006357845.1:0-636 GCF_000327345.1 Myotis davidii
TGTGTGTGTGTGTGTGTGTGTGTGTTGAATTGGTGGACTCTTTCAATTTACAAATTCATGTTTAACCATTTGGGGAAATTTTTGTTTTTTATTTATTTGACAATTTCTCTTCCTCCATGTTTTTGTTTTTGCTTGTTCCAGACCTGCTGTATGTGACTTGTTACTAATCTCTAATTTTCTGAACTATTTCTTGTATTTTCTATATACCTGCCCTTTTGATACACCTTGATTGATCTTGCATTTATCTTCCAGCTCTTCTAGTGCATTTATCGTCTGCGTTATTTGAGTTCTCTCTTGTTATCTGGGAGTTTTATTTTGCGAAGGCTATGCTCTTCTCTGTGATGACGTTAGCTTAAATTTCTTTTTCTCCTTGCCTTGATATGTGTTATACAGAGTTCCTTGTTTTGTTTATTTGTTATTATTTTCTATTTGTTCATTTTTTTGACTTTTCATTGTGAAAGAATTACTCAGCAGCCATTCGTTCATAATTTATAGGCAGAACTACAGAGCTTATTGAAAGCTCTATGTGAATGAGTCTTGTCAACATCATCATATGGTGATCAGGTGGCTACCTGGCTTTGTCATGTGTAGAATTCCCACCTTCTTTGTAGCATTTCAGCTATCCAGGAAAAAAAA
>NW_006357846.1:0-636 GCF_000327345.1 Myotis davidii
TTCTCTCTCTCCCTTTCCCTTTCTCTCTCTCTACAGTCAATAAAAGCATTAAAATAAAGAAAGTGTTTGGAGTGAAGATATGGATTCAGATGGCAGCAATGGCATCATTCTCTATTCAAAAATAGTATGTAAAGCCATGAGAATTTAATAATATAACTAAGGTAGAACATATAAATAAACAAAAATAAGAGAGCTTTGGTCATAACGTCAGCAAAATCAATGCAATGAAATGAACACAAGAGAAGAACCAGAGACTTAGAATGATGAAGAGCAATAACTAAAGACAAGAGGAGACTAAGAGAGAATATTGTCACAGAAGATGAGGAAAAAATATTCAAAAGAGAACATGTGCCTTCTTGTACTAAACCTTAGGGACACAATATTAATATATTTTCTGTTATCAAAGAGCAGTGGAACACACAACACGAAAATTGGAATAAAGCACAGCATGATGTCATAAAATGTTTAAATTGTAATAAAGAACAACGTGATGTCATAAATTTTTCAAATAGTGATAGCCTATGAGTAGAAATAAAAAAATTATTCAAACTTGATGTGTGATGTAAGACATTCCCAAAGATATAACATTAGGATTATTCTGTGAGACAACCAGCAGTTGTTCAGGTAAAGTGAAAG
>NW_006357847.1:0-636 GCF_000327345.1 Myotis davidii
ATCGTCTTATACGCCGGCAAATACGGTACGTTGGTGCTTGAATAACTTGTCCACTTAAGCTATGTTCTCAGTGAACTCGCTTCCTTGGATTGCTGTCTCAAAAGAGCCTTATACTGAAATAGAGCTGATACCAGTAAATTCGGGAAATGCCTTCAGAATGCCTTTCCCTGTGTTTGAAGGGGCTCACAGATATTAGGTGTGATGCTACATGTTAGTGTGGGGATCAAGTAGCTCACATGTGCCTCTCAGTGCTGTCGCTTACAAGCACTAGTGTTCTCATCTTTAAAACGGGGATATTAACCCCACCTCTCTCACACACCTGTCAGGTGTGAATGAGAAAACTCCATATAAAATGTGTTGCATCATCCATGGCAAATAGTAAGTGCTCAAAAAGAGGCCAACTGGATTAATTAATTGGTGATGATTATTAAATAGAATAATCACCTAAAGGCAGCATTGGCATTTGGATTCTCTTAAATTCTTTAAGTTTAACCCCTAAGAAACTATACTCAACAAATCCATGTAAGTTATCAACTTGTGTTGTCTCTCCTGCCTTCTTAGAAGGCGTAATATATTTCTCCAGCTACCAGATGAGTGTAAAGTTTGGTTCCAGATGAGCACATGACTTCCTGTCAC
>NW_006357848.1:0-636 GCF_000327345.1 Myotis davidii
CTCTCTGAAATCAATGAAAATAAATAAATTAAATAATTAAAAAGAGAGAGAGGCTGTAAGCCCCACTTGAAATTCAAATATATAGAAAATTAACCTTGAAACAAATTCGTTAAAAGAGGTCCCCGGAACCGGCTGCAGCGTGCTCTCCTCCGTGGAAGTAGGTTGAATGTCCCATTCAAAGACCAAGTAACCCATGAGGGAGAGTGTGTCATCTTTATTGTCAGCAAGATGTGAATTGCACTTGGCTGGACTCGCCCATCAGCTTGCAGTGAAACACGGACATTTCAAGTGCACTTTTGGACAAGAGGAAGAAGAGAGAGGGTAGTGGCAGAGGAGGACAGGGTCCCGGGGCCACCTGAATGCCATCTGGTTTCCTAAGCGTGATGCTGTGGTTGTACTTTTCTGATGATGTAAGAAACCAGTAGGGACCCATTCGAGATCGCTGGTCTAGCCAAGGATCAGTTGCACAGCCTCTCCGAGCGCCCTGGCTGAATTCCTGGTAAAATGTAAGTATCAAATTGCCCCTGGGATTTCCAGATGGATGTAGTAATGCACAATTGATATCAAAAAGGGAGTTGCATGGAAGATTCCAGTTTTCTGGATTTCTATTCCTGCTAAAGCAGTGGTT
The DNA here is from genome assembly GCF_000327345.1 of Myotis davidii. Classification (NCBI taxonomy): domain Eukaryota; kingdom Metazoa; phylum Chordata; class Mammalia; order Chiroptera; family Vespertilionidae; genus Myotis; species Myotis davidii. The sequence continues at coordinate 629 of NW_006357848.1, forward strand.
CTCAACCT
>NW_006357849.1:0-636 GCF_000327345.1 Myotis davidii
AGCTCAAAAGGTTCGCTATCACTGCTCTATATCATACATTGTCCCTTAATGAGAATCTATGGATAACATCTCTTTAAAGATCTTAATTCTAGGAAAAGCTATATTTCTTCTGAGTAACTGTTTTGACATTACTGGCATAATATGGACATTTGGACTTTTATGAATGATTGTGTTTCTATTTCCTTTAGCTAGTAGGAAACTCATATCGAAATTTCTAGGCCCCTGCCAACAAGTGTATAGTATCTTAAGGTGTGTGTTTCTGTTTGTCATTGTTCATATGGCTTTATTTTATATTCTTCCCATTGGCCTTGTTTTCTATTTTTAATCTTTTCTTTCATTGACACAGTTGGTCCTGCCACATCCCCAACAACATCAATTCCAAAAAGGCTCTAGCAGCCTTATTTCACCCCCAGGGAAGGGGACTCTAAAATAGTTCAGAATACAAATGGAATTCTCAACTTAACTAAACTAAGCTACCATACTGAGAGAGGGGGTAGAGATTTTGTGAGAGGACTAACCAAATTAAAGACAAAACAAACTGGGAGACATCACTTTTATTTCTTCATTTTCTCTCTTTTCTGTCTTGCACCCTAAGAACTTAGTATGGTGAGTGAAGGACTAAAAATGCCTTCTGCC
>NW_006357850.1:0-636 GCF_000327345.1 Myotis davidii
TTTTTTCATTCTTAGTGGTGATGTTTATACATGCCCTAAGATAATTAGTTATTAATCATCTAATGACACTAAAAAAATCAAACTGCGCAGTTAGCTGAGTATTCCTTCTAAGAAAACAGATGTTGTTAAAGTCAGTGTTCCCCTCTATGGGGAAAATTTCACTAACATATAAATATGGTTTAGGATTCAAAAATGTTAATTTTCTATGTGCATTAAATACTAAAAGACAATTGCCTATATAATTGTATAACATTCACATAAAAATCACTAAGATTATTGTTGACTTCTCATTGGAGTTAGATTTCCAATTGTTTCTCAATTGATTGAGGGATTTCCATTGTGGCCTATCCATTCTCAACTTCTCCAGAGTAACTTGTGAGAAATGTTTTAGGCTAGAATTTGCTTATTTCCCATAGGATAATCTTACACATTATTAAATATTCAATTTTCTAAACGAGTGATTCTCAAACTTTATAGTGTGCATCAGAATCACTTATTAAAACACAGACTGCTGAGCCCCATTCCCAGGGTTTAGTAACTTGGAATTGATCCCAAGAATGTGCATTTTGCCTGGCTGGTGTTCAGTGGTTGAGCATCAACCTATGCACATGCCCAGGTTGCAGGCTCAATCCCTAG
>NW_006357851.1:0-636 GCF_000327345.1 Myotis davidii
CTCAAATTTCAGGGAGGAATGGTTTGATGGCCTGGCTTAGGTCACATGCCTACCTGTTCACAGACGGCAGGACACCTAGACTTACCATCCTACCAAGACTGCCTAGATAGGAAAAGATGTGGCTCCTCAAATGACAACTGCAGTGCTATTACTAAAATAAGAGTGGTAGATGCTGATTAATCCACCTGTCTTACACAAGTCTGTCACAAGACACAAACAAAAGCCACCCTGAGAAACCAAGAGCCTAGGGATGAATCAAAGAACCATTGCTCAATAAATGCACTATAGTTTCATATATGCAGGTATGCTAAATAAGTGGAACTATATTCATAAATGGGTATTTATCTTAAACAAACCAGAAAGTGGAAAATGTAGATGCTTAAATGACATCAATTAAACCTACAAAAATAAAATGAGGGCATATTTCTTGAATTACTGGATCATTATTCAATTTTTTGTTGTTAATCCTCAGCTAAAGATATTCTTCCACTGATTTTTAGACAGAGTAAAAGGGAAGAAAGGAGGGGGAAACAGGAGAGTGAGAGAGAAACGTCAATGTGAGAGAGACACTTTGATGGGTCGCCTCCCACATGCACCCTGATCTGGGGCCAGGGATCAAGCCTGCAACCCAGGTAC
>NW_006357852.1:0-636 GCF_000327345.1 Myotis davidii
TTTAAAAAAAGCAGCAGCATTCAAGATAAATTTGACCTGGTAACAAAGTGACAGGAGCTGGGGATCCTGCGTACCGCCACCTAAAGGCTTCCTTCATCTCAGAGATGACCACTGCGTTGAGGAAAGCTGTCACTGTTGGTGCAGGTTTGATTTACCTGTCTAATTTGGATCCTAATTATGTCCCTGGGAGGGGAATGTAACTGACTCTGTGTTCTGACGGCACCTGGTGCACAGTTGGATTCTCACTAAGTGTTGAATAACAATTTACAGAAATCAATTTAATAATAGGAAAACAGGCCCTTCTGCAGTGCAATAATTTTGTATCTCTAAGAATCACTGGGGGAAAAAATTCTAGCTTAGCAAGGAATGGGCAATACTTGGGGTCATTCTGTCCTACGGGAAAATGCCATGTGTCTCCCAAGTGCATTTAGTGTCGATAGCAGACAAGAGCAAAGCCGGGGACTCTGGAAAGAGTCCAGTGCAAATGGGAGAGGGAAAATGCATCGTTCCCATGCCATCTTGTTGTGGTGTGCCCTCTGGAAAGGCTGGCATGAATGCTCGTGAAGCAGATGCAGTCCTCTAGGCAATCCATGCCGCGTGAGCTGGCCTCCCAAACCATGTAGCCAATGGGAGCAC
>NW_006357853.1:0-636 GCF_000327345.1 Myotis davidii
AAAAAAAAAAAAAGGTGGAAAAATAACTGTGTTCAGTAAAAAAGTCTTGGAGCTAAATAATCCACAATTGTTTATTGTTGCTTTTGGGAATTATTATTGTGTTTCTTCAGTCCTTGATATTCTTATCTGTAATATGAGGAAAATACTTTCAAGATGATGTGAGGATAAAACAAGGTAACACGTGGAAAACTACCTAACATAAAGAGTGGCACATAATGGATGCTCAATTGTGCCAGTTTCTTTCTTCTCAATATTGGGCAGGGGGGAGGAGGAAATTATCAGTGCAAAAACCCTATGATATTAAGACTAAAATAGCACATATTCTCAGTCTTTCATTCAACTGCACTATCTTTTGGGGTGATTATTATGTGCTCTGTAATGTGGAAGCAGCCTCTAAGATGACTCTCAGCATTTCCCAACTCCTGGCATGCATGCCCTTGCTCAATCCCTTCCCCTGGAATATGGCCTGTAACTAGTAACTGTCATCTAATCTATGGAACACAACAAAAATGAGGAGAACTCACGTTTAGTTTTATGATATAAAATATTGTGATTTTCATATTGCTTGTCCTCTCTAGTCTCTAGCTGGTTTATTGAAAAGCAGGCCATTGACCAGGTTGTGAGCCACCCTAATGT
>NW_006357854.1:0-636 GCF_000327345.1 Myotis davidii
GCAGTTTCCTTTTCATTGCCAAGTTCTAAAGGATCAGAAAACAGCCAACTGTGATTTTCTTTTTAATTTAGCAAACTTTGAGTCATGATTTCAAAGATTATAAACTCTGAGTTTGAGCTGCTTTCAGAATGAACCAGTGACTCCATTTAAAAAGATCTCTAACAGATAAAAATGATTCAAACTATTTGTGGTATTTGGAAAACAGCCATATTTTAAGAAATATGTAATACTGAACAAAGTTACAATTATTAAGTTTCATAAAAGCTCTTTTTGTTTTTTTAAAAAAAAAAGAATAGATTGCTGCAAGTACCATAAAATTCATGAGAGCATGGCAACCTTATTTTAGATTTCCTGATGTTTGAGAAATAAAATTTACTGTAATGTTTTTATTCTAAAGAAAATGAAAAAAGTTACATCTTTTTGGAAACTATAATTAAACACGATGATCATGTGAAAAAGTGGGAGTCAAAGCAAATTATTCTAGTTATGTGATAACTAAATTAAATGCAAGGAAAACTGAATGTATATTTATTTACATTCTTAAATGAGTGCTACCACACACCGGGACTGGCTTCACTGAGAATATGCAATCCAACGAGAGCCTATCCTTCTAGTCCAGTGGTTCTCAACCTTCTG
>NW_006357855.1:0-636 GCF_000327345.1 Myotis davidii
GCCTCATTCCTCTGTCTTGGATTAAATGAAAAGGCAGAAAGGACATAAATGTTCCCAATTGGTAGGCTTTTTGTAACGACATAAAGGCAAGTTATGCCTGGCTCTACCCTATTTCCTACCACCTTCCTCCCATAGGCCTTCTCTCTTTCCTGAAAAGAGCAACTGCGTTTTTCCTCAGTAGGAATTAAACCACCCACAGAAGATGTGCAGAACGAGTGGGAGACAGACACAGGAAGTCAGTTCCCTCTTCCATTTCCCTCTGGCTGCAGAACTCTGACCTGGCTGTGTACTCACTCACCACATTCCCCAACTGGATCATAAGGAACAACATTTCTCAAAACATATTGCCAGAAGCAAAGAAGTGAATACATTTAAATATGCTACTGGTGAATTATTCACAGAACTTCAGACTGTGAATATGGAATCATTAAAACTATCAGTGTTTGAGTTCTGTCCTCCCAAAGCTGGGGGTGTCAGACTACTTTTGATTTAACAACTCCGATAATTCTTCCTTCAGGTAATTGGTTTCGGTTCATCAGGACTTCCTTAGGCTGTCCTGAAGGATTCCTGAGTTGGTCAGTTTCCTAGAAAAACCTTTTCAATGGAGATAACTGAGCATGTTAGAGAGGATTTACC
>NW_006357856.1:0-636 GCF_000327345.1 Myotis davidii
ACTTCTGAGTTTTGTGTTGCACACACATTGTGCTCTGAGTAGACCAATTCATCACAATCAACAACAAACCAGTTCTAAGAAAAACTCGCTGAGTTTTTCCACACCTTTCTTATTGGTTGGTCTCAGGCCATTCTCAACTTCATTTGGCTGCTGCCTTTGATAATGAATCGAATGTGGAGAAAGTGAGACCATCAGTTACGAGTGCAGTTTGTGAGTTCATATTTGAACTCAGTCACCTATGGCTAGGTAATAAGCCATCCCAGATCTTAGTGGTGTGAAGCAACAACCACTTTATGATTCTCACGGGGTCTGTGGGTTTGGCATTCAGAAAGGGCACCATGGGGAAGGCTCCCCTCTGCTCCACTGTCTGCTGGAACCTCGGCTCAGTGACCTGCAAGGCTAGCGGTGACCCGAGAGACTGGGACTGGGGGATCCACTTCCAAGACGGCTTCTTGGCTCCCACGGTCAGCACTGGGCCTACAACCCTGAAGGATGGGCTCCACTGGACTGGGAAGCTGACACTGGTCTCTCTGACATTGCATTATGGGATAGCCAGACTTCTCTCATGGTGGCTCAAGACTCCAAGAGCCAATGTTCCCAGTGAACACAGTGGAAGCTGCAGCCTCAGACTCCCAC
>NW_006357857.1:0-636 GCF_000327345.1 Myotis davidii
GAGGTACGGTCAATTACCCTTTTGTCTTTTATTTGATAGGATATAAATGTGGTTGTTCTTATTGCCCTATTAATAGGTATTTGAATGTATGCCCCAAAGGAGAGGTAAACTATGTGACCAATTGCAACTGATTTCATTTAGATCCTCTGGTTCCTTATCCATAGGCTTAGAAATTAGTTTCTACCCTATTGGGTTGCTCTAGTTATTCCACTCAGAGTGGAGCCTCAAAGGCTTTAGGATAAAGGAACTGAAGCACTCTTACCAAGGTTAAACAGCTCCACCACATTTCAAATACGCTAAGAGTCCAGAGTGCTATAGAGCCCATTAGAAAGTGTATAGCTGGGCCTGCCCTTCAGCACTCACTTCAAAAGCCCCCTCTCTCCACTCCGTCTACTGTTAGTCTCTTTCATTCTTCCCTGTGCTTTGTTTGTATAGCTCTATTTTTAACTGCATCAGTCTTTCCCTCTTCCTTATTTTTTCTGGTCTCCAGTTTATTGAATTTTCCTTTTTTCCAGCTTTATTAAGGTATATTTGGTAAGTAAAACTTGTATGTGTTTAAGGCATACAATGTGATGTTTTGATATATGTATACATCAAATCCTATATAATCCTATATAATAAAAGGCCAGCAACCAT
>NW_006357858.1:0-636 GCF_000327345.1 Myotis davidii
AAAAAATCAACAAATCAAGAATGCTTTTCTTTTAGTAAAAGAAATGATTTGCAGGTCATTCTGAAATTTGATAGCTTTTGTACACTGTGCCACACCCTGATCAGTAAATATCAGTGTGGTACAGGAGGTTCAAATCACTCTCCCCACTCATTATGCATTATTATCAAGGTTTCATGATAAACATTTGATGTTTTTATAAAATCAATCCCATTACTAGCTTTATTCACTTTGAATCTAACTTCCTTATACAAGAACTTTGCCTATGAACTATGTAATAGATTCAGTAAAGGACCAATGCCACAGACCATGCTCTAAATGTAAGTTTCCCAGGAAGCTGGTAAGAAAACATGGCTAAACCTACCAAGAACTCTGCTGTGGCTGCTAAGTGACCAGAAAGGGTTCTTGTAGATTATTTTTATTATTTAAAGTATTTCAGATGTTGCCCCTTTTCAACGTTTCCCCCAATTGTTCCCTTCTACCCAGTTCTCTCCCCACCACAGGCCTTCACCTCCCCATTGTGTGTGTCCATGGGCAATGCATATATGCCTAGAAGTTCTTTGGTTAATCTCTTCAAACTTCCCCTCGCTGAAACTAATCAGTCTATTCCATGCTTCCATATCTCTGGATCTATTTTGT
>NW_006357859.1:0-636 GCF_000327345.1 Myotis davidii
AAAACCCCACAATGAGAAAAAAGAAAGAAAGAAAGAAAAGCAGACATTACAAGAATGTCTCTAATAGGGAAGGGACTCCACAAAAAATGTTTCCTGTGAATTTACAACTTTAAGAGGATTACCTCTGGAGGGGTGTTGATGCCTTTTTTTCAGAGTAAGCAGTTGTGGGGCTGTTCGGGCTCACCTTTTAGCTCCTGGTTTCATTAAGAGCTCAGCACCCCAGGAAGAGAACTGGCTGAGCTGGTTGGCACCTGAATGATTAGAGCTATATTACACTGTGGAAAGGGAGGGTTCATGAACAACCTTGACCCGGTAGCTTTGGACACTGAGAATCCTCCAAAAACTTTGTGGTTGTTGCTCTACTTTAAAAACACCTTTATTTGGATAAAATTTGCATACAATAGAATAGAACCATTTCAAGAGTACAGTTTAATGAATTTTGGCAACTATACACATCTTTGGTATAAACACCATTACCATCAAGATATGTAATATTGCCAACATCCTACACGGTTACTTCATACTGCTTTGCAGTCAATCCAACCCTACTCCAAACCCCAAAATAACCACTGATCTATTTGTTGTTGTTGTTTTTAAATTCTCACCTGAGGACATATTTAGAGAGTAGGAGAGAGA
>NW_006357860.1:0-636 GCF_000327345.1 Myotis davidii
AAAAAAAAAGGAATTTTTCTGTTTCTACTACCAGCAGTACCACTATTTCCTGGCGATGGTCATAATATTAGCTGGGCCGAGGTGATTTATTCCAAATTCAGAGAAGGGCCATTCCCTTTACAGCAGTTTCACCTTGATGGAGGTTGCAATTCTTTGTTGAATCCAGGACTGACTGTAATAGCTTTCCAACATCACAGAGCAGGTGCAGACTCAAGGGCTCACCAGTAGTACTTTCTGCCCCCAACTTTGTCACTTCCATCTCCCTTTTGTTATTCCAACCTTTCAAATTATTTGTGACCAATTCACTGTGTTGCTCCCCTCCCCCAGTTGAAATATGTAGAGTAGCTTCTCTTTCAATAAGTAGACCTCAACAAATAAAAACTCAGCATTCCTTCTCATTTTACTTGTCATTATAGTCTGAAAACAATTTAAATTTTATGTAATAAATAACCCGCTGAACCTCACCTTATGTCTTCCAGAAATAACCCATTGACTACACTAGGGGGTGAAGTCCAACAGCGAGGGCTGGGCTGAATTTGACCCTTTCTAGGCCTCAGTTTTCTCATGTGTTAAATGAGGTACTTCCTGTAAAGAATGTAATATATGCTCAGCCAGTGTTGCTCAGTGGTTGAGCAT
>NW_006357861.1:0-636 GCF_000327345.1 Myotis davidii
CAGGTGAGTCAGGGTGCTGGATGGGGCCAGTTTAAATCAGCCATCTGTCTCAGTTTTCCCCATTCTACTTGCCAAGGAATTTTCTTAACTTTGTGCTATGTTGCCTAATATCCAAACAGTGTCTGAGATAGCTGGGGATATATATTTTTTCCAGGGGAGATCATGGCCTAGTTAAATTACAAAGGGAAGATTGGAATTTTCTTGTCAGTTTTAATGGGTGCCATGGTAAATATGTCAAAAGAAAGAAAAACAACACTTGCAATATGGTTCTTGGCTGTTATCATAGGTGAGAGCATGACAGTAGCCGATCAAAGAGAAGCCAGCCTTCAGGCAGGACTGTGAGATGTGGACCAAAGGGCATGCCCACGGGTAGAACTTACCCTGCTGGGGGACGGATGCAGCCTCCCACAGTGGAGGAAGCATGGCGGTTGGGGCCAGCCACACGGGGGTTCACATCCCAGCCCTGGGAGGCTGAGGAAGTTTCCTAACCTTGACGAACTTCAGTTTCATTATTTGTAAAGTGGGGTTGGTTCTCATCTACTTCGGTTAAGTTGTTGGAAGTATTAAATGAAGTAACAAATATTTAGTGCTCAGCACAGCGTCTGACACATAGGTACAGAGTAAATGGTAGTTTTA
>NW_006357862.1:0-636 GCF_000327345.1 Myotis davidii
ATTTTTTAATAAGATAGAAAACAAATGCAGGCTGTGTAAGATCATTGTGTGGATTTATATCTGGTTAAACAACCACTCTAAAAACAAAGTTGATGTTTACAATGGATCAGTGACAGCCTGTTTGCAGTGCTGTATTTTTCAGTCTTTTGAATTGTGAATCTCTTTGAAAAGCCAATGTAACTACTGTCTCTCTCCCCTGTAAAAATGCATGTAAGCACATATCCACCGTTTTGTACATTTCCTTGGAGTTCACGGACAGTCTAAGAACCCTGACTCAAGCTGTATTCATCATGCATTGCCCTTCATTTGTTCAAATTCATTTTTGCCAATGTCTTGAACAAGAACAGAGGAACCTGTGCTTTAGGTTTTGTTCCCTAGAAACAGATTCTGAGGGAGATTTGCATGGAGGAAGTTAATTGAAAAGCGCTGTTAGGATCAACACTTGTTGGGGAGCGGGAGGTTTTAAATGTAAGAAAACATTAATTTCTGATGTATGAGTTAAGTAATTAACGTGGCTGTATTTTCTTCTGAGTCTTACTATTTTTCTTCCAGAGGAGAAATGGGTCTAAAGATAGCCTGATTGAAGACAAATCTCAGACATCTACAAGCAATCTGGCTGGAAAACATATAGCAAAA
>NW_006357863.1:0-636 GCF_000327345.1 Myotis davidii
TATCCACTGAGCCAAACCAGCTAGGGCCAGAGATCCTTTATCCTTCTCCAGGTCCTCAGTTCTGATTCGTATAGACAAGTCTATAGCTAAATGGCATTTGATTTAAATACTAGTCAACCCTGCCTTCTCCACACCAGTACTAGAACTGAGCTCAGGCTCCTGATAGGGCCCAGATGGGCTAGCAAAGCAAATCAGGTACCTTTACCATCTCAAGGTACACACACACAAACTTTTAATAGAAAATGCCAAACATATACAAAAGTAAAAAGAATAGCACCATGAATCTCCAAGCACTCACCAGTCAGCTTCAACAAATGGCACGTGTTACTGCTTTTCCTCCTTGATATCCACCTATTCTTGGCATCTGCTCCCGCCCACTTCTCCTGCATGCCCCGCCCCCCCCTCCCCACTTTCAGGGATTATTTAGAAGCAAATCCCATTTATCACATGATTCCATCCAGCCCTAGAAATTTTAACATCCCTCTATAATGGCACATAAACATATTACATAACAATTACCAGTTTGCCTGTCAATTTCCACTTGAAAACTGTGAGGTCCCAGAGGTCAGGAATGGTCTTATTTTTATGAATAATAGTGGTAATCATACGTTGGTGTGACAAGAAGCCTCTAAGGTG
>NW_006357864.1:0-636 GCF_000327345.1 Myotis davidii
CACACTGACCACCAGGGGACAGACGCTCAATGCTGAAGCTCAATTTTCAGAACAAAATATCCTAAAATTTGCATTTTTCTATTAACAGAAGTGAACTAGATTGATATCTTTATAAGTCAAAAACTTAAATATTGGTCTTTCATTCCATCTAATATAATTCAGATAATCTCGGGACTACTGTGATAAAAAATTAACTTCACACTTGGATAGCATTTTCAGTTCATAAAACATTTCATGTTCATTAGTTCATTTTAATTTCACTCCAATCCCAAAGATAGTAACATATATATATATATATATAATACCCATTTTATAAATGAGAAACCTGAGGCCCATTAGGTAAATATCTCAAAGTCCCACTGCTAATTAGTTGTGGATATGGAAGTACATTCTAGATCTCTTTAGGTCCATGCCCTCCCAGTGATCTTCCTACTAAGTCAATTTGCCTCCAGTATTGATATGTTATCAAACCTGCATCTGCATCTAAAATTAATATTAAATAGTGAAGAACTACTTGGTGGGTCAAATACATCAATTTTATCATAGTTACTTTGTCTTCTCAAGAATTACCCCATCAATACATTAATCATAAATGGCTCCTTGCTCTGTTTCACATATAGTTGAGAATGTATATGG
>NW_006357865.1:0-636 GCF_000327345.1 Myotis davidii
CTGTTCCTCCTTTTAACAAGAAATGTTACAGAAAGTTCTTCGGAGAGAAGAAAAATGATATAAATCCGAAAATCAAACCTAGATGAAGGAAAGAAGAGTGTTAGAGAAGGAATAAATGAAGGTAAAACAAAACATTTTATTTTGGGTAGGGGGATGGAAAGAGATTAACCAAAAGAAGACGTTGGGTGCGGGGATAGTCAGTTAGGGGAGGTTGCCAGGAAACGCATACTAAACAAAGGTGAGATTGTTGTGCAGATTTAAGTTGCTTTCTGCATTCATAAGCATTTCTGGAAATAAGGCCATCACCCTCTTCCTGGTACAGCAAAGAAAACAGTTTCACAAATAGAGGTTGCCCTTACAAATGTGTCTTTCACAAAGGGTTTCTTCTTGGTGTCTTAAAAGTGACCAGTCTGAAATCATTCATATGCCAAAGAGACACATTTTGGTATGACAAGTTCTGTTCCCCTGCAGCTCCTAAGCTACAACACTGTACAGCATGCTACTGCCCTGAATGTTGTAATAGCAGCACAATGGTTACAGTACATCTGTGTGTGATGCTGTAACTGCAGAACCAGCTCAAAATGGTCCTGTCCTATTTAAGAGGATACTGAGTTGCTTTTCAGAGACAACAGACCA
>NW_006357866.1:0-636 GCF_000327345.1 Myotis davidii
AAAAATGGATGCACAGATATTATAAGGACAGGCATCTGTGTAGTCCCACTATTGTTCCCTAACTCCTGGTCAATGTTTCTCCATTAACTCCTGGAGGACAGCTTCCTGTCTGTTATCCAACCCCAAATTTTCTTTCTCTTTTAAATTCCTCACTTTTTCTTAAGATGATCTTGGTTATTTTTCTACAATACTGCTTGACACATTGTTGGGAGAAGACAGATGCTGCGAATAGTTTGGAAAATTTTGTGCACTTTGTCTTATGAATCTTTCATTTTAGGATCTGCTAGATCTGTGAAAGGTGGACCCTCAGTGCTGAGTGCTACAAGGATCCACTTAATGATAGTGTGAAAGCCTTTCTGTGTCAGAGAGGGAAGGACCCTTTGACAACATCAGGCCCAAAGTGTTCATTGGAATCGCACACATCAGAAGGACATTCAGTGCTCTAAGCACATGAAGAAATATTTGATTGCATAGAGACAAATAGATTTATTACTCATTCACTTCCAGAATGCTTTGGACTAACGTGCATTGAGAATTTCCCAAAGTTATTGATTACAAATGTGATTGCGGATCTTAATTTGGTATGAAAATCTTATTTTTTATAAAGGAAAACTCAACTCTAACTCATTTTTTTTT
>NW_006357867.1:0-636 GCF_000327345.1 Myotis davidii
CCCCACCCCCCCCCCCCCCCCCCTTTCTCTCTGCTGGTGGAGTTGGTTCAGGCACTGAGAAGGGGCAGGCGCATCCGCATCTGACGGCTGTCACTGCTAATGGAGAGACCTACGTGGGGAACGGGCGCCGTGTTTTCCCACGGACAATATGCAAATGGAGAGAAAAGGTGGTCCAAGAGCCACTGGTACCAGGCAGAGGGTCTCTAACACCAGACATGGCCACCGGCAGAGTGTCCGATGGAAGGCGTTGAGAGCCATGGCCTGGAGATGGGAATGTCTAGAGCTCCAGTTAGTTTATAAACACCGGCTCCACTCACAGGTCTCTGGGGAAGGGAATGCTCTCCGAAGCTCAGGGAATTGATCTGCCCAGGATCGCAGGGCCAGCGAGGGCTGTCAGAGCCCGGGCTCTGGAGGGGCCGGGCTGAGAGGGCGTCGTTTCTACTCTCTCACTCTGCCCTTTCATACACTGGCTTTCACATGTCTAATCCTTCTGCGGAGTTATTAAATCCATAAATAAAGATTTAATCTTTTAAGCTCCGCATGGTGAGAGCGGGAGTTGAAAAGGAGCAGGCAGAGCCGAGCTTCAGCCCTGGTGCCGGGTGGCAAAGGGGCAGGAGAGGCTGCGGCTGCTGCTGG
>NW_006357868.1:0-636 GCF_000327345.1 Myotis davidii
GCTGCCCTAAATGGACTCTTCATCTTCTGTTGCTCCTTCTCTCCTTCTGCTTCAGCCACACCAGCCTCCCTGCTGCTCCTCGGGGCTTTTGCACAGCTGTTCCCTCTGCCTGGAAGGCTCTTCTCCCACATTATCCCAGGACGTGCTTCATTCCTTCAGGGTTCTGCTCAAATGGCACCTTGCCAGAGAGGCCTTCCCTATCATCTTGCCTCAGCTACTGCTGGCATTGCTCCTCTGGTTAATTTTTCGTTGTAGCATTTACGCCTCATGTAAATGTGTATTTGTTTGTTTGTTGTCTGCCTCCCACAACCAGAATGTGAGCTGTATGAGGCAGGACTTTGTCCAGCTTAAAGTCACATCTCAGTCTCCTGGAATAGTAATTGGTAGATGGTAGGCTCTCAACTACTGAATATATGGGTAGGTGAGTGGTTGGGTGGACAGATGGGTGGGAGGATAGGGGCATAGATGGATCGGAATGGATGAACCAGAGTGTGGGAGGTTGGGTGATTATAGTTGGTGGATGGAATGATGGGTCATTGGGTCAACAGGTTGATGGGTGGATGGTGGATAGAAGGATGATAGACAGGAAGATGATGGGTGGGTTGATGGGACAATAGATGGATGGGAGGATGGGTC